>NC_140957.1:89250362-89640362 GCF_014529385.1 Adiantum capillus-veneris
CGACATGAACACTACAGAGACCCAGTATGGACCCTTGCTACCTGTAGATACGGTTGTTCCGGTAATGTCTATTCAAGTATGGCAAAATATGTTCAGCTTCTAACTACTTATATGTACTTGTCAACTTTTACAGAGGTTGATTATCTTGGACGTCAATGGATTGCTGCTGATGCGGGTGCCTCTCTGTGACAGAGGACCCTTTGAGGATTTGCAAACGTTTCGGATGGAAACTTGTCGAGTCGTGGTTCGTCCAGGAACCAAGGAATTTATTCAGTTTCTTCTTCCGCGCTTCAGAGTTGCCATATGGTCTTCAATGCAAAGGCAAAACTTGTCGCCACTAGTTGCAATAGTTTGCAGTGTATGCCAAGCTCACACGTCAGATTTTGCCTTTTTGTATGATCAAAGAAAATGCGTTACCGTTGAGGGCCACTACCACCCTAAAAAACCAGGATTACCTCTTTTGTACAAACCGTTTAGCCAAATCCGTGTACCCTTTGATGCAACTAATACACTACTAATTGATGATACTCCTGAAAAGGGAGAACTAAATCCACCGGGAACAACTATCTCACCACCTTCTTTCGAGGGGCATTCCTTCGATTTTTACCTTGAAGACATTCTGATTCCATACTTACAAAAATTGTATCTCAGTCCATTGTTCACGGACGAGTTTGTACTTTCTAATGAATTAAGATGATTCTTCTATCATGTCTTTGTCTTGTCTAACATATATATATATATATATATATATATATATATATATATATATATATATATAGAGAGAGAGAGAGAGAGAGAGAGAGAGAGAGAGAGAGAGAGAGAGAGAGAGAGATTTGACGTGGTAAAGAAATGTATTTCAAGCACACTTTTTCACAGGGCACAATTGAAAAATGAGATTAATAAACTTCATGTCTTGAAAGTCATTTGTATACACTTGGGTTCACAAGAATATCTGTTACATTGACACTACTTCAACCCGACCATCCAACTCTTTGCACAAAATATCTTTTTCCCTTCGCCGCATCACCTTACGGCCAGCTAAGAAAAAGGAAAAATCTGATAGGTCCTTGTCCATTGACTCTTCAATGATGTCATTTCGCAAATGCTGAAGACTGCATAGCTCCCTTATTGTAACCACCAATAGTAGGCCATGCTCTTTATCAATCACTTCCACATCCACAGTAGGATTATCTTCCAAACCTGCAGAAACCTGGTCCATAGGAATGTACTTACCGTTTAGCATTTGTTATCGCATATACCAAAATGAGAGTAATAGTGATTGGCTTGCAATCATGTACTTGACAACTAGAGTATCAAGCGCGACCTCGCACCGTAAACCAATCTCTTCCTTTGCATACCATCCTTTGTCAAGAAGTTTGTCACAGGATGACTGCTGAAATGACTTGCACATGAACATAGTTTTTGTAACTCTAATGTTGTAGCTATGAAACAGCTCTATGAAGAGTGCAACAGGACAAAAGTTTACAATTCTAACCAGTTTGGTAGGAATAGAGCTACGTAGAGACCTTTGTATATCCTTGAAGAGCTTACTTTGCATTGCCTCCACCATTGTTTCCTCGGGAACTGGCCAGTCCACAGTGTTCCAATCGGTTGGTAGAGGCACTTTCACCAACATGCCATTCTTATTCCCTGAGCTGAGTTGGTAAAAGTGGTCATAAAAAAAGATTCCCTCATCAGCCAGTCTTTTGCTGCTCCTCTCTGAGTACTGTAGAGAACCAATGTGGGCATGTACAACATGGAAGAGGCCTATTATGCACTCCACAGGTTCCCATTGCTCATAAGAAGAGGGATAAACCTCTGCAATATATATAAGAAGAGTTAAACTAAGAGTATCAATAAGTACAAATGACAAATCTAATGTAATTGAGTTGTGAAGAGTGGAGACATTACTCATAACAAGCGGGAGAAACATTGCAAAATATATAAGAAAAGTTATAATGAGAGTATCAGTAAGTTCACATGTCGAGTACTTACAATTGCAACGTGGTTGATGTATATCTGATACATTTCCACCGTTTGCTATCACCTCTGGATGGGTAAACACATGCTGAACAAGAACTTCCTTTACAGATCTTTTGCCGATTTCAACTTTGAAATCCAACACCCTAGCCTTCCATGCTGAGCGGTAAACGTTGATACCACTAGACCTCTTGGGTCTTCTTGGTTGCATGAGGACCCATGAACCTTTGTTTATCCTTTGTCCAACCCATTGGTTCTCGGCACTTATTGAAGCTGGTATTGTAATTGAGGATATGCTACTACTTGGACTTCTAGGCAAAGTGCCGTTGTTGGTTGTTGGTGTGAGAGACAATAAACACCTGGAGGCTCTTGGGCGAGAAGACGTGGACGCCATAACTCTCAGAGAAAAGCTTTAGTGGAGGGAGATTCACTTTGAAAGCATTCTAATGGAGGGAAAGTGTTTTAGAATTCCAATATCTTGTGCGGGCTTAATGGTCACCCTCCAGTACGTTAATGACCATAAGAGAATATCAGAAGTGGGACCACACGCAAGCACCTAAAAGCTCGGTAAAAGGAAGGAAATTACTATGCTACAATCCTAGTTTCGTGAAAGTTTTATGCTATTTTCCTATTTTTTGAGTCTTTCCACGTACTTTCCTACGTAACGTAGCCTTCATGCTCATTGGACGCGCTCTATTTTTCTCTCTCTTCATATGGCCCTCCAAATGACCTCTGAAATTTCCTAATGCTAATCTTGGATTTCTTTATAGTTTTTATCCATGGAACTCCCAATATTAAGTATTCATTCATATGTTCATCTGCTATGCATGTGAAAGTATGCGGGTAAGAGAATCCATGAACAATGACATTCAAGTTTATTTTTTCGAAATTTGGCTACTTTTTTGTTGCATCCCTTGCCAATAGCCTGACAATACTCAAGTGGTTGAGTAGTTGCTTTGCAATAAGTAGAATAGCTTACCACATTGACTCTGGCACCTATATTTTCTAGGGCCTTGATCGTGTAAGTCTCCTTCAGGTTCACTATGATCAGCATATCAAGACCATCCAATCATTCTTCATCAATCTCCACCTCATCATCTGCTAAGGGTTGAATTGGGAGGGTATTGAGGGGTAGAACTCAAGGTATTGATTTCCATGCTGCTCTCCTCTTTAGAACGCAATGCGCACTTCCTCTTGGGCTTCCTCAATCACATGCTGCGTTTTAAACTTTCTTTCTTTCACTACATGCATTCTTTGCAAAAGGTTATTAGTCAAGGATAGATGGTATTTGCAAAGTCGATAGCCACTAACCCAATTTTCCATGATTTCTCCATCTAAGGTAGCTAGTTTTAAGGGCACCACTCAGTGAAAAATCTTCAATGACAAAAGGACCGTGTCCCTTTTTCTTGAACTTGGGTATATGTTGTTTCAAGGAGTAAACTAGAACCAAATTCCATTTTTAAAATTTTTTTGTCTACAAATGTGAGTCAAAATACTATTTTGTTTTTGTTTTTGTTTTTGTGCCTATATATGGGCAATGTCCACTAGTTGTTGTTCATCTGGTCATTCTGAGTCCTCGAGTTGTTCTAAAAAATCGTGCCCTTTCCATTCCAACTTATGTGCAACTCTTAGAGTGGGTAATAAGAACTCCATTGGCAGTATTGCATGTAATCCATAGACGAAGTTATAAGGAGTCATGTTCAAGGCTGTTTTGAACGAAACTCAATACACCCACAAGGCTAAATGAAGATTCATCTCCCACTCCATTCTTCCCGAAGAAACAATTTTGGTTAATACAGAGATTAGGATCTTGTTTGCATGCGCCCTTCTTGATCATTCTCTTGATGATGATAAGGTGCATATTTGTTATGGATTACCACATGAACTTGTTTAATAAGTGTTCTATCACCTTATTGAGAAAATGCAATTTGCGATCACTTACAAGCTCAATAAGAAGTTCATACCTAGTGAATATGCATTTGTAAAGGAACACAATAGTGGTTCTAGCATCACTCCTCCTAGTGGATCGTGCCTAAGCCCATTTGGTTAAGTAATATGTGGTCACAATACTATATTGTGCCTAAGTTTTGTATGTTGATGGTTGTATTGGAACCAAAAAGTCTATACCTCACTTAGCAAATGCACATACTCCCATCATAGATCACAGTGGCATACTATCAAGTTGTATTGGCATCTTTTCTCATTGACATGAATCAAATTGTCAAACAAACTCTTTGTCATCGGCAAACAATGTTGGTCACCAGATGCTTGCCATCAATATAGCCTTGGTTGTGGTCTCATGAGAGAAATAGCTTCCTATGAGACCCGCGTACACTTGCTCCAAGATAGGAAGACACTCCTTTTCATCGACACACAGTCTAAGATGTTGGTATTTACCTCATTGATAAAGATGATTCCCAATCATTGCATAGTTGGTTGCTTCAATCTCTATTGCCCTTTTTCTTTGTTTAGTCATATCTTCTAGGAGTATTCTTTTAGTCAGATATTCCACCAAATATCTACTCCAGTAGGAATCTTGTTCCTTGGGATTGATACACAAAAGAAAGATCCCATCCTTGTTTCTCCAATACAATCTTCCAACCAACAATTGTTATAGGGTAGCTTGCTCTATCAATCATGGTGTACTAGGAAGTGGTATTTGGGAATCTACTTGCACTATGGTCATTAAGGATACAAGATCTTTCAAGAATCTTGAAATAATTTCCATAGAGAACAGTTATGCATTTGGTAAATCATTATCTACCCCTTTGGGTGCTTCCCCTGAGGTAAGCCTTGACAGATGATCTACTCTTTGGTGTGTGGTGCCCTTTTTGACTACCATTGTGAAGTCAAATTTGAGTAGGATGATGAACCATCTCACAACCGTTCATTATTGCAAGGCTTTTTCACCAAATAGAGTAAGGCTTGATGGTCTACAAAAAAGAAAAACTTGTTATAGCTGACAAGTAATGTCAGAATTTCTTGACTACATACGCCATTCCAAGACCTTCTCTTTTAGTTGTGGTGTAATTCTTTCTGCTAGGTTTAGTTGTCTTCTAGCATATGATATAGGAAAATCCATAGTCCCATCTCTTGGCTGAGCTAAAATGCAACCAATATCAAAATTTGAAGCATCCACATGTACATGGAACACTTTGGTCTAGTCTGGTGCCTTTAATATTGGTGTTGTAGTCAAATCTTGTTTAAGCTTTTGGAATGATTCCTCACATTAATTTTTCCATTCCAATTGAGTGATAAGGCTATAAATGGGTCTATCTATGACTGCATACATCTAGATAAATCTACGATAATAGCCACAACGACCCATAAATGCCTAAACTTCCTTGACAAATGTCGATCTAGCCATTTTAGCAATTACCGCCACCTTCTCCAAGTTTGTGGCTATACCATTTTTTGATAAAATATGTCCAAGAATATTTCCATGTCTAACCATAAATACACATTTTTCAGGATTAAAGCAAATCATATATAGACGGCATTTCTCAAAGACACAACATAAAAGTTCAAAATGACTCTCTCTTTTTGTGGAGTTCACACAAAGATCATCCATGTATACTTATAGGAAATTCTGTATATATTCCTTAAAATATGTTGATGGTGCATTGGTCACTCCAAAAGTCATGACCCGATAAGCATAAATACCCCATTCTGTGGGGAAAGCCATTTTATGCTAATCTTTAGGATCTATGGTCAATTGGTTGTACCAAAGAATCCATCCAAGAAACTAAAAGCCTCCTTGCTAGCTACTCGTTCTAACACACGGTCTGTGATAGGAAGAGGATAGTTATTTTGTATAGTGGTGGCATTCACCTTCTTGAGGTCTACACACACTCTGAGTTTGCCATTCTTTTTTGGAACCACGAGAATAGGTGATGCCTAATCAGTGTGTTCTATTTCGTAGATGAACTTAGTCTCCTTGAGATTCTTGATCTCTTCCTTGATCTTTTTGGCAAATGTCTCATTACAGGTGTATGGTCTTTGTCTGCTCGGCTTAGCATCATCTCTCACAGGGATAGTGTGCTGATATATTGCAGGATCCACCCCCTTGAGGTCTTTATAGGACCAAGAAAATATATCTCTTTATGTGATAGATCCATAGCTATGTATGCGGGCCATGACTCTTCACCATGCTCTATAAGGTCAATTCCCTTGGGGTTCTTCAACTCTTAATAGGATTTCCTTGATTCTTTTGGTTGTTGCAAGTGTTGCTAAACAATGATTCATCTCTCCTCTTGCAAAGCGTATTTTTTATAATGAGATGGAACATTGGTGAGTTTTTATAACTAAAACTCATATACAAACTTAAAAAAGTTCAGCCAAACTCTAGAAATTTGTAGTTTTTAGCTCGTTGTGCTTCCTTGATGGTTTTTGATGCAGTTTTTTGCCTTGCTTGGCTGCTCTACACGTGTAGTCGTGCTGTGACAGCTCTCTGTTCGCATCAATTTTGCATGTAGTGGCATGTAAAATCAATTTTGATCATCCTCAACTTTCTCTCCATTCATTTTTCAAGCTTTGTCTCAAGCTTTAAAGTTCCCCAATTGGAGTTGTGCTCTTCAAGTTATGACTAGTTCTCTGCAGGGTTATGGCTATGATAGCCTAGTGGCAAATTGTGTGCAGACAGATTCGGAGGGCATGTATCTGAGAGAGAGAGAGAGATCATGATGGTTTATATTTATATCTATCAGGAGAGAGAGAGAGAGAGAGAGGAGAGAGGAGAGAGAGAGAGAGAGAGAGAGAGAGAGAGAGTGAGAGAGAGAGAGAGAGAGAGAGAGAGAGAGAGAGAGAGAAGAGAGAATCATGATGGTTTTGGTTTTGGCAGATTTTCATGTTTCCTGATGGTTTTGACTTGTCATGTTTCTTGATGAATAGGATTAAGGTCCAGTAGGCAGAAGAGGCTGAAACCAGATCCAAAGCTTGTGCCAGGATTTCAACCCTTGCAGGCTCAGTTGCTTAATGTATCTGCCAAAAGAACTGTTGACTTTTGTCAGGACATATCTGAAGAAAAGTCGATTGGTGAAGATCAATCAGAGAGGTCACCAGGGCAAGAGGATCCCTCACCCTACAAGGGTGTGGTGCCCTGTAGAGTACTTCTGAAGAAAAATACAAGAAAGAGGAATATAGACTTCTCAGATGATGCAGATGTGCTAGAAAGTAGTCCCTGTGCAACTAAATGTAAAGACAAAGAGGATGTGTCTTCTCTGGAAGACCCAGCTGCAACTGATGAGAGGCTGTTTGATTTTACAGCATCTTGTGGTGCTGGGGACAAGTATGATCTAGTTCATTCTATGTTTAATCCAAAGTTTGACATTGAATACCTGTTAGCTCAGCACAGTAATTTCTTGCAGTCCTACTGAGATAAGTTTGAAGTGATGGTGCAGGTAGGAAGGGTTGTTCTGCCTACTATGACTCTTGTGCATTTAAATGACTGTGGTGGAAAGGGACAGGGAGTGAAGAAGTATAGGGAATTACCACCCTCTTGCCGACATTCAGCCTGCCCTTTGCATCAAAAAGAATGCAAACTCATTCAGGAAGCCTTTGGCTTTATGATTTACCTGAACACCTGTTTGGATTCCTCATGCAGAATCCTGATGAGGTGTTAGAGGAGCAGGATGCAGCACCAGAAGAGGAATGCGAGGAGACAACTCATAGCAAGAAGTCGAGGAGGTTGAAGACACAGTCGACCTTGAGGTTGAGGCAATTGAAGTACAAAGAAGTAAGATGCTCCTCTGTGAAAACCACAGAAATCAAACTTCCATTGGATGTCAGTAACTTCACTGAGAAGCATGCTTAGATGATGTTGCCTGCTGTGCCTGACTTCAGGATTGGAGATAGGACCTATATCTTCTTACATGATGTGCAAAGTGTGTTTTATTTAAGGGAGGATTTCTCCCTAGCTATTATTTCCAGAGTCCAAGAGGAGAGGAGTGGATTTGTTTCAGAGATAGTAGTGATGATGAGGCAATGGAAACATCCAGCAATCCAATGGAATGCCTTCGAAGATGCTTTGAGAAAGCTGAAAAATACAAGGAGACACTACCTGATGAAGCCACCTTCCAAGCAATAAGACAAAGCCTAAGACCATCGAAAAGAACAAAGAAGTGGAGGATTGGTTTATACCATTCAGGTCAGGGGTCAACTACATCTATAGACCTGTGGCAAGAAAACCTCTTTCTGCAGGATGAGAGCTTCATGGTAACTCTCTCTCTCTCTCTCTCTCTCTCTCTCTCTCTCTCTCTCTCTCTCTCTCTCTCTCTCTCTCACTCTCTCTCTCTCTTTGTGTCATTTCTGACATTGTATGTGCAGTCTTGGATTGCTGACAAGGATGACTTCCTTCGGCGCCGGACAAGAGAGTATCGAGGAAGGATGCAGCCCTAGCACAGTACCTTTCAAAGCTTTGCGAGTCGCCGATAGTAGTTTTTCACAATTCCATGTCACAAGAGGGTTCAATAGCAACTTACACATTCAAGACACTATCACGCTTCTTGGTGGACCGGTGCTGCCCAAAAGTGTAGATAAAGTCATTCTTGTGGACAAAGTGTTTGCTAGAGATTGTTTTGGTTACTGCCCAGCCCATACAGGTGGTCGGGCAGCGTATTACTACACCTACACAGCAATGGCACTAGCTCTTGGTAGACAAAACCCAGATGAACTTTTAGAGTATGGCAAACATCTCATGATTCTTTACAAGGGTGACGTGCCAAAAAACAAAATTGAACCTGCAAAATCTTGATACACTTCAAGTAGCAATTGTATAAGATCATGTATTACATAAATTTTGTACAATGTCATCCACTCAGAGTATCTTTCTCCACTTGTTATTCACATACACCATTGTCTCTCTCCACCTTCGTTGACTTTCACGAGCTTCGAAGTTGTTGTATGCCATTGATCTTTTAGCTTTTTGTTGTTGTAAATGTCTGATGGCTTGTGCTGTTGCTGAATTTGCCAAGACTTCTTTTGCCTGCATTCGATGAATGATTCTACGATAGAACCATTCAAATAGTTCTCTCAAACTGTTAGCCTTGATTCGAGAGCCACCATGTCGTGTGTGCCTGAAATAAGCATTTCTCGCCATGTAATGAGACTTTTCCATCCCTTGGGTATTCCATATTTCCGGGTTCCCATACTTCTGTATAAAATATGGCAAATGATTGAAGATGATGTGCTGGATATGAAAACAGATTAGTTAGAATGTTTTACAGTCACATATTTGCACATAAGAGAGAAAGAAATACATTATAATACCATGTAGTGAGTAATCTGGGTGTCTGTCCATGCTGTCTTGAATGATTTTTTCAGAAGGTTGAGATTTTCCTTGAACTTGTTCATATCACCTTGTGACCAGTCATCTTTGTCGCACATCAAAAATAGGATGTCTATTGATCGCCAAACCTCAGCCTTCGCGTTACGAGTAGTTGGTTCGTGGTCTTTGACTGCAATATGTAGCTTTTTCCAGCTCTGATACTCTACCTTGCTAACATAAGATGTGTTATATATTTTTCCATGTTTTGTTAGCTTTTGGATCTCTTGTACCTTGGGCTTAGATAAAAACCTCCGTGCCCTTCACCCCACCGATGGATGGTTTGCATGGGACATCCTTCTCAGCAGTTGATCTCTTTTCATCCCGCTGGATTTTCACATTGCCACCATGAAGCCCCATATCCGACAGTACCATTTCTAAGCACTGAAGGGCTACTTGTCATTCTGCGAGTTCTTAATCTTCCAAGCAAACCCAATGTATAAGTAGACCAATTTATCCACAATTCTACAAAGGGCATGCATTGTACAAATGTGGACATTCACAAGTGGTATTTTCAAAACGGTCGAAAAGCAGGATCCTCAATGTGACGTGTTGGAGCTTTTCTCCACCACTTTGGGTCCATGACCTTTGCAGCTCCATGCAGAACAAACACGGTGACTTTGCCATTGCACCCATTCCACAATTATACATGCACTTTAATGTTTTAAGGTCACCTGCAAGATGCCACTGAACTTGAAAGTCTCCCCTTCCATCTAGACGTAGTACCTCTCCCTGGTTAGTCTGTCGATCAATCACCTCCGGAATATTAGTTCGATGGAACACCCAATATAGAATCTCATGATCTTCTTTCTTTACCTGCAACACAAAATAAATGAGACTTAAGTATATCTGAATATTTGAGCTTACTTGAGAATATCGCTTACCTCAAACGCACCAAGCCACCATATGTTAGATTCTGATTGAACACTAAAATATAAAGGATTATCACTGGGACACTTTGAGAGGGCTCTATTCATTAAAGTAATAGTAACACGCTCTAGCTTTTTCTCTTTAACAAGCTCACACTCATCCAGTTTTAACACAAAATGTAATAGCCCACGTGACTCTTCAAATGTGATGTTGTAAAACTCCACCATTCTCTTCTGTAGTATCCGCAGGTCCATAAAAATATTGTTGAACTCATCATATGCCATGTTTGCTCCATGGCCACTGTAAGTTGCTTTAATATGAAAGGGCTGTCCAAGATAGTCTCCCTGTGCCTCGTTAAGCTGAAGCCTCTCTTTCCAAACACTTGAGGCTAATGGTAGAAGTTTGGATTTTATACCCTTCCTAACAAAGATGGATGAGACAGACTTTTGGATAGACGAATATCCTCTTTTGCTTACACCAAGTGAATCAAGTGTGCCTTGTATCTCTTTTGCAGGCACTGAGTTCTCTGAAATAAAGCGGTCCACTACATTTCTTTGTAGAACCTTAAACTTCTTGTCATGTACTATATCTGCTGCCAGGCTTCTACTTATAAGTGGCTTCAATCTCTTTCCTATATTGGCTTTGGGGTCAATGTTTTCCTTGTCAGATAGATTGAATCTCTACATGAAGACAATGCATAAGTAAATAACAGAAAATTTGCTTCACTAACACTATTTAGCACATGAAAACAATGCATAACAAGAAAAAACAAAGAGATTACTTAACTAAGACAATGTAGCCAACCAAGAAGCATCACCCTTAATGCTCGGATTCTTTTCTTGAGACCTCCTGATGCAACCTGCAATGTTTCAAGATTGCGCAATTTCTTCTTTCGGATACGACCACCAAGATGGTGTGTCCTTCATTTGACAACTTCGCACCTTTCCTTTCAGTTCTTGTACCTCTGTTTTATGTTGCAAAATGGTAACCTGATCTGTAGAATGTAAATGTGAAAGGCGAACAATCTCACATTGTTAAGCTTGGAGAATGCTCTTGTAAGTTCAGCTTCTCTTGTAAGTGATTTACAATAACCCAGAAGGCCCTTTTCTCCATCACCAGCACAAAGGTCAATAAGCTTGTAGGATTGACAAACGGTGGAGATGCATTAGTTATTGGATTCTTAGGGTAGAGAGAGCCTCTCGTCCAGATATCTATGTGTTTAGCTCCTTGAGCTCTGAGCGTGTCTATGGAGGCGGGAGGTATATGTGTGTTTGTTTTACTGCGCGCTTAATCAATGGTTGGTACTCATTGTCCAAATCAATGTGAAGGTGATATTTGGCTCGTTTTTGGGTAACATTTGTGCCATTTGAGGAGTGCGCCATTAGCCAAATGTGCAGGTTTAATGGAAAGTGAATAGCGGTTGCGGATTCGTCCCTCCATATTAGCCTCATTCCCTCCGTATTGACGTTGTTCATTCAATGCAACTGAAAAGAGGATTATCCCTCAATCACTACGAACGAATGTTCAGAAGAGTAAGGAATCTACTTAAAGTACACTTTTTGAAGTTTTACTATGAAAGACCCAGCTCTTTTATTTGCCATTTTTTCTAGAGAGAGAGTGCAAAAAATACATTTTCTTAGAAGGCCCTCCAAATGACCTCCGAAATTTCCTAATGGATGCCAAGATTCTGGATCTTACACTAAAAGTAGTAAAGTTGAAGGTACCATTTGCATAAAGCAAGGAAGAGCGGAAAGCAAGTCTCAGTAATTTCTTGTCGACAAAGCACGAGCCGTCGAGCACACTTACAACTATTGCTTTGTGAAATATTTCTTCTAACCAATAGAACATGCAGGGAACCACAAAGATTTGGATATCTAAAAGTTATCTTATCAACCACTCTTAGCAAATCTGGGTGTCTAAAAAGCTATTGCACACTAGCAAGAAACCTACTATGGCACCATCTTATTGACATCCTCAATAGAAACCTCCATTACTAACAACAAATTAGATTTGGAAACCTAAGGAAAAACCTAAAATCAGTTTTGAAATGAAGGCTGGTTGTAGAAAGGTCTTTCAGGCAAACACAAACACAGTCACATACAAATGGGTATCAAAGATTAGACCATCATCCAAAACTATGCCCACGGATTTCAGCACTCTTGCTATGGATTATGTGTATTGCACAATCAAAGAACATGATCAATTGCTATAGTATTTACTCTTTAAGAGAGCTCCAACACAGGATACCGCACCATCAACAACCCTTGAGATACCTTGCCATCAACAACCCTTGAGTACACTACTCGAAATCCACCTCTTGCACCACATAGTGTGTTTACATGCATTAACATTAGTAGCATGATAGGGCCAATCCCGGCCATGCACATACACAAATTTATTGCCCATGCACTGCACAAATTGGACTATACTCCATTGTCTCAGAGGACTCAAGCAAGGAGGGGAGGGGAGACATTCTTAATGTGGACCCAAGCGTATGAATTTGATAGAAAAAAAGGCAATGTTTGAAGTAATTGTGTGCTAACGTGTGAAATTTGTTTGGGAAAATTAGATGAAATTCCCTAATAACCAGGTGAATGGGGAGAATGTAATACGATAACCCCTAGGGGTGTGTGTGTGTGTGTGTGTGTGTGTGTGTGTATTGTAAATACATGTCAAAAAAGCCAAAAACATTGTAAATTTTACTCTTGTAGTGTTTTTCAGGCCAAAAATATGATCAAAATAGAACAATCCACAAAAATACAACTACGTAATAAAATTAAAAGTGTTTTTTTATTTTTTAATGAGGAATGAAATTTTTTTTAGTGGTTTGGATAATCTCGTTCAAAATAAATAAATAAATAAGCATGAATGTCAAAATTGGAATCCGACTTCAAATGCCAAATCTTGAAATTCAATGGAACGGCCAGGAAAATTTTGGGCAGCTCCGACAAAAAGTTCGCCGACCACTCCAACTCACTAAACCACGTGGGAAAACTTGTGACAAAAGGTCCTCAAGCGTCGGTTTAAAAAAATTTGATCCAAGGATATGATGTGAAGGCTACTTGGCTAAGTGGATAGGTACACGATGGGGGGTATCAGGAAAGTCTAGGTATGTATATTGCTTTAGGCCATTTCTACTCTCATTTGCATTCTAGTCCCTTGAGAGAGAGTTTGAGCTAGTGATTTTTGGAGATCTTTTGCATGCTTCTACGCACAGTCTGTCAATTCTTACTCGCTCTAGCCATGAGGAGTAAGTTCCTAGCTATAAGAAGAAGCATTTTGATTACCACTTTGTCCACCACCAAGGCCGTAGGGGGCACGACAAATAGGGAAATTTCGGGAACAAAGACACATACACCGGCCACATCGGATATTCAAACCACACCAATTTTGAACCATAGGGTCATCTCTAGGATGAAACACAATAGTGAGCTCCAAGTTGCAAAAGTTGACCAAAAATTTGACCTAGTATCTTAAACGCATCGAGGATAAAACGCTCAAATTTTGACCAGATTTGACCCATACGTAGATGCCATCAAGTAGAAGACCTGTAGAGATTTGGGGGTGCAGCAGAGTCCATCTCATTAAGATGTGGAAAATTGGTTATGCCACAAAGAGACACTTGGCAACTCAATTATGTTTAAGACATTAACTCGATTGTAGATACATATAAAGGGTAAAGAGTACCACATTTATTTCCTCTAGCCAAGCCCAAAGATTCCTTTTAAATATTTCAAGTTCTATTTCTAGAGCATGTATGATATCCACAATCACCTAATTGTGGAGTGAAAATTGGACTCTTGATTATTGTAGGCATGTGTCTCATGCTCTTATTGAGAAGCGCAGAAGCGTTCTCCCTACTCACCAATGGTTAGCATTAGGCTATGGAGGATGGAGCCTTAGCTTAATGTTAGCTTCTTAGTTCACAAGATCATCACTATCATTTTTAATCCCCACTTATTGTGTCATTAAAATTGCATTTACATTAGGAAATTTTGGAGGTCATTTGGAGGGCCATATGAAGAGAGAGAAAAATAGAGCGCGTCCAATGAGCATGAAGGCTACGTTACGTAGAAAAGTACCTGGAAAGACTCAAAAAATAGGAAAATAGCATAAAACTTTCACGAAACTAGGATTGTAGCATAGTAATTTCCTTACTTTTACCGAGCTTTTAGGTGCTTGCGTGTGGTCCCACTTCTGATATTCTCTCATGGTCATTAACGTACTGGAGGGTGACCATTAAGCCCGCACAAGATATTGGAATTTTAAAACACTTTCCCTCATTAGAATGCTTTCAAAGTGAATCTCCCTCCACTAAGCTTTTCTCTGAGAGTTATGGCATCCACGTCTTCTCTCGCCCAAGAGCCTCAAGGTGTTTACTGTCTCTCTCACACCAACAAACAACAACGGCACTTTGCCTAGAAGGCCAAGTAGTAGCATATCCTCAATTACAATACCAGCTTCAATAAGTGCAGACAACCAATGGGTTGGACAAAGGATAAACAAAGGTTCATGGGTCCTCATGCAACCAAGAAGACCCAAGAGGTTTGGTGGTATCAACGTTTACCGCTCAGCTCAGCAGGGAGCCAGGGTGTTGGATTTCAAAGTTGAGATCGGCAAAAGATCTGTAAAGGAAGTTCTTGTTCAGCATGTGTTTACCCATCCAGAGGTGATAGCAAACGGTGGAAATGTATCAAATATACATCAACCACGTTGCAATTGTAAGTACTCTTGACATGTGAACTTACTGATACTCTCATTATAACTTTTCTTATATATTTTGCAATGTTTCTCCCGCTTGTTATGAGTAATGTCTCTACTCTTCACAACTCAATTACATTAGATTTGTCATTTGTACTTATTGATACTCTTAGTTTAACTCTTCTTATATATATTGCAGATGTTATCCCTCTTCTTATGAGCAATGGGAGCCTGTGGAGTGCATAATAGGCCTCTTCCATGTTGTACATGCCCATATTGGTTCTCTACAGTATTCAGAGAGGAGCAGCAAAAGATTGGCTGATGAGGGAATCTTTTTTTATGACCACTTTTACCAACTCAGCTCAGGCAATAAGAATGGCATGTTGGTGAAACTGCCTCTACCGACCGATTGAAACACTGTGGACTGGCCAGTTCCCGAGAAACAATGGTGGAGGCAATGCGAAGTAAGCTCTACAAGGATATACAAAGGTCTCTACGTAGCTCTATTCCTACCAAACTGGTTCGAATTGCAAACTTTTGTCCTGTTGCACTCTTCATAGAGCTGTTTCATAGCTACAACATCAGAGTTACAAAAACTATGTTCATGTGCAAGTCATTTCAGCAGTCCTCCTGTGACAAACTTCTTGACAAAGGATGGTATGCAAAGGAAGAGATTGGTTTACGGTGCGAGGTCGCGCTTGATACTCTAGTTGTCAAGTACATGATTGCAAGCCAATCACTATTACTCTCATTTTGGTATATGCGATCACAAATGCTAAACGGTAAGTACATTCCTATGGACCAAGTTTCTGCAGGTTTGGAAGATAATCCTACTGTGGATGTGGAAGTGATTGATAAAGAGAATGGCCTACTATTGGTGGTTACAATAAGGGAGCTATGCAGTCTTCAGCATTTGCGAAATGACATCATTGAAGAGTCAATGGACAAGGAACTATCAGATTTTTCCTTTTTCTTAGCTGGCCGTAAGGTGATGCGGCGAAGAGAAAAAGATATTTTGTGCAAAGAGTTGGATGGTCGGGTTGAAGTAGTGTCAATGTAACAGATATTCTTGTAAACCCAAGTGTATACAAATGACTTTCAAGACATGAAGTTTATTGATCTCATTTTTCAATTGTGCCCTGTGAAAAAGTGTGCTTGAAATACATTTCTTTACCACGTCAAATCTCCTCTCTCTCTCTCTCTCTCTCTCTCTCTATATTATATATATATATATATATATATATATATATATATATATATATATATATATATATATATATATATATATATATATATATATATATATTATATATATATATATATATAATATATATATATATATATCTATATATATATAATGTTAGACAAGACAAAGACAGATAGAAGAATCATCTTAATTCATTAGAAAGTACAAACTCGTCCGTGAACAATGGACTGAGATACAATTTCTGTAAGTATGGAATCAGAATGTCTTCAAGGTAAAAATCGAAGGAATGCCCCTCGAAAGAAGGTGGTGAGATAGTTGTTCCCGGCGGATTTAGTTCTCCCTTTTCGGGAGTATCATCAATTAGTAGTGTATTAGTTGCATCAAAGGGTACACCGATTTGGCTAAACGGTTTGTACAAAAGAGGTAATCCTGGTTTTTTAGGGTGGTAGTGGCCCTCAACAGTAACGCATTTTCTTTGATCATACAAAAAGGCAAAATCTAACGTGTGAGCTTGGCATACACTGCAAACTATTGCAACTAGTGGCAATAAGTTTTGCCTTTGCATTGAAGACCATATGCCAACTCTGAAGCGCAGAAGAAGAAACTCAATAAACTCCTTGGTTCCTGGACAAACCACGACTCGACAAGTTCCCATCCGAAACGTTTGCAAATCCTCAAAGGGTCCTCTGTCACCGAGAGGCACCCGCATCAGCAGCAATCCATTGACGTCCAAGATAATCAACCTCTGTAAAAGTTGACAAGTACATATAAATAGTTAGAAGCTGAACATATTTTGCCATACTTGAATAGACATTACCGGAACAACCGTATCTACAGGTAGCAAGGGTCCATACTGGGTCTCTGTAGTGTTCATGTCGTTGTTGCTCTCCTCCGCTTTATCTTCATAGTCATCATTCAAATCTTCATCAGGGGTCTCCCCCATGGCCCTTTCTGCCTGATTCAAGGTTGATCGGCTTGCCTCATACATCCTTCCCTGATCCATATCATTTTGCTCATCCCGAGACCTGCTTTCCTCATCCATATCCTTTTGCTCATCTATAGGCCTGCTTTCCTCATCTTCGGTTCAGCCATAGGCTCTTTTGGCTGTTCCACAGGCTGACTTGCCTCTTTCATTGTCTCCTCCGGTTGAACCTTAGCAGCTTCCATATGCTCATTTGTCCTTTCCTCATCCTCGACTCTTTGATCTTCTGCTGATATGACACCCTCGGCCCGATTGCGATTCCACTGTATCGGATGTAGGGGTTTGTCGTGGTGGCACGTCATGTTTTGTAAGATCAATAGTGCGCTCATCCAAGCCGCTATCTTCAAGCTCTCTAGGGCTAGACATAGTAAGCAGGTGTTGTATTAAACTTACCCGTATCTTTGCAAATAATCATATGTGTAGTTTTTTAAAGCACTCTGCAAAATTGAAAGACCACATGATGAGAATTCTTTTATAGACTAAACCAAAACTAACTGAATGCATTGCAAAATGGGTACCTTAGTCATGAAAGGTTTTAATGCAAAGTAGCTTTGCAGGACATATTCTCTGCATGGAGAAGACATCTCCAGCCGCAAGAATTCCCATCGGTTTGATTTGGGACAGGTACTTCTTTGATTGTGGGCCTTGTATAGTTCATACCTTCCACATAGCTTGCCATAGGCAAGCAACAACCTCTTTATACAACTGCACAAGGCAATGTCAAGATGTTAGCATGAGGCTTCAAATTTACATGGATATCTATAATAAACACTTTCTGACACAAAACACTTACAGCCTAATTTCAGGGTGGGTTCCTTTTATTGAATTGAACACCCACACTGCTGGTTGGTCAACATCAAGGCATATGAGACTCCAGTGATGGTTGTTCTCATATGGGAAGATGATCACAGTAACTTCCAGCATAGCACAGTGGCGAAACCAGCTCTCAAAGGTCCCAGATGGACTATTCTTTTGTCTAATAATTACAGACATTTGTGGATCAAGGAGAAACACCTCTGTGTGAGTGTGCAATGGAGTTGACTTTTGATCAGGCTGCAGAAGACTCTACCTGAGTTAGCAAACCTATTATCTGAGTTTTCAAAGCTAGCAAGATAGTAACACTTACTTAAGACAAGCATAGATAATTGTGTCTGAAATCTGAGCATCTGGATTCTGCAATAAATCAATGTCCACCTTTTCCAGAGCTAGGTTTCTGGTCCATCTACAAATGGTATCTCTGCAAGCAAACCATTCTTCATTGAAAGTAGAGTTTCTTGATTCATTGCCTCTATAGACAGGGTCACATTGCACTCTGTTTGTTTCTGGGACACCACTGCTACTTTTGCTTTCTCCTGAAGCTCTGCTTCCCTCATTTCCTCTGTTTGGCGAGCAATAGTCTCTGCCTTTGCCCTTGTATTCACATCATGTGTGACATCTACAACTGTGAGCTGAGGCACTAGCTCCGGGGGTTATAAAAAAATTTCTCTCATTTTCTTATCCTTGCAGACATTGGGGACCAGCAGTTTGTCATACCTCCACCTTATTCTTTTCAATGTCTCACTATCTTTGTCCATTATAGTAACCCTGTGGGCATGGGCTGCAACAATGGTCATGTCACTGAAGTACTCCAGTAGGAAGTCCTCAGCTGCTTCCTGTAGAGCCATCAATGCCACCACCTTCCACCTTTTGGTGCCCCAGGTAGCTTCATCACATATGGACCTCACCATCCTCTGGAAGGGCAGCTTTGGTATGCATAAATCTACACATTTCTGTGCCTTTCTGATTTCTCTGAAAAGTCCCATGCAGGTTTGGAGCTTCTTCATCCTTGGCCCTTTCAGAATTTTATTTGGTTTTCCAAGTCTTTTTTTTGGGGTTGCTGATCTACCACTTGCTTTCGATGCTAATCCTGGACCCTTGCCTGCCTTCCTTGCAGTGGCTTTTGTTCTAGCCATCTTACTGTACACCAAAAGAAGAGTCTCAATCCCCTTCTCTCTTTCTATGAATCTCTCTCTCTCTCTCTCTCTCTCTCTCTCTCTCTCTCTCTCTCTCTCTCTCTCTCTCTCTCTCTCTCTCTCTCTCTCTCTCTCTCTCTCTCTGACTCTCTGACTCTCTCTCTCTCTCTCTCTCTCTCTCTCTCTGACTCTCTCTCTTTCTTTGACTCTCTCTCTCTCTCTCTCGACTCTCTCTCTCTCTGACTCTCTCTTCTCTCTCTCCTCTCTCTCTCTCTCTCTCTGACTCTCTCTCTCTCTCTCTCTCTCTCTCTGACTCTCCTGACTCTCTCTCTCTCTCTCTCTCTCTCTCTCTCTCTCTCTCTCTCTGACTCTCTCTCTCTCTCTCTCTCTCTCTCTCTCTCTCTCTCTCTCTCTCTCTCTCTCTATAGCTTAGCATATATAACTAGAGAGAAGAGAGAGAATCCACATTACTAAAGGCGCGCACAGACCACTTTTTAACCTCAACAAACGGTCCGCGCGCCGTTAGTAAGGTTAAAAATAACACAACCGATACTCTCTCTCTCTCTCTCTCTCTCTGCTCAATGGACAGTACTAACGTGCGCATAGACACATGAACTACGGGTATGATCTCTACGCGCGCCGTTGGTATAGAGAGAGAGAGAGAGAGAGAGAGAGAGAGAGAGAGAGGAGAGAGAGAGAGAGAGAGAGAGAGAGAGAGAATGTGTGGGTGTGTGTGTGTGTATTTTTAAGATGTGTGTCTGTGTGTAAGTGTGTGTGTTTGTGAGTGTGTGTGTGTGTGTGTGTGTGTGTGTTTTTGAGTGTGTCTGTGTGTGTGTGTGTGTGTGGGTGTGTATGTGTTGTGTGTGTTTGTGTGTGGGTGACAGAAACAGAGATAGAGAGATTTAGGCAAAGCCAGAGGGAGAAGCAGACCTTCGTTATCTCGCTGCGGGCGTTGCTGTCGGACGCAGGCTTTGCTCTTGCACACTCTCTATCTCACTCTCTCACTCACTCACTCTCTTTCACGAGGTGTAGTTTTTCTCTCTCTTGACCGCTTTATATGGCGTACAAAAGTATACGGAAATAAATAAACCACACGTGCGACCGCATGCAAATATATTTTAATTTATTGTGACACGTGGGGCGCCGCCGTGTGTATCCGTTATAAGTGTGATTTTGAGAGAAGAAATAGAGAGAACAATAGAGAGAGAGAGAGAAGAGAGAAGAGAGAGAGAGAGAGAGAGAAGAGAGAGAGAGAGAGAGAGAGAGAGAGAGAGGTCCTTAGAGAGACAGAGAGAGAGAGAGAGAGAGAGCAATTGTCACAAAGAGAGAGAGGAGGAGAGAGAGAGAGAGAGAGAGAGAGAGAGAGAGTCTCAAGAGAGAGAAAGCGTGATCAGCTTGTCACAGAGATAGGGAGAGGGAGAGACACAGATTGAGAGAGATAGAGAAAGAGGGAGTCCTTACTCTCAGAGAGAGAGGGAGAGAGAGAGAGAGAGGGAGGGAGAAAGACAGACTCCGCTTGACAGAGAAAAAGCAATGGAGGAGACACCTCCCTTTGAGTTCCTGCAAACCCCACCAAAAAAAGGTGATCTCTCACTCTTTCTCTCTGTATTTCTAGCAGTTGGTACAAATTGTGTGTGTGTGTGTGTGTGTGTGTGTTCTTCAACACACACACACCTCAATACCCATAGTTCCATAGACAAGAGACACAGACACATCCTCCTCTCTCTCTCTCTCTCTCTCTCTCTCTCTCTCTCTCTCTCTCTCTCTCTCTCTCTCTCTCTCCTCTCTCTCTCTCTCTCTCTCTCTCTCTCTCTCTCTCTCTCTCGCTCTCTACTCTTTGCATTTGGCCATTGGACTAAAGGCGTGCGAGGAAGGAAAGTTCCTTTTGCAACTCTCTCCTCGCGCCGTTAGTAATGTTATTGCTCTCGCAGTTGTACTTAAGGCCGCGCGAGAGGTTTGCAAAAGGCACATTTCCTTCCTCGCGCGCCTTTAGTCCTATAGACAAATGCAAAGAGAGAGAGAGAGAGAGAGAGAGAGAGAGAGAGAGAGAGAGAGACTAGGTGTGGTTTCGTTTCTCTGTTTTGGTGAGAGACAGAATATATTTATTTATTTATATTTATAGATATATTTATTATCTATAAGGGGAGAGAGAGAGATCATGATGGTTTGGTTTTGGCAGAATTGTCATGTTTTGCTCATGGTTTTGACTTGTTTATGTTTCTTGATGATTAGGATTAAGGTCCAGTAGGCAGAAGAGGCTGAAACCAGATCCAGGCTTGTGCCAGGATTTCAAACCTTGCAGGCTCAGTTGCTTAATGTATCTGCCAAAAGAACTGTTGACTTTTGTCAGGACATATCTGAGGAAAAGTTTCTTGGTGAAGATCAATCAGAGAGGTCACCAGGGCAAGAACATCCCTCACCCGACAAGGGTGTGGTGCCCTGTAAGGTACATCTCAAGAAAAATACCATAAAGAGAATATAGACTTCTCAGATGATGCAGATGTGCTAGAAAGTACAAAATGTAAAGAAAAGAGGATGTGTCTTCTCTGGAAGACCCAGCTGCAACTGATGAGAGGCTGTTTGATTTTGCAGCATCTAGTGGTGCTGGGGACAAGTATGATCTAATTCATTCTATGTTTAATCCAAAGTTTGACATTGAAGACCTATTAGCTCAGCACAGTAATTTCTTGCAGTCCTACAGAGATAAGTTTGAGGTGATGGTGCAGGTAGGAAGGGTTGTTCTGCTACTATGACTCTTGTGCATTTAAATGACTGTGGTGGAAAGGGACAGGGAGTGAAGAAGTATAGGGAATTACCACCCTCTTGCCGACATTCAGTCTGCCCTTTGCACCAAAAGAATGCAAACTCATTCAGGAAGCCTTTGGCTTTATGATTTACCTCAACAGCCTGTTTGGATTCCTCATGCAGAATCCTGATGAGGTGTTAGAGGAGCAGGATGCAGCACCAGAAGAGGAATGCGAGGAGACAACTCATATGCAAGAAGTCGAGGAGGTTGAAGACACAGTCGACCTTGAGGTTGAGGCAATTGAAGTACAAAGAAGTAAGATGCTCTCTGTGAAAACCACAGAAATCAAACTTCCATTGGATGTCAGTAACTTCACTGAGAAGCATGCTCAGATGATGTTGCCTGCTGTGCCTGAGTTCAGGATTGGAGACAGGACCTATATCTTCTTACATGATGTGCAAAAGTTGGGATTTGTTTCAGAGGATAGTAGTGATGATGAGGCAATGGAAACATCCAGCAATCCAATGGAATGCCTTCGAAGATGCTTTGAGAAAGCTGAAAAATACAAGGAGACACTACCTGATGAAGCCACCTTCCAAGCAATAAGACAAAGCCTAAGACCATCGAAAAGTAACAAAGAAGTGGAGGATTGGTTTAACCATTCAGGTCAGGGGTCAACTACATCTGTAGACCTGTGGCAAGAAAACCTCTTTCTGCAGATGAGAGCTCATGTAGCTCTCATCTCTCTCAGCTCGCTCTCTCTCTCTCTCTCTCTCTCTCTCTCTCTCTCTCTCTCACTCTCTCTCTCTCTCTCTCTCTCTCTCTCTCTCTCTCTGTTTGTGTCATTTCTGACATTGTATGTGCAGTCTTGGATTGCTGACAAGGATGACTTCCTTCGGCGCCGGACAAGAGAGTATCGAGGAAGGGATGCAGCCCTAGCACAGTACCTTTCAAAGCTCTGCGAGTCGCCGATAGTAGTTTTTTCACAATTCCATGTCACAAGAGGGTTCAATAGCAACTTACACATTCAAAACACTATCACGCTTCTTGGGTGGACCGGTGCTGCCCAAAAGTGCAGATAAAGTCATTCTTGTTGACAAAGTGTTTGCTAGAGATTGTTTTGGTTACTGCCCAGGCTATACAGGTGGTCGGGCAGCGTATTACTACACCTACACAGCAATGGCACTAGCTCTTGGTAGACAAAACCCAGATGAACTTTTAGAGTATGGCAAACATCTCATGATTCGTTACAAGGGTGACGTGCCAAAAAACAAAATTGAACCTGCAAAATCTTGATACACTTCAAGTACCAATTGTATAAGATCATGTATTACATAAATTTTTTACAATGCCATCCACTCAGAGTATCTTTCTCCACTTGTGATTCACATACACCATTGTCTCTCTCCACCTTCGTTGACTTTCACGAGCTCCGGAGTTGTTGTATGCCATTGATCTTTTAGCTTTTTTGTTGTTGTAAATGTCTGATGACTTGTGCTGTTGCTGAATTTGCCAAGACTTCTTTTGCCTGCATTCGATGAATGATTCTACGATAGAACCATTCAAATAGTTCTCTCAAACTGTTAGCCTTGATTCGAGAGCCACCATGTCGTGTGTGCCTGAAATAAGCATTTCTCGCCATGTAATGAGACTTTTCCATCCCTTGGGTATTCCATATTGCCGGGTTCCCATACTTCTGTATAAAATATGGCAAATGATTGAAGATGATGTGCTGGATATGAAAACAGATTAGTTAGAATGTTTTACACTCACATATTTGCACATAAGAGAGAAAGAAATACATGATAATACCATGTAGTGAGTAATCTGGGTGTCTGTCCATGCTGTCTTGAATGATTTTTTGAAGGTTGAGATTTTCCTTGAACTTGTTCATATCACCTTGTGACCAGTCATCTTTGTCGCACATCAAAAATAGGATGTCTATTGATCGCCAAACCTCAGCCTTCGCGTTACGAGTAGTTGGTTCGTGGTCTTTGACTGCAATATGTAGCTTTTTCCAGCTCTGATACTCTACCTTCCTAACATAAGATGTGTTATATATTTTTTCCATGTTTTGTTAACTTTGGATCTCTTGTACCTTGGGGCTTAGATAAAAACCTGCGTGCCTTCACCCCACCGATGGATGGTTTGCATGGGACATCCTTCTCAGCAGTTGATCTCTTTTCATCCCGCTGGATTTTCACATTGCCACCATGAAGCCCCATATCCGACAGTACCATTTCTAAGCACTGCAAGGCTACTTGTCGTTCTGCAGAGTTCTTAATCTTCCAAGCAAACCCGATGTATAAGTAGACCAATTTCTCTACAATTCTACAAAGGGCATGCATTGTACAAATGTGAACATTCACAAGTGGTATTTTCAAAACTGGTCGAAAAGCAGGATCCTCAATGTGACGTGTTGGAGCTTTTCTCCACCACTTTGGGTCCATGACCTTTGCAGGCTCCATGCAGAACAAACACGGTGACTTTGCCATTGCACCCATTCCACAATTATACATGCACTTTAATGTTTTAAGGTCACCTGCAAGATGCCACTGAACTTGAAAGTCTCCCCTTCCATCTAGACGTAGTACCTCTCCCTGGTTAGTCTGTCGATCAATCACCTCCGGAATATTAGTTCGATGGAACACCCAATATAGAATCTCATGATCTTCTTTCTTTACCTGCAACACAAAATAAATGAGACTTAAGTAGATCTGAATATTTGAGCTTACTTGAGAATATCGCTTACCTCAAACGCACCAAGCCACCATATGTTAGATTCTGATTGAACACTAAAATATAAAGGATCATCACTGGGACACTTTGAGAGGGCTCTATTCATTAAAGTAATAGTAACACGCTCTAGCTTTTTCTCTTTAACAAGCTCACACTCATCCAGTTTTAACACAAAATGTAATAGTCCACGTGACTCTTCAAATGTGATGTTGTAAAACTCCACCATTCTCTTCTGTAGTATCCGCAGGTCCATAAAAATATTGTTGAACTCATCATATGCCATGTTGGCTCCATGGCCACTGTAAGTTGCTTTAATATGAAAGGGCTGTCCAAGATAGTCTCCCTGTGCCTCGTTAAGCTGAAGCCTCTCTTTCCAAACACTTGAGGCTAATGGTAGAAGTTTGGATTTTATACCCTTCCTAACAAAGATGGATGAGACAGACTTTTGGATAGCCGAATATCCTCTTTTGCTTACACCAAGTGAATCAAGTGTGCCTTGTATCTCTTTTGCAGGCACTGAGTTCTCTGAAATAAAGCGGTCCACTACATTTCTTTGTAGAACCTTAAACTTCTTGTCATGTACTATATCTGCTGCCAGGCTTCTACTTATAAGTGGCTTCAATCTCTTTCCTATATTGGCTTTGGGGTCAATGTTTTCCTTGTCAGGATAGATTGAGTCTCTACATGAAGACAATGCATAAGTAAATAACAGAAAATTTGCTTCACTAACACTATTTAGGCACATGAAAACAATGCATAACAAGAAAAAACAAAGAGATTACTTAACTAAGACAATGTGGCCAACCAAGAAGCATCACCTTAATGCTCGGATTTTTTTCTTGAGACCTCCTGATGCAACCTGCAATGTTTCAAGATTGCGCAATTTCTTCTTTCGGATACGACCACCCAAGATGGTGTCCTTCATTTGACAACTTCGCACCTTTCCTTTCAGTTCTTGTACCTCTGTTTTATGTTGCAAAATGGTAACTTGATCTGTAGAATGTAAATGTGAAAGGCGAACAATCTCACATTGTTGAGCTTGGAGAATGCTCTTGTAAGTTCCAGCTTCTCTTGTAAGTGATTTACAATAACCCAGAAGGCCCTTTTCTCCATCACCAGCAAAGGTCAATAAGCTTGTAGGATTGACAAACGGTGGAGACGCATTAGTTATTGGATTCTTAGGGTAGAGAGAGCCTCTCGTCCAGATATCTATGTGTTTAGCTCCTTGAGCTCTGAGCGTGTCTATGGAGGTGGGAGGTATATGTGTGTTTGTTTTACTGCGCTTAATCAATGGTTGGTACTCATTGTCCAAATCAATGTGAAGGTGATATTTGGCTCGTTTGTGGGTAACATTTGTGCCATTTGAGGAGTGCGCCATTAGCCAAATGTGCAGGTTTAATGGAAAGTGAATAGCGGCTGCGGATTCGTCCCTCCATGTTAGCCTCATTCCCTCCGTATTGACGTTGTTCATTCAATACAACTAAAAAGAGGATTATCCCTCAATCACTACGAACGAATGTTCAGAGGGGTAAGGAATCTACTTAAAGTACACTTTTTGAAGTTTTACTATGAAAGACCCAGCTCTTTTATTTGTCATTTTTTCTAGAGAGAGAGTGCAAAAAATATATTTTCTTAGAAGGCCCTCCAAATGACCTCCGAAATTTCCTAATGTTAATTTGAAATCCCGTAAAGTCCAAACTTGTTGTATCAGATTTATTTTCCAAAGAGTGTAAAGGGGCCAGGGGCTTCAAGATTTGTAATTATTTTGCAGTTCCTAGCCTAATTACTGAGCCATTAGTTAGAGTTTCATTTATCAAACCTTGGTTAAGGTATAAAGGCAAATTTTGTAACTTTTGACCTAAGTTTTTATGATGATGAAAGCGAGCGTACACTACAGTACAACTCAATGAAATATCTCGTGTTTCAATCCTTTGTGTCTCCCTTGTGTGAAGCTACATTGTAGTTCTGAGCATACCAACACGCTTGCAAGTAAAAGATCTTCCTTTCTATTTGCGATGAAGTTGTGCTTTTAATAGTGTTTGTCTAAGAGTTGTTTTCATTTTTCACGCCCTAGACACGTATCAAAACCGGTTGGCGACCATAGCAATAGATAGAGCACGTCCTAAGGAAGCTATAGAGTGATTTGGAGGCCGAAATTGACCTACCTAAAATAAGTTGTTTATCTTTGGCATGATTTTGTCGAAGTGTCAGAAATGGATTTTGAGCACATGAGGTTGGTGAGATACTTTGCACATTCTAGGTAGCAAGTTTTGTTGCAGTTGGAGCACTATAGCTATAAGAAATCATTGTATTAGGTTTGCGGTAAGAAGATTACCTTTTGAGTTTTGACATACACTTAAGATTGATCTAGGTGAGAGCGCACTAGACTTGGGTTTTTTTGACAGATTACCTATCTCTTGGAGCCTCAATGCACTAGTTGGGTCAACTATATCCCATGGATAAAAATTTTATGTTTGTGATTTCGCTTTGCTAGCATCGATATGGTAAGACTAAGCAACCGGCCAACATCTTGGTGCCATGGCCGGAGACAAGGCAACCTAAACTAGAGAAAAACCCAAAGCATTCACTGAAAATTCCATTACTTCCTCTAGGTTCAACTAGAGTAAGACACCTTTTGACCTTATCATTGTTGAGAGGTGCTTCATTGTCGGGATACTAGTTGAGGACCTTGGTAGGATTGGGTGAAGATTCCTTGAGACTAAGAATTAGTCGAGAAGGATATCACCTAGGTAAAATTAGAGATTTGGTACTGGAAGATGATTTTTTTCCACATATTGCACTCTTTTTTATATTCAATAGAAGTAGGGTAAGTAGAAAATAGTCAAGATTGCATTTGATCTAACTTCCTTTGAAAAACACCAAAAAATTATCAAAGTTATCTTTTGCGCACCAAAGATAAATAGGGGCTATTTGGGATTGAACTTGGAGGAGTTAGACCATCTTGTTTTGACCTTCCCTATGAATTTTGGTACATTTTAAACCACTAGAAAACCCGGTTGGGCTTAAACTTGGTAAAAACTACCATTTGTGAGAAAATTGGGAAAAGTAAAGTCACTATTTGGCCAGACATTGAAACCAGAGTATGGATAAGCTTTAAACATTGAGGAAAATCGTACTTTGAAATAAAATTTGCAAAAGAACTATATTCTTGAGAGTTTTATATTTGGTGCACCGAAGATATATTCTCTACCAGAGGGGTGAATTTGGCAAAATCTCTTGAACATTAAAGATCTTTTGGGAAAGTTTGAACAACTTTGAAGCTGTGCAAAGGCCGAAAACACCAAAAATTTTAAAAACCTTCAAAACAAGATAAAAAGGGGTGGTTAAACACTTACATATAGTTCAAACTTTGTGAAACTCAGTGGAGAGACTTGAAATTACATGTAGAACCCCAAGAAAATCATATTGGACAAAATTCTCTTGAAATAGTGGAATTTATCTTTGGCGTCCCGGAGATAGAGAGTCTACTAGAAGGGTGATTTTTCGATTGAACACCAAGGTTAGCTTTGTCTGATCATAGGGACCCTATTAAAGTGGTAAAAGTCAGATTCCAACTCTTGAAAAGGGTGTAACCATCTTTGGTGCACCTAAGATAACTTGCACACAACTACTGGACTTTGGGCTCATGGAGTGAATCTAGTGATTAGTGATAGGAATTGTCAGATACTTTATGACTTCATGTTAACAATTGTGGAATCACATATGGTTTGAAGTACTAGTGTGTAGGAAATCACATCTTGGCAGAAGAGGGCAAGGTATGGCTCAGAAGCATTGTGTCTCAACCAAAAAGCATCTTTCTTGGTTTGAAATATCTATTTTGTTAATTTCTTGTGACCATTTATGAGCTTGAGATTTGGTAGGGTGTTGTTAATCTCGGAACTTTGGGAAAAAATTTGAGTAGGGTATCCACCGAAGAGAGCCTGAACCAAGGGAGACCTTTATAGACTATAGCAAAAGAAGTGTCAGACACTTACTCCGACTCGAGTTCCAAAATGTCTTTTTTTTCAGCCCAATCGGGGACTAGAACCTCACTTAGGTTCATTCACATTCTAAACTTTCTTAAGAATAACAAGCACAAAGGCTTAGATTTATCTGGATCCTAACAAGGAATATGTCATAAGGGTAGATGACCATACCATCAAGTTCAAAGAGGAGGTTAGAGAAAACAAGCAAAAAACCTTCTACATGGACCAAAACGGGGTGCAATATACAAAATCTTGACACTTTAGATAGATGGGGATTACAATTTGACACTCTGATTCCAAACATGACCATGAAGGAAGGGCCACCAATGTTATAATTACAAGGATATCATAAACACCAAGCCTCTAAAGTGCATACCTATTGACAACCCAAGTCTTGAAGTCTATTGTTGGGAGGACAACAATGTTACGGACTTGGTCTAGACTACTCAGATCAAATCACGATAGTTGGCATCCTTGAAATTTATGTATATTTTCGAGAAAAGGGAGAAGGGCTTAGCATAACTTCCTATCCACCTCTTTAAGGATTGTTATAACCATAACTATGTTATGGTGACTCCAAAGGAGATTGAATAGAAAAAATATCATGGATAATCAATTCCAAAAGTCATTATAGGGACAATACCTAAAATGGAATAGAACTTAGGCCCAAATGAGAGAGCCTATGGTAGCATGGCCAATCAATGGGGAATTACGACGAAAAGCAATCACCTCAATGATAGAAATGGGGCTAGAGATGTAGAACCACCTTTAACAGGGGAAGAACGAGTGACACAAGGACAAGAAGAGGTCCACACAAGTCACACCTACCAAGCTATTGGTTTGAAGGATTTATGGGAGAAACACAGCCAGGAGAGTGGGTGCAAAACATCATCGTAGAGTCAAATTAGCTAATTCCAAAAATGGGTCAAAAAATATGGTGGATCAGGGATCCGTATGGCCATTTACCCAGCTTCATACAAGTTTTGAGAGGTGAACTTCTAATAGACTTCCACATGCAATTTGAGGGATTTAGGATGACTTTAGAAGGTAAATATTTTACTTGGTTCCAGACCATACCTCCTAGATCAATAACCACTCTACCAACTTTGGCTATGAGATTTGTTGTTGCTTGCTTGAAAATGGGAATCAAGCATAGTACCATGGCACAAATCTATAATTTTTAATAGAAACAAGGTGAAACCATAAGAGATTGTGTGATTCAAATGACATACATCAATAGATGCTTGGAGTTGGAAATTTCAATCGAGTAGAGGCTTTTCTCTCTGTTCCTAGAAGGATTAGTTAACAAGGATTTGCATGTCATTTTGTACAGTAAAAAACATACAACTTGGGAAGCTTGCAACCTAGATGAAATAGACTTGGGTGAAAATTGCAAGATTTTCAATAAGGAAAGTACAATTAAGGATGCGCAGAGAAAGCGGACCACACCTACTCTGCCAGCACAAGTAGGACCAATTGTGGAAGCTCTTGTCACCTTTGGAGGACATGCTTAAGCGCATGAACGACATGATGAACAACATGCAAATGATGCCTATGAGAGGGCTAGGATAGGATCCACCATAGGGACAACCTATGGGATAACCCAGACCATTGAAATAGTGTCCCATCAAAGGGAAATCTAGGAACCATGAAACAAATGAGTGTTATTATAAGCCTAAGTATGATGAAAATGTCCCAGTGAGACAACAAGGACAACCCATGTACATATATCCACCAAACATGGCATCAATTCAGAAACCACCCATGGCTATGGAGAGACCACAACCTGTATTAGGATAGCAGGCATCACTACTTGGAAAAAATGGTGTGCCAATCAAACACATTCTACCTAAAGGGTGAGTGGATCATCAAGCTCTAGTACCAATCACACCGTTTAATAAAGCAAGCTTTGAAACTATGGAAATATAGGATGAGCGGTACACTCAATCAACTCTTATCACAATGGAACAAGTTCATTAGTCACCTCCAAATGCAACAATGGTTTACTTCATGACATCAGTTCAGAAACCACCTATGGCTATGAAGAGACCACAACCTATATTATGCCAGCAATCGCACTACCTAGAAACAATGTTGTACCAGTCAAGTACATGCTTCTTGAATGGCCAGTGGATGAACAGGCTCTAGTATCGATCACGTCATATAATGAAGCAAGCTCTACAACTGTGGGAATAGAGGACAAGTGGTACACTAAGTCAACTCTTGTCATAGTAGAACAAGTTTATCTCCCACCTCCGAACACAACACCGGTTTACCATTTTCTCATAGCCATGAAGAGTGAAAAGATGCTCTCAAAACTCTGAGGCCACCAAAAAACAAGAACAACTCATATCCGATGCCCACTATTCAACACCAAATTCATCCTCATAATATAGGCATGCAAGAAACCAAGAAATTTTGGGTACCCAAAGCCAGACTCACCATCAATTCTAAGCATACTTGGGTGCCAAAACAACCATTGAAAACTATGGAGAAGTCTTCAGTTACATCTCCCTACCAACAGCAATAACGGACACCAAAGTCCACTAGGAAGAGGATGAGGTCTATGAGGGCCTCTTTATTTGCCATGAGATTATGGAGGTGATTAACATTTTGACGAATAGGTGCATGCCATGTGTGCAAGAATGGTGGGTGTATAAGAGAGGTGTAAGAATGGTCAAAGGATGCACTTTTTACCCCAAAAAAGGGGGGGGACAACTGTCATGCCAAGGGCATACCCAGGGGAGGTCACGGACCTGGGCCAGTAAGTGGCCGGCTGTCAGTATGGAACAGGGGATTCAGTAGCCAGGGGCTATATAAGGGAGGTTGGGCGGTGAATCCAAGGCAAGGCAATTCCCTGGGCATTACACTGGTATCAGAGCTTAGGGGAGGAGGAGGCATGGAGGAGGGGAAGAAGCATGGTTTTCTCTTTCCCTCTGTTCTCGCTCTCTCTGGAAGATCTCTCTTGCAAGGCATCGAAGATCTCTCTTGCAAGGCATCAAAGATCTCTCTTGCAAGGCATCCCTCTCAATCTCTCTCGCAGCCATGGCAAAATTCGTGCATGGAATTGCATGAAGGTACGACAGGAATATGGCGTGCATGGAATTGCATGAAGGTACGACAGGAATATGGCGTGCATGGAATTGCATGAAGGTATGATAGGAATATGGCGTGCATGGAATTACATGAAGGTACGACATGAATATCGCATGCCTGAAAGCTTGCATGGATGCTTAGGCTTGGCAGTTAAAACCGTGGGCACAAAGGCTTGTGGGGGAGGAAGGGCCGACTGCGACCTGCACGACACCCTGCATGGAGAGGGTCTATGGATGCACGTTGGCTTGAGCAACAAATTTTGCTTCTGCCGCACGACCGCATGATGATCACACAGGCGTAGAAGGTCACCTTCCTTGCCTGCACAGATAGGCACGCCATCGTTGTAGCAGAAAGTTTTTTTTTTTTTTTTTTTTTAGGGCTCTTGCCGCCACGTGGGCGCCCAAGCATACCCCCTAGTGGTCCGTCCCACCCATGGGGTGCCCAAGGGGCTATCCTTGGCGAGGCGGCAGATCTGAGGAGCCACCCAAGGGGGGCAAATTGGGAAGTTCTTCCCATTACGGGTATTGATACAGGCCATAGCTTGCAAGTCATGTATGGATCGTTGCCAAAAGGGCTAATCAGGGACGACATGCCCATCGGGCCAGACGGCGGGTGAGCCTCGCAGAGAAGAAAGGGCGGCCCACATATCGTATCATGCATGGTCGTGTGAGAGCCTTGTCAAGTGGATCATGGCTGCAGGGCATGCAACGGCATGAAAGGTTGCCAAAGGCCGTTTGCAAGGTCACCGGCAAGGCACTTGGAGCCGGCACGCGAATTCAAAGGACGTGATTAACCTCGACTAAGGTCGACTAAGGACAAGCAATGATTATCACGGTTGAGATTTCATGTTATTGAGGTTTTCATAGCTTTATGTAGGTGATTGTATGCACTTCTATGGGTCACATATGACCATGGTTAAGAATACAACAAGCTCTTATGTGCACGAGAAAGGCTCAAGCATGCATGGTCATGCAACATGCACTATGGAGTTTTTACTCGATCGCGTAAGACGTGCTACGGCTACGAGATAGGCATGGCCTATTGATCGACTAGTTGAAGGCGGCAAAGGCGTTCGATGTGGCCGCCCACTTGTTACAAATTGAAACGCTGCTTATTTTGAATTTGACTTTTTGCTAAGAACATGGTTCCTAGGGAAAGCCTGTCCGCGTTTTTAGTCACTCACGACAAACCTATACGGTCAAGGACAACAATAATCAAGATAAGCAAGTACGCATACATACCTTGCCATTATTTTTTTGCTTCTCAATCCACTGTACAGGTAGACAAGGTCCATTCTTGGTACATGATCGACAATGTCGACTCTCTTTGCTATGACATCTATCACCAATAGCGTTTGTTGGCAATGAGGCCAGACGTAGTTATATGAAGCAAGGCTTCCATTTCTGCATCTTGCATTGCGACTCTCCACATTTGACGTATGTTATGTGCCTACAAAATTGGGAAGGACTAGGCAATGTGTTTGCAGGTTATTTCAATACGCACCAGATGGGTGTATAGGATACACGAGGGCGTATATGCATATGCGACAACTCTCTCTCACAAAGCAGATATGGCTATGAGCCGGCTCGAAGGAGTTTTTTTTCCATATTTCATGCCCATTTCCTGACAACTGGTGGTAGTCGGACGACCATGTTCGCCAAGTTTCAGTTTTTCTTCTTGTTTTTTCTTTATGTGTACACTTTACTTGGCAACTACTGTCGCTGTGCAAAGCAAAGTGCTTTGGCAATTTTACACGACAGTTTTATACAAAGCCAGACACTTATGGTTTTGGCTCTCACGTTTGAGGCCATCACTCTCGCTAAGGCCTTCAAACTCTGTATGCAAGGCATACTAGCTAGGCGGGTTCAATTCTACCGCCTCATGAAATACGCTTCTGCTATCCCACTCGCAACTCTTTCAAGGACAAGATAAGTTTGGGATGGTTTAACATGATTTTTGGTTGCTATCAACACACACCAGAATTCAAAGGAACCTAAATCTAGGGCTTCTTTCACAGGCAAAGTGCCATTTTTAAGTCATTTTGTAAACTCACGACCCATACATGGTAAGTGGGTCAAGTTGTGGCTTGTGTTTTCCGTTACCTCTCTCGATGAGAGCGTTATACAAGAAAATTTTTGCATGCTTATAGGATAAGCTACAAGTTAGGCATAAGATGTGTAAGAGCACACAGATTGGGCACCCACTCTACAAATTTAAGGAAAGTTCCTCAGCCCAGCATGCTCTTCTTCTCTCTCCTTCTCTCTCTCTCTCTCAGAATAAGGAAAGCTTTCTAAGAAGCTCTTTGATACATGTTTTTCTTGTGAGTCAGTTTGAGCCAAGGTGCTCTAACTCTTAGCTAGAACTTGGCCAAGATTCCATTCACATTAGTCTTCATCGGTTCATCGATTGAACACTAATTGCCATAAGGGCTATGAGCCACACACAGGCTGGCTAAGAGCCATTGTCAGATCTTGGGTAAGACCCAACTATTGGCATTCCTTGGGTGATTGTTCTTAAGATCGAACATATCTGCTCAATGGAGTACACATCAAATACATCGACGTTAATGGACAAGCAAGATTCTTGTTATTACGAATGTGTTTAGGGTGTCATTTTTGCACTACATGTTTTTAGTGCGGCGCTCAAGTTGAGTTTTTGATAATCTTAAACTCACATCTGTTGATCTATACCACGGAGTCTAGAGGCAGCAAATAGTTGAGACAACATGGTTGTCCATAAGAGCTAGGCATTTCACTTGTGTGGATATCCTGCTCTCTCTATAGCACTACGAGTGTTTATGGAAGCACAGTTTTGGGGTAAGACCTAGCAGGTGATTACTAAATCACTCCATCAGCATTCAGGATCGCATTTTGATATATTACAATTGCACTTTCAAGGAAAGACGTCCGCAATCTACCACAGGGTAGTGGACAAATCCAATCATTTTTGTACATAATCGACTATGTCAGTTACCGTTACCTGCTACTTGTGCAGTTTCTCTCACAGGTCAGGCCAACGGGTTTGACTACATAGCGAGTTTGGATTGTGAAGGTAACACCCAGGGTTTCCATTGCAATGTTGCTTTCTTTTCATTTTTCCATTAGTGCTCCTATGCATTTGAACACGGGTAAGTGAACTTTCAGTTCAACCTTCAGGTACGCATCTAATTTGGTTTTGTTTCTTTTTTGTTTGTCTTTTTCACGTCGAATGCGCACACTATGCTATCATCCAATTTTGCTCTTAAGAGAAATGACAGGGTCATGTAAGAGCCAAGCCATTTGTGTTGTACTGTCCAAATTCGGTTTTTGCATTATGCAGTTATAGACCCACTTGTAGGGTTTATTTGGCACATGTTGTCACATGGGATACAACATGGTCTAGGGACTCACGGAGTTCGGTTTAGCCAGTGTGAAGCAAGGTTAATGAGGGTCCCTCTCACTCCTGTCGTACAGTGTTTGCAGTTACCTCCACACACAATTACATCTTGTACTTGTAGGATGTTCTTTCTCCAGACATTCTTAGTTGAGACATATTCCACATGTGGCGAATATGAGTCTCTGGGACTGACACTGGCACCCACTATTTCAAGTATGTGTCACGACAAAGTCCCTAAGTTTTGGTCAATCTGTTTTCTAGACCATTTTCAACACGACGTATTAGGAGCACTTTCAATGGCCAAAAATTGTCGGATACTCAGAAAGACTTGTTAAGGTACAAGTATTGCTAAACAACATTAATGGATGGTTGTATATACATATAGCAGGGCTATGAGTTTTTAATGAAAAAGTTTCATTGTTTGTACCTAGAAGTGAAAACTGTTTCACCTTTTATTATGGTCCTGACGTTTCAGCAAGGCTTGAAAATGATTGCAATGGACAATATTTAGTTTCTTTTCAAAACTCTTTACATTTCTCTTTAATGTGTGCTAGGTGCATCACATTTGCCATAAGTATTGGCAAGGATGATCATGGATATACAGGTTTGGATCTGTTTTTTGCTAAATGCATGCACAATAGGTGTTATGGGCCCTAGTGTTTTAGCAAAGGCTGATTTGGAGCAGCATGCATATTCATCACATTAGTTGCTTATGAAGCATTTCACACTATATGTGCAATATCTCTATGCGATTCCTTTTGGGGTCTACCAATCACCCATGCAGGTCATGGCTCCGTTTGGGTGCTTGTGGATCTTTCAAGGTGACCATGATGGTTATTTAGAACATTGTTGATTCGACAACACTATTGTAGGATATTGTGACCTCCGTTACGGTGGGGGAAACACACCTCAGTATTGTCAGTTATCCAAGGGGATAGGCAGATTACATCTTGTGCTAAAGCATATGCAAAGTGCGTGTATTAGCACCAAGAAATCCAATTAATAAGCAATTAAGAAGCATTTATTGCTCTACCTGGAGTGTGCTTACCATAAGTTAAAGCATGTTTGCGACTAGGTTTAGTCTCTTCATGTATAAGTCAGGTTCTCAACCTCGAATACTAGCTATGGTGGGGTTGTTTACTGATGGAATTTGAGAACAAGTCAAGGACTTAAACTTGACTGATGAGTTATGTCATCAAGTTACTTCATGGACAATGACAGGAGGTACTCTTTTGGGTACATCTTTGTTGTGATAGCTTGTTTAGCATGCTCATGTGCCTTCTAAATGGAGTCTACACACTATGATAAGATAGGAACTGATAACACAAGATGGTTACAAAGGGACAACAATATGGAAAATCAAGATCTTACTCTTGGTTTCATTGAACCTCCTACTGAACTGTGTTCCACTCAGGCAAATAGCTAGATCCATGAAGGATGCCACTGTGGAAAACATTAGTGTATTATCACTCTTGTTTTCAAGGATGAAAATGCTTCTCCAAGGGGGGAGTACTGTCATGCCAAGGGCATACCCAGCGGAGGTCACGGACCTGGGCCAGTAAGTGGCCGGCTGCCAATGTGGAACAAGGGATTTAGTAGCCAGGGTCTATATAAGGGAGGTTGGGCGGTGAATCGGCAATCCCCTGGGCATTACAACAACTTTATGATTTTTGGCCTTCCATAAATCCTACATGTGATCTTCAATTTGAGTATAGATTATAGATCTGTAATCTACACTATGATATAGTTTTTCTCGCTAGATTTTAAATTTGAATTTAAATAAACTAACCAATTTGCTTGTTTGAATTCAAAATCTATCCTTTGATTTCTTTCTTAATACTAGAGCTTTAACTCCCTTAAACTATCAAATAAAGAGACCCTCCTAGACCCCATTCTCTTCCTAATGCATAGCCATCTCAATGGGTATGTAAACCTAAGCAGAAACCTGAATTCAAGCATGAACCAAAGACTGTTGAAAATGGAAATTTAAGGCTAAACCACAGCAGTTATGTATAAATGGGTACCAAAGATTTGACCATTACCAACAACATCATCCACTGCAGTGACAACTTCTTCCAGAACCATGACTCTGGAAGGTGCACATAGCACTATCAAGGAACAAGAGAAACTACTTCAAGATCTACTCTTTGAGAGCTACCCAACAAGATACTTTGCCATCGACAACCCTTGAGTATACCGCTCAAGACCTAGGAGTCCTTTTTTAGAGAGCTCTAGCTAGTGAAATTTGGTGATCTTTTGTGAGCTTCTATGCGTGTCGGTCAGCTCTTAGTCGCTCCAGCCCCATGAGGGGTAAGTTCCTACCTATAATATGAAGCATTTTGAATAGCACTTTATCCACCACCCAGGTCATACGGGGCACGGAAACACAAGGGAATTTGGGAGTTTTTGAGAAGAACAACACTTACACCGGCCACACCAAGCATCCAAACCACACAAGACTGGAACCATGGGCTTATCTCAATAAATGAACACATAGGTGGAGTCAAAAGTGAGAATGCAAGCAGATTCCTTAACCTAGCATCATCGGCGCACCAAAGATAAAGGACTCCAATGGGGACCATATTTGACCCACTTGAAGCTGGCATCATCTAGAAGGCTAGTAGAGAACTGGGGGTGTATTAGAGGTCTCCTCATCAGCTTATGAAAAATTGAACATATTTTATTGCAAAGTGACATTTTGTATTTCCATGAAAAATATTGACCCAATTGACTCCAAACCTGAGAGGGACACTCTAACAGCTATATCTAACCCGCAGTAACCTCTTGGGGGTCAACAATCACAACTTGGTAGCCTAAACTCCAACTCTACATAGGCAAGGACCATCGACATCAAGGGAATCAACACCAAGTGCAAAACACAAGACCGGAGCCACATTTAACCTTAACTAAACTAGTAGAATCTATACATAGAAAATTGAAGGCAAAAGATGTTAATTTAGGCAATATTTATCTTAGATACACCTAAGATATTGTTTCATGCATAAAGCACTTTTTTCACATTTTGATTTCATAAGCATGATCTCCATAGCTTTCACACACCTTGTATCAACCTGACACTCTCACATCATGCATGCACTTCACTATGTTGCACTTGTTCATCAAGGATACACACAAAGAACTTTTTGGACCACATCTTAAGCTCAATTTTTCCATAGATCTTAGTTAGCACCTATTGGGGTTACCCAAGAGACATCAAGCCAGAAAAAGTCCAATTCAATGCAAGATTATCTTCGGCACGCTGAAGATAGAACTCTGATATATTCAACTTTTTCTCATAAAAAATTCATCATGAATGTGTTTATAGGGTCTAATTGAGGCTTTATATCAACTTTCACCAAGTTTGACAAAGCTTAACTCGTAAAAACCAAGCACAAGCTCTAATTGTGAGAAAAGCGGACACAAATTTGCATGTAAGTCTCACCACAGAGTCCAAAAAGCCATCCAACTTTTTACATATCACCTACAACATATAGACATCTTGTACATTCACTTTGGCACCAATTTGCAATCATAAGCACATACCTGCATCTTAGGCGCGCCAAAGATAAAATTGCTAGATTTTGGGTTTTTTGCACTTTAACTGGTGATGTCACATTTTTACTTGTTAGTACAGGTTGGAACAAGGTTGACAGGTACTCTCTAATGCTCTCATGACAAGATCTCTCGCATCACCCTTCGGGGATCCAAATAGGAAAAGCATGAAGTCCAAGTTGCCATAGTTACCACCATACCAACTAGAAGAGTAATCACTTAAGGAAGCTAATGTTGCTTGGCTGGCTAAAGACCACCAGTCAGAGGACCATCATATAGTCAGAGGACCATCATATCACTGTATACCATAGGACCTTCAAAAGAGCTCAAGGGGCAAGGTGAAAGTACAAATGTTGTCAAAAGAATCCACAGATCTAGCAAAATAAGATACGGTCAGACCAGTGTGGAAAAAGCTAGGCCTTAAAGATTATATCCAGTAGAAACCATGCAGAGTCACTATCAAAGAGCATATGAGCTAATGCACAGCATCAATGAAGACGATTGAGCCACAATATTGTATCTTAACAAAACCCTAGTGGAAGTGAACATCACAGAGGAGAAAATAGCTAAAGCATTGAAGCTGCCAAAGGGTGGAAAGCCGATGAGAGACCGCCAACTCGTAGCCAAATCTATCCTCACACACAAATCAACATCTTTCACTGATCTCTGATACAGAAAAATAGAGCTGGCACTTTGGCTTTATCACCAACACTTCCATTTCACCACAAAGAGGACACCTTGATATACTTGTGCTAATCACGTAGTGGCATCTACTTTTACCTAGGCATGGAAGGAGGGGTCAATCGATGTTAATTATGCCTAGTACATCCATATTACTCAAGAAACTAGAGAAAATATTGTTCTTGGGGGACTGAAAAGGTACTTACTAGGATAGCATATCATGCTATAGTCCAAGCGGAAAATTTACTGCCAACCCCCCCTAAGGAGAATCTATGGTTGGCTAGCAAGATGGATCAGGAGGAAGAAGAGGTACCACCTAGGGCACCGCCTATTTCTACAAGATTAAGGTGCAGACTTAGCAGAGTCTCCAAAGAGGAATTAGAGAAGGAAAAAACCACCGCATATGTGGCACCAGAGAACGGCAAAGCCCACAAAAGTGAAGAAGAGGATCACCTAGAGAAAAGAGCAAAGGAAAAGGGAAAGGCCAAGGTGGAAGAGAGAGCTAGCAAAAAACGGCCACACCCCATAATACACATTGAGGAGCTGGCACAAAGAGTAGCTAGAATAGAAAGGGAAGCAGCGGCCTTTGAGCTTGGAAGAGGGCTAAAGGGGGACTTTGCGGAAAAATGGCAACCCAAACCAAAGAGAATAAAAATTCTCTCTAAAAACCCCATGTACCACCTAAACAATGACCCTCTCGCTGGGTTGGATACACTCTCTGAGGAAGAAGAGAATCAATGAGAGTAATACAAATTGAGTTTACTGCCATGCTTCCCTCATGCTTCTGATGTCATTGTAGTCTATGCATATAACTATGTATTCAAATACACATATCCCTCTTGATATGTGTTAAGGGGTATATGAGACATAGAGTGTAACCCTCAATAAATGATAGCTCAAACTACACAAAAATACTAAGTTTTTTAATAGTGTTATAAGAAATGAGACTTGAATAATTCCCAAATTTCCTAAATAGGTCTTTTGATACATGGTCGTATATATTTTTTTGCTTGTGTGGATTGCCTCAATGTCAAATAACCATGACCTTGTTCCCTTTCAATTTGACTGAGTGAGTTATCGAGGAGCATAGCAGATTTGAATCATCGTCCAATGGTGGCTACCATATGCTAGGTTTGTGTAGAACATCATCATCGACTCGTCCCTTCTTCTGTGTTGCTTCGCTTAAGTAAACTTAGGGGCGGCTCTCAAGGGGACTGTGAGTTTTTTCTATGTGCCCATGTTAAGCTTGTCAGTGCCTAAACCACATTGGGATTTTTTCTAGAGTAAGAAGTATTTTTGGGTCATGATGAGCATTGTAATGTGGAGGGAACAATGGAAAAGGTGGCCACATCTACAAGGTCTAGCACTTGAATATTTTGAGTCTCCTCACCCTTATGGACATGAAGGCGTATATCCTTACAGATGCAAGGCTAAGGGTTGAAAGCATCAAACCTTTTCTATTCTTTTTGCCTCATTCAAATTTGCCTCTTAAAGTTTTGAACAAGTTTATGCACAACCCTCTTTGTAAAAGCTTGGATCCAATTTTCCTTTCAAGTTTCATGTGTTAAATAGCTTGCTGATTTGCTTGGCTAGTGAAGGGATGTTTGAGAGAGGATGCTTAGCAATCAAACGTAACCACTGTGCTGTGCTTACAAGAAACAAAATTGCAAAACAAAACAAGCCTGATGCTAATCACCAACTTGTACCATTTGCATTCAAACGGCCTCAAAAGAGCGTCTCTTCTATACGAAAACAATATCGCATCTCATTTGCCGCACATCCATGCTAGCCGAGCTATAGAATTCATCTACACAACAATCCAGCTACTGCCAGCACTCGCCCTAACAATATTCTCATTATACTAACCACCATCATCTCCATTGACAACCTTCTACAATAAATTGAACTCCACCTTGAAGCAACAAAACCCCAACATCCCAATTCTCATTCTGGGAGATTTTAACATTGATGCAAGCATTGAAAACCGCAACTACATAAAATTAAAAGATGTTCTGTCATGCTACCAATTAACACAGCTTATTGACCAACCACACACTATCTACGGGTCAACACTCAATCAAATGTGGGTGACAAAGACTATCAAACCGAGGAAATTTGAACTAACTACATCCATTGGTTAGACCACTAATCTACTTACATATTCCTTCAAATGAACACCTTCCAATTTTACCATTATGCAGGCACCACTGTGAGTTCTCACCTTGTTTTCCATGTTTACACTATTTTGTTGTAAAATCCAAGTGGAATTTTTCCTTCTCACACTCCTCTCAACCAGATCTAACTAGCTCAAGGCTAAGCTAAGACACACTTTCTTCAAACAAAGTAAGTGTGTGTGTGTGTGTGTGTGTGTGTGTGTGTGTGAGAGAGAGAGAGAGACTACAAGAAAGGGAGATTGTTATGGTGAAAATACTTGGAAATGGACAAATAGTCTATTTTGGAAGGCATGCACATGGCATGATAGACAAAAACATTTAGTTGTCAACATGAGAGGGGGGATAGAAAGAGCCAAAGCTTTGTTTTTCAAGCCTAGAACCAATAGTTTCACAACACACACGTTAAATTTCATAAAGGAGAGGATAGCAAGATCCAAAAGGATGCAAACTCATGGGATGGTGAAAGACAATGATGGACTATCTCAAAACTACCTCTATATATAAAGAAACATGGACAAAAACATGGGGGGCCCTCCCTTGCAAAGGTGGAAGACATAACGTAGAAAACTACCTCTTCTTGTCATCTTACACCTCCTTGTGGCTCCCTCTATATACTCTTTGTAAAAGTGAAAATTGTCATGCCATGCCACCATGCTGATTTTGGCATCACAAAATAGCGGTTGTTGAGACCCCAAAAGAACCTTCTACTCTTTTATCCACAATGGCATACATGTAGACATATTCATGCATTTACATACATATACACTATCCATACTTTTTTTTGTCTTTTTGTCGTCTCGTTTGCGGGAGCTAGTTTTTATGGGATTGCGCCCACTCACCCACACCTCATCTCCGCAGGGGATGAACCATAGTGGGTCTGTGTAAAGGGCCCTCACCTTAACCACAAGGAAAACACCCTTTGGACACACTATCCATACCTAATGAAAGTTTATATGCCTTAGTGCATTCTTCTAAATCTAATGCGTACTGCATAAATACCTACGACATCAACAAAGACGTAATTAAAAACTACACACACAATCCTTCTCATTCAAACATCGTATTTTTTTGGTGACAATGAATTTCACAGTTTATTTTGGAAACAAGACGTAAAAAGGGCACACTTGAAACTCTCTTACTTTATAGGTCCAAACTTAAGGCATTTGCCTTAAAATTTTACGTTTTTTCCTCCAAAACAAGCTCAAATTAAAGTCAACATTTTGCACTTTTAGCCAGTAAAAAATATCCTAAATCCCAATTTTTTTGCAAACACTCGTTTTTTTGGGCCACTCGTCTTCATAAATCTAGAGCGTAGGCATTCTAGTCAAACATAATCAACCTCTTGTGTATGGTATTTATTGCTTGTGCTTGAAAACTAAGAAGATTCGAGTTGACAAGTTATGGAGCTCTTTGTTGCTTTGTGCAAATCAAAGGATGGCTTCGATGTAATACCGCACTTATAGTAAGCGTTTTTTATGTTGATGTCCAAGAGTGCAAGGAGAAATTTGATGGACCTGCATCCCAAATTGCAGGGCAATCACTATAGATAGTTGCAGACACTACAATCTTGATCGGCAATAAGTGGATGTAGAGATGATAGATTATGCCAAAAAAATTCCTTACTAGTCAAGTTGGTTATGTAGCCGTAGGCTCTCACGATACCCGCGCCTTCACTAGGGGTGAACATATTGATAGAAATTTGAGGTAATATGCACCAAATAGAGAACATGGCTATCAAAGAGAGAATAAAATGCATTGGACATGTTAGCAAAGTAAGAAAAATGGATGATAAATTGAAGGTTTGTACAGTAGCATGTTTTTCAAGTTTTTAAGCTTTTTCATATCTTTCTTTTTTGTCATACTCACAATTGTGAGTGGAAGAGTAATATTATCCCAGAAAGAGATGTACAAATATTCTCAAGCATGAATGGTGCCTTGAGGGACCAAATTATATAGACGGGGTTACATCGTCCCTGGGATCTTATATTGAAGTGTCCGATAGATCCCAAATCCAATTGCTAGCCTCTAGTCTTCATAGTTCTTCTATTTTCTGATAGATATGATCATTCCCTTGCATTCTTGGGTGATCTCTTCAAAGCTTGCCCTCGATTGGTCGTTTTCAAAAATGCGCTTGTTCCTAGCTTTCTAAATATGTATAAAATAGAAAAAGTGGACAATTTGAGTGCAATATTGGGAGAGTTGGGTTCTTCCAAACTCTTCTCCCAAGAGTAGGTCATTCTGGAAAAATAGGATCTTCCAAGTCTTCAGAACCCATTTTACATATAGTTTTTTTCATATCTTTTTTTTTTTTTTTGCAAAACTCACAATTGTGAGTGGATAGTATTAAGAACATCAGAAATATACACCAACCTCGAGCCTCGACATGAAATTAAGATATGAAAAAATTGAAAAAAAAATTCGCTCATTAGTCAGTTTTTTTCATATCTTAAATTGATGTCAATAAAAATGTCAAAGAACAAGTACGGTTGCAAGCATGTTTGATTAAAGGGAATCACTCAAGATTCTTCAATTGGGTTTTAGAAGCAATTAGGTCTCCCCAATCTCGGAAAAATAAAAATTCTTTCAAGACAAATATATAGAGTTGATGGCTAGGAGAATATACTCGCTCTCAGTCACGGACTAATGGAAAAGTAATGGAAATGGGTGCAAAGGGTTGATAATAATGGTTTCATGTGACTCCTTGTGAAGTCCTTGCTAGCATTTTGAAAGCTTAGGGTACACTTTTTGCACACTTTTGCCCCTTTCCTCCCTTCTTCTTCAAAGAGTGAGGAAATGGAAAAGCTCTCTCATGTGACTTCATACGGGAGGACAAATGAGTTCTCTTTCTCCTAACTACTCACTCCTTCCTCAATACACACGACAAACTAGCCATAAAGTCACTTGCACACTTTTGCTTTTACTCTAAAAATTTCTCACCTTTTGACATTAAGCAAATATCAATTTTTCATGTGTGAGCATCATAAATACTTCTGTGTCTTTTAAGTCAGTGACTTTCATACATACATGTGTGTGCATGTGTGTGTGTGTGCGCGCGCATGTACGTGTCTGCATACACATGCACCTATGTAAATGTATGCACATACATAACACCTATATGTATGTAACTAGGTAAGTTAACCAACACATCCACACATAATCATTACCACATGTAATTAACAACGTGTTCTCAAACATTGAGGATTCAAGCGCCACCACATCTCTCCCGACTAATGCAAGCATGAGAGGGAGTATGGCATTTTATGCTGGTTAACCATACAAAAACAATGCATATAAAAAAATAGATATTTATCCACACACTTTTATATATATATATATGATGACTCATGGCTGGGCTCGTGAAAAGGTAGTTCTGGTTTATCCAAAACCTGTTCAAACAAAAGAATGGCCACCTCAAATTTTTGTAGGAAGGATTTAAGGCTGGCTCAAATTTCAAGATTTCCAGTTGAAAACGCAAATTTTATGTATACATTCTATTCTCATATCTGGTTTTCAACTTCTCATAAACGAGCAAAAAGGATCCAAAGCCAGCTCCACAAAATCATTATTATCCTTGAGTCTTGCTTATGAGATCTTGATTAATACAACAAGTTCAATGACTTGTACAGGTGAATACGTGCCTTATCGTACAATTTTCTGTATACGTGTTTATGACGCTCATATGCAAAGCAATGAAGTATGCATGATAAAAATCGAAATGAGGGGATATTACTTTATTCTTTGACACTTCAAGGTAAACTGAAAAAGTTGGAAGGGAATCATGTGCCAGTAGTGCTAGATGAAAGAGAGAGGGAGAATTTACTAGCTTCTTTCACTCTTCTTACAACAAGCCTCACCCATATATTGCTTTGCATGATTCCATACATCTTCCCCCCTCAAGATTTTGCGAGCCCCTCTTTTGTAAGTTTGCTTTACTTCTCTCTCTCTCTCTCTCTCTCTCTCTCTCTCTCACACACACACACACACACACACACACACACACACACACACACAGTATCAAGCCTTAGCTAATGAATGATACAGTGATTGTACTTGATCACTTTTTCCAAAAGCTTCAAACATGGTTCTTTGTGTACGTTTTTGTGCAAGTGTATGTGCATGCAACACATACACACAGAAGCTTCGATGATGGTGTTGTGTGTAGATTTATATGCACGTGCATGTGCACTCTCTATCTGCCATACTTTAGGGATGCTTCTAAATTTGGAGTGGAATAGATGAATAGATTTAGATTTTTTTTGGAATACATTAGTGGTAAACTCAAATGCAAACTCAGCTATTTGGGTGTTTGTATGAGTTTGTTTAGGTATTGGAGCCATTGCCTTGCTTTTTTTCCTATTTGCAGGTTTTAATTCTAAAAGGATTTTATTGTGAAATGAAACATAAAGAACCTTCTAACAACAACAAAAGGGGGATTAGATTCTAAATTTTGATGGCTAAAATTTCCCAAAGGAAATCCATAGGGTCTATTAGTAGTTATTGAAAATTAGAGTGCTATCGGTGCGAAGGGGGGGGGGGAGAGAGAGAGAGAGAGATTCATGCTCTTATGTCACAATCTAAAGTTGCATTGAGTCAAAATGAGGGTTTTACAAGCTTCTTGCCTTGATTACAAGAAGTTGATTGAGCTACCTAAATCACAGGATTGATTGGCCGATTGATTGCTACAAGGCTCAATGTATCATTAGCCATTATCATTGTCATTGCTGACATTCCATAACCCTAGGCTTGAGGGAAGGAGTGGTGAAAAATAACCCTAGAGGGATAATATCATTAGTAAAGGTTACCCCTTGGCAGCTTACCCACAATTTTTTAATGGTCAAATATGTGAGAGTGAGCAACAGAGAGAGTGTGAGCCACGCACTTCAAAAACGCTAGAGAGAGAGAGAGAGAGAGAGAGCGCACAAGTGCTCTGCAAATGATGCTCTCAATACACAATATGTGACTACAAGACCTTAACCATTCTATTTATAGAATGTTAGGTTGAGGTAAGGCAAAATGTGTAACTAGTGCAAAAAACATAAAAGCCCCAAAAATGGCTAAAAATGTGTGCACCCAGCCAAGCTCAGAAAATGACCGACCGGACATGTGCTAAAATTGTCCGCCCATGCAATCTACATGATGTGCGATGGGTGGCCAACTTGGAACAATCACTAGCCGTACAAATTGGCGAAGCAATGGTGGTGTAACTCTAACACCCCCTCTCAGCACCGGATGGTGAGACAACACAAATGAGTTGAAGGTGAGAAGCCAAAGTCCGCTAAGGTACAACCTTCGTGAAGATGTCTACTGCATTGTCCGTTGTAGTGACATACTCCAAATGAAGATCTCTTACCAAAACCCGCTTCCGAACATAGTGGTATTGCACCTCAATGTGCTTTGTCCGAGCGTGTATGATAGGGTTCTTGGCAATAGCAATGCAACTCTGATTATCACACAAAAGATGATTCGTAGCAATCTTGAGAAAACACAACTCTCCTAGTAATCTCTGTAACCATATGGCCTCACTAGCAACATAGCAAGCTGCTATGTACTCCACTGATGTAGAAGATAGCGCAACGGTGGGTTGCCGCTTATTGCTCCATGAAATGGATCCCAAGCCAAGTGTGAAAACTACTCCTATAGTAGAGCACCGAGTATCTAGATTTCCTGCCCAATCTGAATCGCACCAACCAAGTAGGGTGCAACCCTTGGAGCGACCATAGAACACACCATGGTCAAAGGTGTCATTGATATACCGCAAAGTAAGCTGGGCACATTGCCAATGTCGCTGACGAGGTCAGGTGTTGAAGGAACCGAGGACAAAAATTGTGTAACAAATGTCTAGTCAGAAATAAGTCAGTCATATGAGGCAGCCAACAACATTCTTTTACTGCTCCAAGTCAATCAGTGGGGAAGGACCTGTGAGTGCGGGAATGCAGTGCGTGTGCACAGAGAGAGAGAGAGAGAGAGAGAGAGAGAGAGAGAGAGAGAGAGAGAGAGAGAGAGTACACAGGATGTGGGTGGAGCTCCCAAATCTCACTGTATGAGCACAATGTGAGAATGAGTGAGAGCTCCTTATTCTTTGTATGTATAAAGAATAAGGAGATAAATGTGAGCGGTCGGACACTGGCCGCGGACACAGGAAAAGAATGATGAGGCACACCGCCTTTACCTAACATTCTCCCACTAAAGGCTATGTGATGATAAGTGGCGAGAAGATTAGCCTACAACTAGTATATACAAGAGGTGAGAGAAGATAGGTCTCAACATATGCCCACTAGCTCACTCAAAACACGTGAGTGCATCTATAACCGCTCTAGTGTAGATGCAACATGCATACCACTAGGGCTAGAGCCACGATGACACTCCTCATGCAGGTATCGAGTAACGACCTGCATGGCCCCACAATGCACAATGCCAGTGTTAGTCATCACATGACTGAAAACTCTCATTGCAAATGCACCAACCGCATAAGCAAGGTCAGGTCTTGAGACCAAAAGGTCATACATGAGAGACCCGGAAGCCGACGAAACATGTACTATGTGTGCCAATCTATCCCTGTCACCAACCTCAGTGACATATGCATCCTCATCAGGAACCACTTGACTATGCATCACCATGTTAGCATCGTCTGGAAAATGCATATCTACTGAGATTGATTGCAAAACCAAAAAATCAGCACCACTACAATCACACACAGCTATCTGAAGGACAGTGTCTTCCTCGCACGTATCCTCAAACGTATTAGATGCATCATAGAACAATGCATCGGTCTTTGGCTCAACTGATGTCACCTCAATTGATGACTGGCAAAGCTATGCATCCCCAGAGATACCACTGTCTACGTGAACTTCACCACAAGACAAATGCACAACCTGCTCTCCATACAGCACATCTGCTAAAGAAACATACCTCATCTCTCGCTTCAAACATGACTGCAAATACAGAGAGGCCACCGCCTCATGTGTCAGAAATATGCAAAGGGTATACCAGACCACTCCTAGCACCTTTGGCTATCACCAGTGATCCCCTATGCATCTCAAATGACCGCTCTCTAAGCAATATACAATATCCATTACTCTGTGTCTGGCGCACTGAAATGAGACTTTGGCTGAGTCCTGGTACATAACGTACATCTCGTAGCGTAAGCAATGTACCACTATGTAAAGACATGCATACATCTCCAGCACCCTCTATGTCATATGCTTAACCATCAGCAAACTGCACACAACCAAATCTCCCACTAGAGAAAGAGCAGAACAAATCACAATGGGGCATCACGTGAAAAACTACATGCTTGTCTAGTAGAAAATGCATAGACAATGTGCTATCCCAAGACACAAAGTAGTCTGAAGGCAAGCTAGACTCAAAAGTGACATGCACATCACATGCATACTCTCTAGCATATGTCCTCATAGTAGCACCATACATCTGCCTCTTTTGTTGTCTCATACGCCTGAATCAACGATGCCTAATATGTCCATCGTGGCCGCACTGCCAACATGTCAGTTGTGATCGGCGAGAACCGCCTTTAACCTAAAGCATCTCCATATACATGCCAAAACTATGGCAAACAAAGTGGGAGATAACTCGACCACTACACAATGCTCAAAAGTATGATCAATCGCATCAAAATCGATGCTCACATATGCATAAAACAACTCCACAATCTGCAAACTCTGCAAGTATAAACTGGGACAAACTGCGCAATCGAGCGTAAAGTGCATAACCATATATGCAAGTAGAAAACAAACTAGCTCAAAACGAGTCCCACAAGATAAGCTGTCTGTAAAAATCTGCAAAAACCTGTGAAACTTGTGACTAGCCTGTATTGTAGCCACACAAGAATACGCAAATCCTCACTCCTCTGAGAGTGGGTACAAGAACACCAAATCGTGTCCAAATTGACAAAACCTGTCAAAAGTGAGAGGAAACACTCGATCAGTGTCAGAGTGGGAATATATCGACCATTGTACAGGATGGCATAACACCGCAAACTTTTATGGCAAGAAGACGGAAAAAAACGGAGAGAATTTCCTTTGCAAAATGAGTCAAAACTCAATGCAAACCGCAAGCCAAGAAATTGCAGATAATTGCCAGAGTGGAAATCAACTCCGCCACTAAACCATCAGAGAGCAAACTGCGAATACGCAAACCATGGTGAGAACTCTTGGGAAAAATCCATCAGAGCTTCCCTTGGCAACTGAGCAAAAACTTAAAAAATCTCACTAAATACGCATGACAATAGATACTATCTCAGTAGCAAAATCCACAAATGGTCTACATGCAATTCCAAAAGCCTGCAAATTGGCTCACTCCTGATCGAGTAGCTCTATGGACATGTATCTCTCTAAAAAACACTGAAAACCTGTAAACCTACTACCTGCGAGTATGGATAGCTTAAACTGTATCCGCATAATGCATACATAGCATGAAATTGCTCAAAACCGTGCTAAAAGCGCTCTCCGAAATGCACAGTCAAACAATGCGCATGAAACCGCATCCAGGTGTGTAGCGATCCAAAAGTCACCTCCCAAAGTATCACTTGCGTATGCAAAAGCAAGGTGAATTCTCTCTCAAATAGCACCGCAGAGTGCCATACATAGCCAAAGATGCAAACCGCATCACTCTCTACAGTGTAGGAATCAAATCGCAAAACTTCGATATGTCAAGATTGTTGCCAAGCTGCTGCAAAAAATTCAGCACTCACAATTTTAAAATTCTAATATCCAGCGCGTCTGGAACGTGCCAAAACCTTAGGGTAGACTCTTGGATCACATGTATCGGAGTTCGGGTGTGAGAGATATGCAAAAAACCTTCGTTTTCGGTCCAAAAACGCAACATAAACTTGTTGTTGTTGCACCTGTTGTAACTCAGAGCAGAATTTCAGAAAATTGGCATCACCATTGCGTCCAAAATGTGCCAAAACCACAACCTACACTTTTGGATTATATCCATCCGACTCCGTGTGACAGAGATATGCAAAAAACACTGTTTCGAGAGCCAAAAACAACAAAAAAGAGCTACAACACTTCTTGTTTCTGATCTTTTTTCGCAAAATTCAGCAATGGCTTGCTATACAGGCTCTACACAAGCTGAATTTATATGCCTAAGCTGAGATCTGACACCATCGAGCCGTATCCACCACCGTCGAGCTCAAGCTGCCATAGCCGAGCTTTGTCGCTTCCATCTCGCCGCCGGAAAGCTGTCGCACGCGCATCGCCAAAGCTCTGATAGCAATTGCGCAAATGCGGTGCGTATGTGGAGAGAGAGAGAGAGAGAGAGAGAGAGAGAGAGAGAGAGAGAGAGAGAGAGAGAGAGAGAGAGAGAGAGAGAGAGAGAGAGAGAGTACACAGGATGTGGGTGGAGCTCCCAAATCTCATTGTATGAGCACAATGTGAAAATGAGTGAGAGCTCCTTATTCTTTGTATGTATAAAGCATAAGGAGATAAATGTGGACGGTCGGACACTGACCGGTGGACATGGGTAAAGCACGGTGAGGCACATCGCCTTTACCTAACTGGATCGTGAAGCGATATGTTCTTTCCGGGCTCAAGAGGAGTGCCAATTGGTCTGCAGTCTATTATCTAGAATCTCTCCAGGATAGCGTTCACATACTTCCACTAAGAAAAGAAGATGACGTTTGGTGTCTGAAGAATCTCGAATCCAAGAAAATAGTGAAGAAGCCCAAGATCATTCATCTCAAAACGTATCTCCATAGCTTTCATGATTGACTTGATCTTACTAGTTCATGAGCCTATGAAAATAAAATCGTCTACATAGACAATCACTATCGCAACCAAAGAGCCATAAGAGACAACATAATAGTTGGAATCTGATGAGGTACGACGTAATCCCATCTTCACAAGAAACTGGTCAAGTGTGAGGTACGATTGTCGTCCAGCCTGCTTCATTCCATACAATGCTTTCCACAATTGATAGACCCAATCCTCTTTGCATGGTATATAGAGGAGGAAGATAGTCCGATATAAGCAACAAGGAGGAAGACATGTATGAACGAGTTTGAGCTTGGACAGAGGCAATCAGCATACAAAATTTTGGAGGACTTGAAAAGGGAAAAAAACATATCATTTGGACAACACTTGCACTTAAGTTCTGAGTATGAGAAGACCCGGCATAAACTAGATAGTGGGTGAAGAGAGGAAGTGAAGATGCCTAACACACACTAACATATTAAGTGATGTATAACCTATGGTTGGGTGCATATATTCATGGAATAAAAAGTATACTCGAATGGAGCATGTGTGTATGATGAGAGGGGAGACCATGTATGGTAGTGGAAGTCTATTTGCAATGTTAAGGTGTCCAATGATAACAACATCAAATGCATAGGGCTAATTCATGATTTGTAACTCGAAGTATTTGTAGAAAAATGGCTATAATATTTGACCATGTAATTTGCAAACATCTTCGGGATATCCACTCAAATTTTGGAAGTCCATGGTCGATTGCTATGATGCAAGATCAACAAGGGGGATGTAGTGAACTCATTATGGATATAGCAAAGACCAAAAGGGCTAGATATGACATGAAGACATGAAAACTAGTCATTATCTAGCTATGCATCAAGATTTATCATCAACTACTTGTGACATGTATGTGAAGTACTCTAGTGCATCTTGTTGACGTATTCATGATGTGGTTCTTGAACAAAGCTTTCTTGATCTTGGTGTAGATATATGTGGGATACATGTATCTATTTACAAAAATAATGAATTTGATGAATGGACACTAAAATTGATCATAGGGATGATCATGTGCCAAATGCTTCAAAGAAATAGGTTACTTTATGACCACAAATAACTTAACTAGTCATGAAAGGATGAAAATATCTTAACTACTCACGAAAGGATGCAGATAACAAAAGGATGCAAATAACTTAACTAGTCACGAAAGGATGTAAATGCTATAGATAACAAAAGGATGCAAATAACTTAACTAGTCACGAAAGGATGTAAATGCTATAGTTTCTGGCAATTATTGCTACTTGAACTCCAAATACTACATGCAAATGAGGGTTGAAAATAGTTTTTGTCCATGAAATGAAGCTGAAGAAAGTTATGCAATCCATCTTTAAAAATTTTAAGAATCTTGGCACTATTCAAAATTAGGTAAGAAAACTTTTACGATATATTTTTCTCTATCATTTAGATAATTTGTGGTAAAGAGTGCCAAATATAGGGACTTAATGAATTATATGTAGGTCATGAACCCTCGAGGAATGCACTTATAAGAAATCATTTGTATCACATGCATTGCATTGCAGTTGCAATGGTATCAGAAAAACACATGTACGTACATACTATGAGGCAATAAAATGTAAGTACATACTATGATGCAATAAAATGATCCCTTTTTCTTGTTTAATTCATAGGTTTTTAAACACCCCACTTGTAAGTAACAAAATTTTAATAAAATAAAATTTATGGATTAAAAAAATTCCTCCTTTTGAACGCACATTATATACTAGAATTTTTGGGCATATCCCCCGAGCATAAACCATTTATTGGAGATACAAGTAGTATTATTATCCACTACAGATTGATGATATGTACACACAAATTAGTATATAACTTCCATAGGGGCAATTATACACTTGCCTTGGACTCTATGTGTTGCTATGGTAGCTTGCCTTGGACTCTATGTGTTGCTATGGTAGCACCATTTTTCCTTATGATGTTAAGGATGTCAAGGAGCTTATCAATTTTTCACAAGAATATCTAAAAGATTCATGCTCATTTATTTCATTCTTGGGATTGTGACAAATATTTTATGAAGTTTCTACCCCTTCAATATTACATGCTATTATTGATTATAAATAGACCCCTTAAATAAGAGCATCAAGGCACCAACACTTCATTCTACAATATGGGATAGATTGTGATTTCCAAATCTAATCATATCCCCTAGCATGAGAAAATAACTTGAAAATTTTCTAGCTATAGGAAATCACTTTATTATTTTTCTAGAGTATTCTAGTGTTCTTGTAAATGATGCACTAATGGTCCATACTAATGGTTTACCTGATGGCTTCACTACAAAAATATTCACTACATAAGTAGTGCAAAGACACTAAGGAACTCCTATGCAATGCAATGACCCTAAGAAAATGCCAAAGGAAAAAATAAGACATGGAAAACACATATGTATATGATGTGCACTAGACCATCTCTTTTATACGGAGATGAAATGTCTTTTGCCTTTTCGTTTCCCATGAATTCTCATTTACATGGGGCTTTTCATTTTCTATACTCACCCTTCACTTATTCATTTTGAAAAGCTTTGAGAGATTTTATTTTTTTTTGAGATTTGGCTTCATTCTACAATATGGGATAAATTGTGATTCCAATATCTAAGCATATCCCCTAGCCATAGGAAATTACTTTATTATTTATCGAAAGTATTCTAGTGTTCTAGTAAATGATGCAATAATGGACCATCTATGTTGTTGTAATAATGGTGATAACATCAGGCATTTACACATGAAATTGAAAATGGGAGATTGAATGTCATGCCAAAGGTAGGACTATAGGAGGGCACGGCCCTAGCCAAGGGTCAATGGATACATATGCAGTACAGGGGCTATATATAGGAGGGCCAAGGGCCTATATATAGGTACGGTTGGGTGGTTAGTGCATGTCTATCTCCCTATGTCCTTTCACTGGTCTCAGAGCCAGGGGAGAGGGAGGAAGAAGAAGAAGGAAGGAGGCATGGAGGAGCATGCAAAGCGAGCTAGGCAAGGCTCGGCATGGCCTCTCTCTCTCTCTCTCTCTCTCTCTCTCTCTCTCTCTCTCTCTCTCTCTCTCTCTCTCTCTCTCTCTCTCTCTCTCTCTCGCCTTAAGGAAGGAAGAAGGCTCGGAGGGCTGCATGGAAGCATGCATGAAGTCTCTCTCATGGTGAATTTGAGGAGTGCATGAAGGCATGCAAAGGAGGAGGACGTGCAGGAAACCACCTCTACTAAACCGAGAATAATCGATTAGGACGTGCAGGAAACCACCTCTGCTAAGCCGAGAATAATTGATTATGTTGCGCGTGAAGCAAGGCTTGCATAGAGAAGAAGTGTCGATTGACTTGCTCGGATTCGCATGCGATTTACGTGGTTGGGTTGGCGTTGCATCAAGGCCATTTTTTCGTCTTTGGAGCAACCCCGTTCAGGCTCTTCATGTCGCCCTGGTTCCTCCCCTATAGCCTGCGCAGATCGCTGCCCACCATGACAAAAATGGTGAATCTTTTGTTCACACCGGCCAACATCCAATGTCAAATTCACCCATTTATTTTAGGCTTGGGGTGCATGTACACACCATGAAGCCAAACAGGGTTCCAACAAACAGTTTGCCGATGAAGTCATGGAGCCAGCATAAGTACATAACAGTTTTTGATTGCTGTGAATGTTTGTCGGCAATGGAAAAAAATTAAAGGAAACTGGAATACACAATTATGTGGCTGACAAGGTCGTGGAGCTACGAGTAGAGAATTGAAAATAGTCAAGTTCTCTTTGAAATCGGTAAACATCCTTAACGCTTCAGAACTTCGGTAGACACCAGTTTTCATGAAGCAGCAAAAATTCAAAGCGGGTTTTGCTTATGGGAAAGACAAGGCACGGGCCCGAGAATTTCAGCTCTTGCATTTACTTATGTGCATCGACCAAAGGGTTTCATTACCTGTTGGAATCCAGGGCTATGACTCAGATAGAGTCCAGTTGGGCGTTTCTACCACAGCTGGCAACAAGCATGGCTCTCTTACATGTTAAAATTCTCAGGTTTGCGCTTTCACATTTTTGCAGTTTTCATAGTTTTATGTGTGCAGAAGTATTGCAAAAACATGTAATTATGCTAATCTTGGCTATGTTTCCCTACGAGACTACCTATGGGTCAAGTATACCCATGGTCATTATGTCCACTTTTCTTGCGCATCGGGCAAGGCCCTTGATATAGCAGGAGTAGATTGTCTATTGCACCAAGCAACAGTGTCTAGAAAATCCTTTCTTGTTTTTCTTACTGCTTCCAAATCATTCGATTTTTGGGGTCGGCAAGATGCAGGTGTACTTAAGGAGGTACGCAGTTGATTTTTGTTTATTGTCATCTACATAACTGGTTACACAATTTTGGTCGTATCTCTACATAAGGTAATGTATGAGAATGGCATGAGGCACTTAACATACATCTTTTGATCGTCGACCACGAATTGAAATTGACAACCCTGATGTAATAACAACAGGGTTGTCAATTGCTTATGAAGCATTTGACCTAGATGGAACATGCATCACCTCTATTGCATATATCTAACATGCATCAAAGGTGATGCACTTTTCTCCACTCCAAGCACAGGCACGACCTCTGACATCACATAAGCACTCAAATTTTGTTGCATACATTAATGGAAAGGGACTATTTTTTAGTATCTCAAGGAAACACGCATGGCCTCTTACTGGACTTGTTGACGGAAGCAATTTCCTCGGCATTGCCGACTCCTTGTCACGGTTTCTACACAATGATGGAGGATGCTTATCACACATTACTAGTTAATTTCAATTGAAATTGCTCGACATGGTCGATCCTTATTTATGTGAAGCAAGGCTTCAATTTACAATTATTACATTGAGATTTTTCCCGTTTGGGGCATGCTATGAGCACACGCCCTTGGGAAATTTCTCCATATGCATGTAGGATATTTCAGGACAACTTTCTCTTGCACAACAGAGATGGTTATGATCTACATTTGAGCGAGCTTTTCTTCCGAAATCTCCAGACAACTGGTTACAGCAGGATGACCAGGTTAGACCATATTCAGTTTTGTTTATTCTCCATGTTTACACATTTCATTTGGAAACTATTGTTGGTAATGTAAAGAAAAGTGCTTTGACAATTTCACATGAAGCAAGGCTTCTCACGCGTGCCACGCTACTGCCCATTGATTTGGTATCAAGGCCATTGGCATGCCAGTTTGGGGAATTGTTATGATTAGAAATTTGTCCCCTTTTATGTGTGTTGACATCACGTTATGATGCATCACTACCAATGCAGACTGTGCAAGGCACTTATGCTTTCGGCTCTCACGCTTGAGGCCATCATACTAGCCAAGGACTTACAATTTCACATGCAAGGCATGTTGGTCAAGTGGAATCAAATCCACTGCCTCATAAATTACGCTTCCACTATAACACCAGACACTCTGTCAAGGACAAGGATACTTCTGGATTCGTTCAACATGCTTTCTAAGTTTAAACATGCTGTCAATGCACAACAATATTAAAAGGAACCTACATCTAAGACTTCACACTTAAGTCACAAGCAAAGTGCCATATTTAAATCATTTTTGTACAGTCACGATCCCCTACACCATTGGTGAAGCAAGATGTGACTTGTGTTTTCTGTTACCTCTCTCATGAGAGCGCTATATAGTCAGATTATTTCATGCTTATAGGATAAGTTGCACGCTATGCATAAGATGCACACAACCATGGGCGCGGTATATACAAGGAAATAACTTAAGGAAAGTTCCTCAGCCCAGCATTCTCTCTCTCTCTCACTTTCTCTCTCTTATTTTTCTTGAAGAATAATGAAAACTTTTAATAATTGTTGATACATGTTTGTTGGGGAGTCGGCATGAGCCAAGGTGCTCTAACTCTCAGCTAGAAATGGGGCATGACGCCCTCTACATTAGTCTTCATCGTCTCGTCGATTGAATACTAATTTCCATAAGGGCTATGAGCTACACACGCTGACTAAGAGTCATTATCAAATCTCGGGTACGACCCAACTGTTGGCATTCCTTGGGTGATTGTTCTTAAGATCGAACAGACCTACCCACTGGAGTACACAAAGACGTTAATGGACAAGCAAGAGTCTTGTCATTACGGATGTTTAGGGTGTCATTTTTGCACGACATGGTTTCAGTGCCACACTTGAGTTGAGTTTTTGATAACCATAAACTCGACTCAGCTAATTTCTACCACGGATGTTCGATGCAACATACCGTTGCAACAGCATGGCTGTCCATAAGAGCTAGGCTTTCCCTTCTATGGATCTCCTGCTCTCTCTATAGCACTACGAGTGTCTATGGACGCACTCTTTTGGGGTAAGACCCCGCGGGTGCTTCCTAAATCACCCCATAGACATTGAAGATCACAGTTTGATCTATTCTCGTTATACTTTCAAGGAAAGAATTCCGCAATCTACCACATGGTAGCGGAAAAATTCAACTTTTCAAGTTGATTCTCATCATTCTGTACATGGTTAACTATGTTGGTTATCGTTACCTGATAGTTGAGCAGTTTCTACAAAGGGTCTTACCAAGGGGTTGACTACATAGATGCTACCCAATGGGTTTGGATTGCGAAGGCAACACCCAGGGTTGCCAGTGCAATGCTGCTTGGTTTTTCCACAAGTGGGATACATGCTCATGTGCATTTGATTACGAGTAACTGAACTTTCAGTTCAATCCCTAGGCCCATGCCAAGGGCAGGTCGGAACAAGTATTTTGGGCCGTAGTGTCCAATGTACATTATGTTGTTATGAATCCAATTGTCGGATTCGATTTGGCACATGTTGTCACATGGGATACAACATGGTCTAGGGACTCAAGGAGTTTGGTTTAGCCATTGTGGAGCAATGAATGAGGGTCCCTCTCACTCTTGTCGCAGAGTGTTTAGAGTTCCCTCCACACACAAGTACATCTTGTACATAGTTGAGACATATTCCACATGTGGTGAATATGAGTCTCTGGGACTGACATTGGCGCTCCCTATTTCAAATATGTGTCATGACAAAGTCCCTAGGTGCTGGTCCAATCTACTTTCTAGACCATTTTCAACACGACGTATCAGGAGCAATTTCAGTGGCCAAAAATTGTCAGATACTTAGAATGACTTGTTAAGGTACAAGTGCTGCTAAACAACATTACATATAGTTTTTTTACATATAGAAAGGCTATGAGTTGTTAATGAAAAAGTTTCATTGTTTGTACCTAGAAGTGATCATTGTTTCACCTTCTTTGGTTCAGACGTTTTAGCAAGGCTTGCAAATGAGTTGCAACTGAAAGTATTTAGTTTCTTTTCAAAACTATTTCTATTCCTCTTTAATGTGTGCAAGGCGCATCACATTTGCCATAAGTATTGGCAAGGATGATCATGGATATACAGGTTCGGATCTATTTTTTGCTAAATGCATGCACACTAGGTGTTATGGGCCCTAGTGTTTAGCAAAGGCTAATTTTGAACGGCATGCATATTCATCAAGTTGTTGCTTATGAAGCATTTTTCACTCTGTGTGCAGTATCTCTATGAGATTACTATTGGGTCTACTAATTACCAATAGAGGTCATGGCTCGGTTTGGGTGTTTGTAGATTTTTTAAGTCAACCACGATGGTTATTCCGGACATGGTTGATTCCTCTGCAATGTTATATGATATTGTGATTCCCATTTACCAGTCATCTGGGAAGACTGTCTGTAAACCATGGGGAAAACACACCTTAGTACTGTCAGTTATCCAAGGGGATAGGCAGATTAAAAAGTGTAATCTTGGGCTAAAAGATATGCAAAGTGCGTACATTAGCACCAAGCACTCCAATTAATAAGCATTTACTGCTCTACATGGAGTTTACTTAATATCAATTAATGCATGGTGGCGACTAAGTTTGTCTCTTCATGTATAAGTCAGGTTCTCAACCTTGAACACTAGTTATGGTGGGGTTGTTTACTGTTGAAACTTGAGAACACGTCAAGGACTTACACTTGGCGGATGAGTTATGTCAGCAAGTACTTTCACGGCAAGTGAAAAGCAGTACTCTTACGAGTACATCTTTGTCGTGATAACTCGTTTAGCATGCTCATGTGCGTTCTAAACGGAGTCTACACACTAGATGGTTGCAAACGGACAACAATGTGCAAAATCAAGATGTTATTCTTTATTTCATTGAACCTCTTACTGCATCGTGTTTTCAATCAAACAAATAGTTGGATTCATGAGGGATACCACAGTGGAAAACATTAGTGTTCTTATGAAGACCCTACCACTTTTGTTTTCAGGGACGAAAATGCTTCTCCAAGGGGGGAGTAATGTCATGCCAAGGGTAGGACTATAGGAGGGCACGGCCCTAGCCAAGTCCCGATGGATACACATGCAATACCGGGGCTATATATAGGAGGGCCAAGGGCCTATATATAGTTACGATTGGGTGGTTAGTGGCATGTCTATCTCCCTATGTCCTTTCATTGAAAGATGCAAACTCTCTCTTTGTTCATTATGATCTTGTCTTCACATATAACAAAGATCCCACAAGGGGTTAAGTTCCTAACAACTAAGATTAAGGACCAAGGAAGCTGTAAACCCGCAACCTTCCTTGCCTAAACTTAGATGAGGAGAGATTAACTAAAAGATCTAAAACCCATTTTCATGACCCTCTTGATGAGGAACACCTTCTTCACCCCTCTCCAGCATGTTTGGTTGCAGAGTTCCAGTTACTTTGTGCATGGATGTGGTATGTCTTTTGTCAGGAGGTTGGGGTTTTATCTGGTGTTTGTCCAACACTTTCAAGTGTTTTATGTACATACGCATTCTTACTAAGATGATTCCAATTATACAAGACGTTAATTTACAAAAAATCCTTTGACTATTGCCTTATGTATTTTTGCATCTAATGTGAATTTTTTATTATCAAACACCTGCTACATAACAATGGACCTTTTCACTTGGCCTTGAACTTTTTTTGAAATATGTTGCTCGAAGTAGTTTTTAACCTCATCACCAACATGCGTTTATGCAACTAATCCATGCATATCTTCTCATTAAATGTATTATCTCTCTATAAATCACATCTTCCTAACTGTTGGTGGCAATTTTTGTATCCACCAATAATAGACTATGCATATAAGCCAATCTTTTTTTGCTTTGCTAAAATCCTACACTTCAGTACAAAAGAATGGTTGCACTACAAGGGTTCTAAGAAATTCCATGATGAGATAATAGATTCAAGATATTGAGTTGGTTGCTTCTAAGATCTATAGCATGGTTCACAACTAGAGGCATCTCCATATGAAAATAAACAATCTTCCACATCAATGTCGGGCATATTGAGGGACTCTACATTGTCCTCAAAAGCGGAAAAGTACAAGATTTTATACTCCATAGATCCTCAAAATTTTAAACTGGTCATTCTTCTCATTAAACTAGAGCATCCCTTATTCTTCTTCAAGTAGATCTACCATGTTGTACAACTGAAGTTTTAGGAATCTTCTCACACAGAAACTAATCCTCAGCTCACTGAAAATCCTTGTGCACAACTAAGCATCTTTATTGAGGCCTAGTAGTCCAATTTCTCTTTATTAGCACTTGATCACATATATCAAGAAATTGAGTATTCTCTAAAGTAATGCTCATCATACACATTGCATTAGCTTGAATATTCCTAATCAATACTTTGTCCATATTTTTCTTCATTCCTCAAGAATGAATAATTTTAAGAAGACTCACCTCAAATAAGTGAGCTACCTCACATTAACTTTTTCTTAAATCTAAGGATCTAAGTACGTAATCCTCTTGCAACAACTCCACATGTTGTACAACCCATATTTCTTGAAGATTCCAACATCAAGTTGGATCCGACTAAGGGCAAACCCACATGCAAAAACATTTGTCTTTATTAAGAACTAGTAGGCCCAAATTTCTTGATTATCCCTCAAAAACTTGTAACAAGTGCATGAGCAAGTACTATCTAATTAGCACACTTTTATGTCCTCTTAACCAAGCAATTTTCTAGAATCATTACAAGGGATTCCAATGAGGTTTTAGAATGTTTGATATCCACAAAGATAGCTTATGAGCTTAAAAAAAAGTTTGGAAGTTTTTTGGGCTATGGATTCTAGCTCTAGAATTATCTAAACACTTTCTAGCCTAAATTGTGCCAAAACACATGTGTTGTTTTTGCACATTTTTCATAAAATTGACCATACACCACCCTAAAATACCTTTTACATTGTTCCAGGGTGCTACATAAGTAGCCTTCATCATCATAAAGGTTTTCAAATGATTCTAATGCATAGATACTCTATGCATTTGAAGTTATGTCCTATTTATGAAAATCATGCCATGCAGATTTAGGAATGAATTTTACACCGTGCTCAACTTTTGGCAATGTATGTGCAATAGAAATGGAAGTTTGATTGTGCATATAGACTCATCACTACGTACTTCCTCTTTCTTTAGTTTTGGGGCACCTAATACCCCTAATAACCAACAATAGAAAGTCGAGAAAAAAAACATTTTATAAAAATCGAACTCATTTTGAGTTAGAGATGTATTCCGAAATTTCTCAATTCCTTCAATCAACATGGTCAGTTTTTAGCTTAGGTCCAAACCTAAGCATATAATAAAAACTTGGCTTTAAGTACATAGTTTTTAAAGAGATTGAGGTGGACAGAATGTGCAATGTGTTTTTTTTGTTCATACAATTTTTGGGCTAAGTTGTATCAGCCAAATTTTTTTGAAGAGACTCCTTATATTGTTCAGCTTGCCATCAACAAATAAAACTGTGTTTAATGAAATTTTGAAGGTGCGTATGAAACATATGGAGAATCTCGTTGCAGGGTGGTTTCATGTACAAACGATCCTTTCTTTTCTTTTTTCTCCCTTTTTGATTGCTATCAGTAATATCGTTAACATCAACCACTATTTTGACATCTTCAAAAAATTTAACAAAAACCTGCAAGTCTTTCTCGGCAAGCTCTGCTAGACACAAGATTTTTTTTTTAGTACCGCAATCAATAGTGCTGCCCATTAAACAATTGTGCTTGTCAAAAGCTTCTTCTATGGGATTGGGGCACAAAACAGACTCACATAAAGTTGTAGTACTCTTCTATGCATGGTAAGAAGCATTGCAAGAAGTAGTGTCTAAATCATGGGCACATATTGAGCATGTGCAATTACATGCAACTCCATGTAGGCCAAAACACTTCTATCGCATGTGATTTATTGCTTCCCTTTAATAGATCATTTACACATGCACAATGCAGCACCATGTAATTCTTTCCTTAGCTTGCACACAAAATATGGCTTCAAATACTCAAAAGATCATTGTTGAATTTGAGCATCTAGATATGCAGCCTTGAACCTTTCAAACAGATCCACCTAAAAAACAACACAATGTTTAAATGCCAGTGAAGTGCTACAAACCTGTCTCAAGGAATACTAGAAAACACCTACTTAGTACTATAAACCAAGTAGTCCAATCATCAAAGCACAACAATGCTACAACCACCAAAGCACTGCTAGAAACCTCCCAAAGTAGTGCTAAGTTGCGGTCTTTGATATTTTTTCTCAAAACTTGGAGTGTCTAACTAATTGATTGTGTGTGTGTGTGTGTGTGTGTGTGTGTGTGTGTGTGTGTCACTACAACACGTTGCACGAAACTCGACGTTTGTACCGATGAAAACAAACGTGGTCTAAAATTAAAATGCATCGGAGTAAGCACCCATATATGCGTCGGAATCATATCGTCCGTATACATGTCGGTATAATCACTTTCTATACCGACGTGTATACCGACGCCTATACAGACACCGACGTCTGCACCTGCAACATTTTTTTGAGCAGAGGGTAGTTCCATTTGTTGCTACATGTGTTGCAATAACAAAGGCACAACCTCTCTACTCAAAAGAAGAAGGAAAATGTAATTGCACTTTGCATTAAGATAGATTGATAGTACATCATAAAAAAATAAAGAAATATTAAGCAATCGACCATTAATACGAAATTAGAAATTGCAATAAGCAAAACCATGATAACCATAACTATTCCCATTGCCATAAATGAACACAAAACTATAAGTATAACCATAATGATAACCATAACATAAACCATAACCTTGAATTTAAACATATTGATTACCTTAACCATAAACAACAAATAACCTTAACCAATGCCAATGACATAAACATAAACAAAATTATGTGTGTGTGTGCATGAAACAAAAAGAAGGAGCACTTACATTTAAAGAATGTGAGTGTGCGAGAAGTACAAAGGGTCAAGCAAACACCTGCAAAAACAAAGCATAAGCATTTTGTTATCGACACATCCAAACACACATTTTCTCACAAAAATACAACAAAAAAATGTACCTTCTTTGTGTAGAAATGTGTGGAAGCATAGATGAGAAGTCGAAAGAGGGAACTTCATGAAGATCTGCAAAGAGGGAGGAGGAGATGGGGAGGAGCTATGGAGACGGGCGCGGTGTGGAGAAGAGAGAAAACACAGAAAATGAGCTCTCAGGTATTGTAAAGCAGCAGATCGTCGAAGATGTCTATATAGTTGCTGATATAGACGTCGATATACACATCGGTACATGTGTCGATTAAAAAAACGTTGGTATAGGTATCGGTATGGGCATCGGTATATGCTTCGGTATTGCCGTCAGTATAGACATTGATATGAGTATTGGTATAGGCGTCGGTATATGGGGCAGAATTTAGAATTTGAATTTTGAATTGAGAAATGTCTCCCTCCATCTTCATCAACCCTTATACCGGCGCCCGTCATCAACGTCGGTAACCAAGTGATCCCTTGTAGTGTGTGTGTGTGTGTGTGTGTGTGTGTGTGAGAGAGAGAGAGAGAGAGAGAGAGAGAGAGAGAGAGAGAGAGAGAGAGATCCTTAGATAGAGTTTTTAGTTGTGTTCGCAAGTTGAGTGGCTATTTTATGTTGTGGCTCTCCTCTATGATTGTCCTTTAAGGTGACATGGCCAATGCTATTGTATTAAATTGAGAACCAACACTTTCTCCACTGAGGATTTTTTCTTAATCGACACAAGAGATTTGAGTGAGTAATCGATCCCAAAGAGTAATTTAGCACTTTGGGGCCCGTAGAGAAGAGGGTGTGAACCACTACCAGAGACGTTGGGTGAGGGGCGGGTCTGCCACTATAGTTGCCCCCTTCTCCCTTTAGCCTCCAGCTCTTCAATGTATCTCCCGTGTTTTCCCTTGTATCCTTGGTGGTTCATTCCCTATGCTTTTGTAGGCGTCATATACGTTTTTCACTTCTAGATTTGCTATTTGCTATTTGTAATGCTTAGTGTTGAATTGTTTCATAAAATTAAAAGGGTCAAAGCCCACTTTTGAGAGAGAGAGAGAGAGAGAGAGAGAGAGAGAAGAAGAAACGTAGTAGGAAACTATCGAGAGATCGAGAGAGAGAGAGAGAGGAACAACTTCTCAGCCACTGAACGCACATACACAAGGTTGCAGGCACCTAGAAAAGGCTGGAGAAAATGGAAGATGCCTGACATATCCTGGTCTAACAATCGTGTTGTGCTGCGTGCAAGACCCACGATATTCAGTGAAGGCAAGGCAGAGGAGAGGGTGTAGTTCCAATTGCAGCGATAGACATGAAGATTCACAGCCGTTGAGAAACCAGGCAAAAGTTTGTGGCTTCATGGAGGAATATCCACCCGTCGGTTGGCAGTTTCTTGCGCATATGAGAGAGAAAGAATTACCAGAGGCAGTGCCTCCGCCTGCATTGTGACGGCCTTGTTACCTGAACGCAGTGATAAAGGGTGGCTTTTTGGTCACGGGAGCTGGATGAGGAGGTAGTCACGCTGTCTGACGAGGCGGTGCATGAGTCGCTAGAGCTTTTGCAGACGACAAAGTGCACCATCGTGTAATCAACCATACTCCACCTCCCGCCTACAACCCTAACTAAATATATATTGTAATGTAGTCACGTACTCTATTTTCATTTGATTCTTTCTAATTATAGTCACATAAAAGTCATTTGATTTAAGCAATATTAATTTAAGCGAACACCTTTCTTAAAACCAGTGGCACTCTTACATTTTAATATCCACTTACTCTTTTAAGCCCTTTTCAATAGCAAGCAATGTTTGGGAAAAATGTGTCTCACCTTAATATCGTGTCGTTTTCAATTTTTAAAATGCTGGTTGAGGGCAAGGGGAAAAGGAGAAAATCCGCCCTAAAATAAAGAAAAATAGTGTAAAAATCCCAAAAAACAATGTACTTTTTAAAAATTTCCTCTTGGTAAAGGAAAGGAATTTTGTATGTTTGGAAAAATGATTTTTCCCGAACATTGATAGCAACTCAAACATCAATCGGGAGAGCCCCTTCATCATGTGCTTCACTAAGCCTTCGAATGCCTATGGTATTTGCTAGCGTACACGAGGTTGGGGAGATATTTTACTAATGTGGTGATCAAGGAACAATACCTATCCAATAGAGGAGCTGGTAATAAGAGTGCAAGCCACATGGATCAGTTCTTAACATAAGATTACTCTTCTAGCCCTCTCATACATCTTTCTCGATTCCCTCCACAATATGCAAATGATTATATGGTGTTGGCGACCTAACTATGCCCTCTAGCTCTTTTTGCATCAAATATAAAGAGATTTTGAGTATCTTTTTTTATTTTCAAATTACTTACAACATCTCTTTTCGTTGAGGTGTCTTCATTCTTCCTACTTTGGTTTGGACGTTTGGAAGGTGCTATGGGGGCCCATACCAACTGGGAGCAGTAAGCCGCCAGACTTGTGCTCAAGATTTACGAAGGCAATTGAAGAACCCCTCTATCTATTCAAAGACTGCTTGGCCATGAAAGGACCACAGGAGGTCTTTTTTGGGTAAACTCTGCAAATGGGTGAAGAGGACTTGGAAGATCCGCTTTTTCAAGAATGATCTAATTCTAGGAGGAAAAGTTTTCAGAAACCAAGCGAGTCTCTTGCTTGAGTATTCAAAAGAAACCCGGTGACAACCAAATTTGAAGAAGTCATATAGGAACTTCAGGGATTGAATTCTCTGTATCAAGAAAAACAAGGACTTTGATGCGTGGAAGGAAACACTTTTCAGAAAGTGTTAACTGCGGTCTTCCACCTATGAGTCAAAGCTATGAAAAGGCAAAGTTCTACTTCCTTTTGTACATTTTAGGCACCTCAAGGCATAGACAAATCTTGAGACTTCTTGTGCATTCATTTCTGAGATAATATAGCTCTATCACTAGCAATTGTGAGTATGAAACAAACAAAAAAGATTCACAGATTATGCCTCACTTAGCAACCAACATGGTTGCCTTGACCAATGTATCAAAATGTCTAGTACGAATCATGAATGTGTTATCACTTGAACGGAAGGTCTTCCACTCTTGAAGTAGTAGAACTCTTGTGGGAGAGTAAACCTTTGCTAGCTCTCTAAACCAAATGGCCATCTGGTCTATCTCTAAATTTGGTGGAGAGTAAGATGAAGAACTTCCTTAAGGTTGCTGAAGAAGTTTCTGTAAGCTCATGTTAACTCAACTTTAAGTATATATATGTAGCACATAGTCTAGAATTACGGAAGAGGACTGCATTTCTCTAAGTCCACATGCATTAGAGTAAGGACTTGAAGGTATGCCATAATGCCCATTGAGTCAAACTCCCGATTTACCACCTTTTGTTGAGTTTTTTCTTTAGCTCCTCTTCATCGTACCGAGGGTATTTTGCAAACTTGTAGATTAGCCTAGCAAGAGTATCAGACTATCTTTTTTGCGTTTGCGCTGCTTTGAATATTGCATAGATTGAGAATATTGCAAAGATTAGTAGGCTAAAACTAATCTAGCTAAGAAACCTCTTTGCTTTTTTCAATCTGCTCCTACCAATATGCTTTTCCATGAGGAAGGATGTTCTCAAACCATGATGTAGTTCAAAGAAACACATTTTTGTGAGTAGGGGAATGCTATTATAAATATGTTGCGCACAACGATATGTAGACATAGAACACTTATACACAAAAATTGCACACACGTCTAAAAAGATGGAGACAAAGAAGACAAGGTGCATAGATTGGGTCTAGTCCTCCCCCATGCATGCGTGAGATTCTCCTTCATGAATGCATTTGAATTTATGAATTTAGCTCAAAAAGCTAGCTAAAAAAGAGAGATACATCTCACTTTGGTTAAAAAATAATCTATTTTATCAAACGTAGAGTTTTCTGTTACCATATACATGTGGTAGTGATGTGTGTGAACACACTAGGACCGCCGGGGCATTTTTTCCCTCTTTAGGAGGTTTTTTCCCCCGTGCATTGTATATACGCCCATCACTCTAGGGCTATCTATCTTTCCATTACACACTAAGTAACAAACTCTCTATTGTGTGCCTTGACCTTCCTTCATCTTCTCCAAGATGTGTGTGTTTCTCTGCAACCCTAATTCCAACAATTGGTATCAGAGCAGGTCACGTCCTTCCGGGCTTAGTCGCCAGCTGCTCCAGCACACGCCTGCTCACTTTCTCCGATTTCAGTGAGCTTTGGCGAGCGTTCGTAGGTAGACAAATATTTTGGGGAGTCTCGAAGAGCTTGGTCTGCTCAGAATTTTGATTTGGGCTCATTTCGTCCTCTGTTTCCACTACAGGCTACACAGGCTATTTCGTCATTTTGTGCAGAATTTCTGTCAGTGCCGTTTTCTGCATAACAGCTGCCTTATAGTCTTCTACGGTTTGTGCTATACAGCATAGGTTTTTCCCGCTCCATTTCTCCTATTTTCGGGCAGTTTTCACATCAGGTGCAGCATTTACCATGGCTGACAACAACAACACAGATGTGTTCAAGATGTTTGCTGCTAAGGACAGGTTGGATGGGGACAACTACCCTATGTGGGCTTATATGATGCAACATGTTCTTGTGTCAAAAGGTGTCTGGAACATTGTGCAAGGCATTGATGTACGTCCTGGTTCTGAGGATGTAGGCGATGTTGAGGATATTGCAGGTCTTGTTGCAAGGATTGCAGCTGTTAGAGTTGTTTTGCCTACGACAGAACAATCTCGTTGGGATGTTAAGGATGCGTAGGCTCATGCATTGATTGCGTTGTCTGTGAAGCGCACCATTGTTCCTCACATCCGTTCAGCAAAATCAGCAAAACAGGCTTGGGATATTTTAGCAGGTCTTTATGCAAGCCACAATGAGGCTAAAATTGCTTTGTTGCGTAAAGAGTTGGAGTCGAAGATTATGTATGAGGAAGATGATATGGACACTTTCCTTGCTAGTGTCAAGGATATCAATGAGCAGCTTATTTCTGCAGGTGAAGTCATTTCAGACAGTTCCCTTGTGCAGGCTGTTCTTGATGCCTTACCAGATTCCTACCAGACTTTTGCTAGTACTTGGAGACTGATGACCCAAGGAAATCCTGAAGTTGTCAAGTTTGATGCATTATGCACATTGCTGTTGCAAGAGTCACTTTCCAGAAAAAACAGGACTAGGCAGCGTGCAGTTGAACAGGCTTTTATTGCTTCTCAAAGAAAGGGTGGTAACAATAATGCAGCCACTTCTTATGGTTCTGCTGCGAGTGGCAAAAATTATGTTCCTAATGCTTCTGCTGGCAGCAATTCGTCTGGAAATTCTGGTGAAAAGGGAAAAAAGAAGATGCGTTGCCATTATTGTAAAGCCAATGATCACTTGATCAAGTCGTGTCCTAAGTTGAAGACCAAAGAGGCTAAGAAGAAAGAGGGTGGTTCCACTGCAAATGCTGGTTCCACTACAAATGCAGTCATTGTTGAGTCTTCTGTGAAAGGAGACTGTGTTGCTGATGTTGATGCAGAATGGGCTTTTAGCGCAGAGTGCACTTACAATCCTGTTGTCCATGATGCATGCTTGTCAGTTGTTGCTGCAGATTCACATGTGTGGTGTTTCGATAGTGGTGCTACAAAGCACATTACCTCACATCGTGAATTGTTTACCTCTCTTGAGTTTGTCCCTCATGGGAATTCAGTCACTTGTGCCAACAACGCCTCTTATCCAGTTCAGGGAGTTGGAAAGATTGTGCTCACTGCTGCTAATGGCAGTTCCTTCACACTTGTTGATGCACTTTATGTACCTGGGATCAAGAAGAATCTCTTGTCTGTATCCGCACTTGCTAGACTTGGACTTGTAGTCAAATTTGTGGATGACAGATGTACAATTCATGATCTCAGTTTTGGTGATGAAATTGTTGCATCTGGGCTTTTGTGTCGTGGGCTGTATAAGCTCACTTTGTATGACAAGTGTGGACAAAACTTTGCAAATGTTGTTGCAGATTCAAGGGCTATTTCAGATGCAAAACTTTGGCATGCACGTTTTGGTCATATGAATTTTGTCAGTTTGCTGCGTTTGCAAAAATCTGATATGGTTGCTTCTTTGCCACCTAGCTCTTGAAGCACCTGTCAAACATGTTTGTGAAGGCTGTATTTTGGGTAAGATGCAGCGTTCTAAGTTTCCAAAGGATGGTTCAGTTCGGGCCACATGCAGGTTGCAGCTTGTGCATAGTGATGTTTGTGGGCCCATGCAAACTCCGTCCTTGGGCAATTACCTGTACTTCGTGACTTTCATTGATGATTACTCCAAGCATGCATGGGTATTTCCACTTAAAGCAAAGTCCGAAGTCTTTATGTGCTTCAAACAATTTCTGGCTATGGCTGAAAATGTCTCGAAATGTACTATGGGCACCCTCCGTTCCGATCGAGGGGGGGAGTATATGTCTCATGAATTTAATGCATTTCTGGCTAGTCGTGGGATAAAACACCAATGTACAATGCCTTATACACCTCAGCAAAATGGTGTTGCTGAGAGGAAAAACAGGTCACTGACAGAAATGGCACGATGTATGGTCAAAAGTCAAGCTTTGCCGCATTCTTTTTGGCTTGAGGCCATCATGTGTGCCACTTATGTACTTAACAGGTGTCCTACGAAAGCTTTGCAGTCTATTACTCCATATGAAGCATGGCATGATAGAAAGCCTTCTATTGAGCACATGCGTGTTTTTGGCTATTTGGCATATGCTTTGGTGCCACAAGTGCAGCGCAGAAAATTGGATGATAAGGCTGTCAAATGTATTTTTGTTGGTTATAGTGCTGAAAGCAAAGGTTACAGGTTGTATCATCCGCAAAAAAAACGTATTCTGGTTTCTTGGGATGTAGTGTTTGTGGAAGATTCTGTTCAGCCCTTGCTGTCATGTACTAGAGACAATAATGTAAGCTCACAGGACATTTATGACACTTTGTTGCCTCTTTTCAGTGGTGGAAATACGAATGTAAGTTCCAATGAGGCAAATGTACAGCCTATGGGGGTTTCTGAAAATGTTTTAGATCAGCCTATTACTGATGCAGATGTACATGATGTACTTGATGAGGAAAGGGCTGAAAATGAGCAAGCTAGAGGTATGCCAAAATGGCTGGTGCACACTTTGCGTGACAGTAAATTGGATGCACCTTTGTCTAGTCGTACTCGTTCAGGCTCTCGCCATGCATCTTATGCATCAGATTGTTATGCTTTGGCTGTGTCTAGTTTACATGATGTTGAGGAGCCTCTGTCTTTTGATGAAGCACAGAATTCAGAAAATTGGATGGTTGCCATGCAATCAGAATATGATGCACTTATAGAAAATGACACATGGACTTTATGTGATTTGCCTCCTGGCAAAAAGGCCATTGGTACGAAGTGGGTTTACAAGTTGAAACGCAAGCCGGATGGTGAGATTGATCGCCATAAGGCTCGACTTGTTGCAAAGGGTTATGCACAGCAAAAAGGCATAGATTATGAAGAGACTTTTGCTCCCACTTGTCGTATGACTACTGTGTGTTTTCTATGTGGATTGGCAGCTCATTTTGGTTGGGATGTACATCAATCAGACATTGTTACTGCTTTCTTGAATGGTGACATATTTGAGGAAGTTTATGTAACGCAGCCTCGCGGTTTTGTCATAAAAGGACAAGAGGACAAAGTGTGCAAATGTAACAAGGCTTTGTATGGGTTGAATCAATCTCCTTGTGCTTGGTATGCGAAAGCTGACACTCATTTGGTCAAACAAGGCTTTCGTAACAGTCCAACAGAAAGCACATTGTATGTAAAGCGTGAGGGTGATGTATTTCTCATCGTGGTTCTTTATGTTGATGATTTGCTGATCACTAGACCAAATGAGAGACATATTGCTGAATTTAAGGCTGATTTGAATGCTACTTTCAAGATGAAAGATTTGGGGCTATTGCATCATTACTTGGGTATACAGTTTAAGCAGTGTGATGGTGGTATTGCCTTGTGTCAGAAAAGTTACATAGAGACATTGCTATGTAAGTTTGGACTTGAGGATTGCAAACCTATTGCCACTCCCATGGAAACAGGTTTGAAGTTGAGTCTACATGATGCTGGCGATCCTGCTGATGTCACTCTTTACCAAACTGCTGTTGGCTGCCTCATTTATGCATGCAACACGAGGCCGGATATTCAGTTTGCAGTCTCACAGGTCAGCAGATTTATGCATAGCCCAGGGTCTAAGCATTGGCAGGCTGTCAAGAGGATTTTCTGCTACCTTAGTGGCACTTTACATCTTGGCTTGTTTTATCCGAAGGGGGGATCATTGCTGCCAGGCTTACATGCTTTTTCGGACTCAGATTGGGCTAGTTGTTTTGACACGCGAGTGTCCACAAGTGGTTTTTGTTTCATGCTTGGCAGTTCATGTATATCATGGTTGAGCAAGAAGCAACCTACTGTGGCCACTTCGAGTTGTGAGGTTGAGTACAGGGCAGTCTTCACAGCTACGGTTGAGTGTGTATGGCTCAGACGCCTTATGGCTGATTTGGGTGTTGGACAGGACACTGCCAACACTATCTACACTGACAGTCAGAGGGCATTGGCAGTTGCGAGGAACCCAGTTTTTCATGCTCGCACAAAGCACATTGAGGTGCATTACCAGTATGTCAGGGAGAGGCTCTCAGCAGGAGAGATCAGCTTGGCTTATGTGCCAACACAAGACAACCTTGCAGATCTTTTCACAAAGGCATTGTCTCGTGAGAAGCTTGAAGCTTTCCGCAAAGCTTTGGGCTTACTCCCCTTTGTGGACTGATCCTGTCCTCAAGGCATGGCACTTCCCTTTACTCATGTGCCAACTCTCGTTCACCGCATCACTCCAGGGGGGATTTGTTACCATATACATGTGGTAGTGATGTGTGTGAACACACTAGGACCGCCGGGGCATTTTTTCCCTCTTTAGGAGGTTTTTTTCCCCGTGCATTGTATATACGCCCATCACTCTAGGGCTATCTATCAAGTTCCATTGCACACTAAGTAACAAACTCTCTATTGTGTGCCTTGAGCTTCCTTCGTCTTCTCCAAGCTGTGTGTGTTTCTCTGCAACCCTAATTCCAACATGTGCAAGGTTCAGAGGGATTATTTATGAGCTAAAAGCTAAATAAAAGCACGGCAAGGTGCACCTTGTAGGTATAGGTGTATCACTTGTGCTTGACAGGAGGGTATACTATAGTTCATAGAGAGTTCATATCAATTACAGTTTTACACTTACAACAAGGACATTTTTCATTCAATTTTTAGAGAAACTTATACATTTATGAAGAAAGAGGAGTAATTTTTTCCAATCAGTAAAATATGTAAAGTGTACACACACACACACACACACACACACACACACACACAATACACGTCCTTAATTTTTACCGAAATTCTCAAAATACCCCTTAATATTAATCTTGCAAACATCTCCAAAGACATTTTTTTGGGGCAACTCTTCATAGGAAGAATGGTTAGCACTCAATAGAAGATGATATAATTAAACAAGGATTAATTTAGATGATAACTTGGGCTCTTAACATAAAATGCTGATCATTTTCAGACACAAATGTTACTTGTTTTGGTGACATTTTGGTCAAAAAGCATAAACTATCCATCCAAATGCAATGAAAATGCTAAACTGAAAAATTTTGCCAAAATCATTGTGTATATAGATACAAGGGCTTCTAGTAGTATTGCTTGATAAAAGCGGCAAAGAAGTTTTGAGGCTATGATATAACCTAAATGTGTACACTACAAGAAAATCTTATACAAGGTGTATTTGAAGAGGGGTTTTTACATGTGTCATTTTTACTATCCATTTACATAATTTGTGAAGATAAAATACCCCTCGCATTGAACTCCAATTGAACATTGGCATGAATGGAAGGTGTACTCTCTTGAGTATTAACACTATGCTCTTTAATATTCACTCACTTTAATCTACACTAGAAAAACTAACATATACAAATTCATAAGAAGAAACTCCTTTGTATGGTAATTGTTATTATTTCAAAAAAATTGTTTTAAAAAATAAATTTTTCTTTTACATTTACAATGGCATCGAGTCTTACATTCTTTGTTTGTTTGTTTTCAAGTGCATTCTATCCATTGAAGTGCTCATCTGTGGAGTGTCTTTCTGCCAAGTGTCACTTTGCCAGAGATCCTTATTTTGATGGTCCAAGGTTCTATAAGTTAAAAAATGGCATGGTAAACTTGGTGAAGAGATAAACTAACCGGTGGCTCAGAACTTTTATAGCTGAAGAGCCTGCTAGAGAATTCAAATTCATACCTTTTAACCTTCCTCTTTAGCAATTATTTTCTTGTCATGAGGTGCTCACTCCTCATTCTTATTCTTACCCAACAATGGGGTTCTCATTGAGATCACACAAGATGGGAGCTCACCACCACCACCCACTACCACCTTGCACTATATTTAAAAGTTGTTGTACAATCCCTTCTTCTATAACTTCTTCTAGCTTGAGGCTATTGCATGTTCATGCCATATTTGGGCACAGTCCCTTTATATGTCAAGCTTCATCTCTTTGGAAAAATTTGTGGGTTTGCTTTGAGGCTTCAACTACTACTTGTGCTAGCTTACACAGTCATTAGAAAGAAGGTTATTCAAGCTCTTAATGACAATGTGCTATGCTCATATGTCACTTAATCGACTCTATCTTTGCATATATGGATTCTAATTGTGAGTTGGCGTTGTTTGATGCTTGAGTCTATGAAGGTGTTATGTGCTAACACATGTTCGTCTAAATCGTGTGAGACAAGAACAACCAAAATGAGGCTTGCAAAGCAACCACAAGCGCTTGATGGAGCTAGATGCAAGATATATACATTTGCTAGCTGTGGGAGGAAAGCTTAACAACATAGGAGTTGATACCTAAAATAGAGCTCTTGAAAAGTAGCTATTCCATGACACATTGTGTGGGAAAGGTAAGGCATTGTAGAGAGTGATAAAGGTGAATATAATGGCGCACAAAGGGGCATTGTGTGGGGTTTGGAGGGTAGCCATCGCATTCTTCATTCTTGGTCATCTTGCAATTCAAGGGCAAATTGCGAGGAGTGGTGGTGGTGGTGGTGGTGTGGCCTCAGCAACTAGAACTCATGATAAGCTGGGGCATCATAAGCAGCACAGGAAGGGCCACCATCTGCACAAGAGGAGGAGCCCGCAGCCCCGCATGCACGGGGAGAGCTACGCACCTTACTCCAATGTCTTTGACGTGCTTTCCTATGGAGCAATTGGCGATGGAGAAACGGATGACACACAGGCAAGTTTCCTCTTTGTTATTTTCTACAAGGATGAAGCAAAAGCAATTTGTGGGCTCTCTCTGTCTCTCTCTCTCTCTCTCTCTAATGTGGGTGTGTGTGTGTTGTGTATGGATGCAGGCATTCCTTGGCGCATGGCAGCAAGCTTGTCAAGTGGAGAATGCCATCTTTGCGGTGCCGCAGTATTTCACATTTGTTGTCCGCCCAATTGTCTTCTCGGGACCCTGCGCGCCCAATATGGTTTTCCAGGTGAGTTCTCGATTGACTAAGGTGCTGGAGTTCGAAACTCGTCTGATATAAGATCGCCTCTTCCACACACACAGAGAAGATTGATGACGCACGCGCTAGAGAGAGAGAGAGAGAGAGAGAGAGAGAGAGAAACTGCGTGTGTGTGCAGGTGGATGGAGCCATCGTGGCGCCAGAGAATCCGAGCAAGTGGGGGGTGGCGAGCAAGAGCCTGCTGCAATGGATCACCTTCTCCAAGATGCACGACATGCAGCTGAGAGGAGGAGGAGGGGCCAGCACTGTGGATGGCAGAGGCGCCTCCTGGTGGCCCACCAACTGCACCAAGAAGGTAACCCCCCCTCTCCTTCCCACTCCATTTGCTTTACTGCACCCACATTTTCCCCATTCTTCTCTGAAAAATCAAAGCAATTTTTCTCAAGACTAATTTGCTTCTTAGCTGCCAAAGGTCCCAATAATTAAAAAATTAATTTTATACTTTATTAAAAATAGTATCACGTATTTGGCTCTATCCTTATTATAGTAGCCGGAATCTTTGAGATACCGTTCTGCTCCACAACCTACCAATCAGCACCTATTTTGATTGCATAATAATCAAAATGTATAAAATCAAAATTGTCTGAGTTCAGGTTTCTTTTCTCATCATTTCTTTAAATTCAAAATAGTATCACATATTTGGCTCTATCTTTATTATAGTAGCCGGAATCTTCGAGATGCCATTTTGCTCCACAACCTACCCTTGTAGGTGCATACCAATCCAAAAGTCTCTAGCCAAGTATTGACCTAGCACAAATGATAGACTTGCTATTCAATATTTATCATCTGTTTTTTTTCTTTTTTGCAATGTGATCATGCTTCGTATCAGCTAGTTTTACGGGATTGTCCCACACACCCGCACCCACATACTGCAGGGGTTCATTATTCTCGTCTTAATTGTTATTGCATGCTGCAATATGAAATAATAACTATTTGCATTTTGTATCTAGGATTTCTATCAATCAGTAAGACCAATGCATATCCTCACAATTCTACACATGAAAAATAGCCCTTACTTGATCAAGTCTCTTCTACTCAACCACATGCACAACCCAAGAAGTTTGGAGATGTTAACAGCCCTCATTATTTTGTTTCGCTCTAGAAGGGCTTCTCCTCTTTTTCTTTTTTTTCTTTTTTTTTTGTTGGGGGGGGGGGGCAAATACTGATGCTAATTTTACGGGATTGCGTCCACACGCACAACTGCATGTCGTAGGCGTAAAAGGCACGCTTAACCACGAGAAGTTTTGGACAGATTCTCACAATAATCCCCACGTTATGACTTACCTTAACATCATGAGCTTCTGGTCAGGAGGCACTGCATACCTAGCTAGGTACGATTGGAGGCAAGGGACCACCGGCCCATGTCGTAGGGATTGAACCGTAAAAGGCACGCTTAACCACAAGAAGTTTTGGACAGATTCTCATAATGATTCCCACATTATGACTTACCTCAATATCATGAGCTTCTGTGAGGAAGGCACGACATACCTAGCTAGGTACGATTGGGGGCAGGGGACCGTCGGTGGTGGGGGCCGGTGGTCCCCTGCCCCCAATCGTACGTAGCTAGGTATGTCGTGCCTCCCGACCAAAAGCTCACGATGTTTATGAAAAACATTGAAAAATGCTCCCTTTTCCTACACGAGAAAATTTCTAAATCTTCTTTTGAACGCCCCTCGCCTTTACGACCAGGCACTCCCCGTAATATTGTCCATATTTTAATAGACTGTTGTGAGGTCTCACCTTGTTTTGTTGAGTCTCTAACCAACACAATTGTAAGCAGAGCTATAATTTTCCTGAACATTGTTCTATCTTCCCCTTTTCATACATACAATACTGGTAGGTTCTTAAAAAAAATCATTAGTGAAAAGATTCCCCTTGCCACCACTCCTCCCCCCTTCTCTCTCTCTCTGTCTGCCCATCTCCTCCCTTGGACCTCGCCCACCTTCTTCATCCCCGAGCCTCTATGCATGAAGACCTCCCCTTTGCCCCTCAATCTTCAACAATCTTCAACAACAACATCGTCCGTTCTAGCCCCTCATCGCTTCAGTCCACGGAGAGACGGAGAGAGAGAGAGAGAGAGAGAGAGAGAGAGAGAGAGAGAGAGAGAGAGAGACGCCACTTGCATTCGAACAAAAAAACTACTGCTTTAGACGTTTTACCCTCATGCAGACTGCAGTCCAAAGTTCGTACCTTTACTTTCACTCCAGGCCTCTGTTGGCATCTTGCTTAATTCTCTCTAATGAGCTATTTTCCAAAATGTGTGATACATACTTCCCCTTTTCATTATCTACTAATAATCCAGTTTTCTTTTTTGCAGGGCAAGAAATATGAAATACGCCCCACCGTAAGTAAATCAAAACCCCTCACCATAAGTTTTTTCTTCCCTAAAATACAGGGTTCATTTGCAGCTATTTATGTGTAAAATGTTAAATCCTCCAAAATTTAATAATCTTAATTACATCCATAGACAACTTATTGCCTTATTCAACATAAAATAGTCTTAGAATTTAAATTTTTTTTCCTCTCCCATTGTCTCCCAATGCAAACAAAAGGAACCAATAGTAATTCCTTATGGGAGTTTGGTTTTGATACACAGGCTATAAGGTTTTATGGAAGCTATAATGTGACAGTGAAGAATTTGAAGATCGTAAATAGCCCTCAAACACATCTCAAGTTTGATAACTGCAATGGGGTAACGGTTAGCAACATCAGCATCCACTCACCTGGCTATAGCCCTAACACAGATGGCATCCACCTTCAAAACACTCAAGACGCGGAGATTTTTGACTCGTACATACAAAATGGTAAGGGCCCAAGTTTCTCATCTAAATTTTAGGCTCTTAGATTTCATTATTCAATACAGCTACTATCTTCAACTCTCAAAGTTTTTAAACATTAGGGTTTGGTCCCTATAGTATAGACCCATTTGTCTCACCAGGTTTGTTTGCATTGTTTTTTTGCATCCAAAGTCCAAATGTAATCCAAGGACAAAGCCTCTCTGTCACTCTTGCCGCCATCGTACATGATCTTACCTTCATCATATCTCATAGAGGATGAGTGGAAGAGCATGTTGAACACAATTTTGAAAGAAGGCTAGTTTTGGCCTATGTAAAGTCTTCGTAAACCAGGAAGCTCTTGGGTGAAATTGTAAGCTAATAAATGTGATTGTATCGTATTCTTGGATGTCTTTAGGTGATGATTGTATATCAGTACAAACCGGAAGCTCAAACCTGAACATCCATGATGTCATTTGTGAAGCTGGTCATGGTATAAGGTGAACACTTATTTTCTCATCTCTGCAATAGTAGACACTTGTATCTTTGCTAATTGCTCTTCTTTACAATACATTAAGAACTAATCATCTCATTGAGTGAGGGATTGAAAAGTTGTTCATATTTTCACAACCTCCATTACTTGATACAATTACAAAACACTTAGCATCTATTTAGAAGTAAAGGTTTTATCTGCTCAGCAAAGTCACGTGGTGTAGAGTTACTAACAATTTATAGGTTTTGACATTTTGCAGTCTCGGAGGTTTGGGTCGTGCACAAACGCAAGCTTGTGTGTCAAATGTCACTATACATGATGTATTCATAAGAAATTCTCAAAATGGAGTTAGAATCAAGACATGGCAGGTAATGGGCTCAAAATCATGCCAAAAGACCAAAAATAAAAGAAAACTTGACCTTTGAACTGAGATCTTTTGTTTCAAACATAGATTAATGTGTGAAAAAACGACAATATGCGCATCAGTATTTTAGGTCAACGCGCTAAGTGCTCATTTTTTAGTCAAGAAGGAAATTTAAGATGACTAATGGATAGAAGTTATGTTGCGATTGTGGAAAGAGAATGGGTGTAGCTAAGCCGTCATCTTGTGCTTTGATGATTTGCATGCATATGTGCACAAAGACAAACAACACCTAAAAGGACACATTTAGCTTTTAGTATATCATTATCTTAGTTTTGTTTGTGATATGTGTCTGTTATTGGGGGCATTTTTGGTATCTGGGTTCCCAATGTTTTATCAAATGGGTAGAATCAATTTTTTTAATCAAGTCAGGATCCTTTAAATTTTATACTAGGTCATGCATGTTCAAACTCTTTCACAAATAGGAGTTAATCATGGCATGGAGGGGCATATTATGGAAGAAGAGACAAATAAATTGAATTTGGTATGCACAATTTCAAAGCATTCGACACACGAAGCTTGAGACAAATTCCCACATAGGGACTATGACAACATCATAAGTTATTGCGAGGGAGAGACCACATGCCTAGCTGGGTGGGGACTAGGGCCGCCACTTCCCCCCAATTGCACCTAGCTAGCCATGCGGTCCCTTCCTCACAATAGCTCATGATGTTGAACTCTATAGGGGAAAATATTGGGAAAAGAGCTCCTTTTTTCACATGGGAAGATGTCAAAAACTTCCTATGCAAGCTCTGCTTGGGTGCATGTGTTGCACAACAATTTCATGTACCTTCTCTTTCCTAATAGACTAATGCACAACTGAGCCCCTAAGTATGCACAGACATAGCTTTAAAACATGTGCATACATAATGTGATGTATTTGCACATCAAGGGAAAGGGATCAAATGTTTTTTTCCCCAAATATTTATGAGTCAATGGCCAAGTAAAAGAATTGAATCCATGTAACATAAGAGTTAACAAAGACTACTATAAAACAAAGGTTTCAATTGAAGCATTGAAGAGCTCTCTCTCTCTCTCTCTCTCTCTCTCTCTCTCTCCCTCTCTCTCTCTCTCTCTCTCTCTCTTTCTTTTCGTGCACATATGTGTAAATCCGCACAAATATTGCTTCAAGAAAAATTCTAGAAAAATGCCTAGCACTTGGGTACATATTTATGTTTGGAGGTTTTGATATAGAAACGGCTAAAAGAATGTACATGCATTTTATTGTGAAAGATTATATTCTATAAGAGAGAGTTTCTATTTGTGGCAATATGTCCATTGAGTTATAAGAGTACAAGAAAAATTCTCAAGCTCTACCTTCATGACAAAAGATTATTCTGTGAATATAGTCAACATCATAAGTATTGTTGCAGCAAAAATGTTGAAAAATGCATCTTTGTAGTTTAAACATTATTATTAATTTGCATCTTTGTAGTTTAGACATTATTATTATTTTTCACTTTTCATAGGGTTTTAGAGGTGTAAAGAAATTTCTTTCAAATAAATCTATTATAGGCCCTACTTTATGTCATCATTAAATCACAACCATGGTACTCTATTTTGTGGCAGGGAGGTTCTGGATCTGTTAAATCTATAAGCTACAAGAACATATATGTAGTGAACATAAGCAATCCAATCATTATAGACCAGTATTATTGTGATGGAAGCAAGTGCAAGAACCAATCATCTGCAGTTGAAGTGACGGGCATAACCTATCACAACATAAGAGGGACTTATAGCAAAAGTAGCCCTGTGCATTTTGCTTGTAGTGACACGGTGCCATGCACTTCTATTACTTTGGCTCAAGTGGAGTTGCTTCCTCAACATGGATTTTATGTGGATGATCCATTTTGCTGGAATATCTTTGGAGCTTCTCAATCCCCTACCATTCCTCCCTTGCATTGCCTTCAAGGCGGTCTTCCTCCTCCATCATCCTCAAAGGGACTCAAGAAATCCTCCCTCGATGATGCTTGCTAAAAAAGGTTCTCTCTCTCTCTCTCTCTCTCTCTCTCTCTCTCTCCAAGATCTGCAATTGCATGTACATAATACTTATATGCCCAATTATATGTGCTTGTGTGTATATACTATTGCATGTACTTCTTTGTTTGTGTATACATTCCCAAACATTTGCATATTATATACAATCCATATACATGGTTTCTGTAGAAACTTAGTCGCATACACATACACACACATTTCACATTTCACATTTCTAGGTATAATGCACAATATGTTGTATTCCTATGGGTAGCATCTACATGCACAAACGAACACACGCACACACACACACACACACACACACACACACACACACACACACACACACACACACACACACAGAATACTCACTCTCAAACAAGCACACACATAGAGACATAACACTAGCCATTTATCTATTGGGTTACAATGGATACATTCACGAGGATATGCATACAATGTCTTGTATACAATATGGACAAGTGTGGATCCAAACACATACAAAAACTTTATGTGTCACATATATTACCAACATTTGCAAAACAGCCAGCATCTTAAGGATAAACATGAGCAATGCTGACATCCTTTTTGAAATGGTGTATTTAGCAGGCTAAGATGAGCAATGGAGCTTATGCATTGACAACATGATATAAGTGTGTTGTCTAGCCTACCTACCACTATAATTCTTTTGGAAAACTATACATTAGAGGCTGCATGAATCGAGTACTTGATTCAATGCGAGGATATAGAACTATTGCAAAATGGGACTATGTTTATAACTTCCTTTGTTTATGCTCTTTCCTTTGCCACAATTGTCACGTTACCAATCTCTGCCCATTTTTGGTGGAGACTATCTTGTATAATGAAGGGAATAAATTTGTAAAAAGATTCTTTTTTATATGAGACCTTGATTGAATGGACATTAACTTATTACATTAGCTTTTAGTGCCTGGTTTTGAAGAGAAATGGTCAATCAAAAGCACAAGTTGACTTAAAGTTGGTCCACTTATTACATTGAACATTTTGGGAGTGTTTTCAAAATAAGCTTCTTCTCATATCATCTATGTAGCTTAGATTGCCTTCGAATTTTATTTTATTTTTTGCCATACTCACAATTGTGAGTGGAGATGTTATATTAACTAAGCAAAGAATGTGCAATGGACATCACGCACTACATGTGCCTTGAGGGGACAAAGGGGGGATCTACAACTTATAGGCTAGATATCTTGTTTTTCCCTTATACATCAGCTCTAGTTGTAGAGTCTCGATTTGCTCACCCCAAGATGCAACCACCCAAGAAACCAATGCAACTCAATGCATGATCCATTCTTTGGCTTGTGAAGCTTACGCCAAGGGCCTAGGTGTGGACCGGCATGGGGGGTTGTCTATAAGAGTAGGCAAGCAGGCTGGGTAGAGTATCGGGTTCATGCGGCTAGGTTGGAGGTAGAGTTGATTAACTCTACTCGTAGAGTCTCGATTTTCTCACCCCAAGATGTAACAACCCAAGAAACCAATGCAACTCAGTGCATAATTCAATTCTTTGGCTTGTGAAGCTTGTGCCAAGGTCTAGGTGTGGACCGGCATGGGGGTTTGCCTATAAGAGTAGGTAGGTTGGCTAGGTGGAGTATCGGGTTCATGCCGCTGGGTTGGAGGTTCAATGTAATCGACCAAATTCTGATCATTTACATTGTTGTCCCTATGAAAGCATTTATATAAATGACTTACATGAAAAACTGGATGAAAATGAGAGTGCACATGTAGAGCAAGGTTGTAGACCATATCTCCAACTCGCTTGAGTATTTTAAACGACCCAAAATATCTAGGAGATTAGGACGTGTTGACCCAATTTTCAGGCTTTTTGAATGCTCTAGAACACCTAAGAATACCTCTTCTCCTTCCATGAGGTTACTTATCGATGTTTCTCATCAGCATACGTTTTGTATCGATCTTGTGCTTGTCGAACGTTTTGATGAGCAGTTTTTAGCATATCAATATGATCTTGGATAAAATCCGTGACTTACTGAATTTTCTCAATAGCCAATCTTGTTGTAACTGGTGATCTAAGTTGAAAGTCATACATAAGCATGAAAGGAATAAAGTGTATTGTAATATGCTTAGCACAATAATAAGCAAACTTAGGTAATCTTCCCAATCGGATTGCTTATTTTTCTAACTTATGCTCGTAGCATATCCTCTAGCATTTGGTTAACTCGTTCAGTGTGCCCACCCGTTTTTGGATGATCTGTAGTAATATTGAGTTGTATTTCTAGGTGGGAGATAACCTTCCAAAATTGATTGTTAAACTTGGGTCACGGTCACTCACAATGTTGCTGGCAAATCATATAAAGTGTATAGATTGTCAACAAATAGCTTGTGGCTAACTCTAGATTTAATAATGGACTTGGTCGGAATAAACTTACAAAGTTTAGTTAGCATGTCTACAACCAACCAAATCAAGTCATGACCTCACACAATGATTGGTAGACCCACAATAAAATCCATAGAGATACTCTCCCATTTACCATTGGGGATCTCCAAAGGAGGTAAGAGACGTTTTGCCTTTGGGCATTTCGCTTTATTAACTTGACATTTTTGGCAATAACACCTATTTAGAAAAATAGGGAAAAATTCACATATTTGGGACGATTCTTTGTGTCTCATGGACTTGAGGTAAGGTTGTATTGTACTAGGTTGTTGCACATATGAAAACTGAGATACAATGTTTAGTGGATGCTTATGAGTCTGCAAGATCCAATATGGTCCGTTTTCAACAACAATACTATACACTAGAGTGTTTTTGCACATGTTAGTTTACAAATACACACACACACACACACACACTCACGCGCACGTGCACACACACACACATGCTCATGCACCCAAAATTTTCTTCCCACACATGCTTCATTTGATAAAACAATTAAAATGTAAGTTGCAAGAAAAACTTGGGTGACTAATGTGAAAAAAAACACCATTCATATTGAATAAGATTTCTTGAAGATTACAAAGGTGGGATGCCATTATCAATGTTGATAATGACCATAGCTATGGGTGGACTAATTGGACCCATTACTAGAAGATTACAAAGTTGAAAGGTGAATGCTAAGCGATCATTCCTCTTCATTTGCATTGACATTTGATCGTGCCTCATGTTCATCAAGTTTCAATTGACTCTCTTTGGCCTTGAGGATTATTGCCTTTGGAATCTTGATTTTCTCAGGAATTCGTCCACCCTTGGGCTTCCATGCCCAAATGATGCAGCTAGTGTCTTCCCAACGTTGAGGATCATTGATGTTCTCTCTCCAATACTTGTTCCAACAATCCTTGTAAACCTCCACATCACTTGCATTCTTCTTCTTTGAAATTGGTGCCCAGTATTGTATCTTCACTTGAAGATAGGTTGCCGAGTCATTGTTCTGATCAATATCTCTTGCTGCCACTCCTAACCAAATTGGGTAATTTTCATCACAAGGTTGCACAAGTACAAAGTCTCCCTTTGCCACATCAAGAGTTGGGTTGAACTCCTCAGCAGGTTTGTTGCGCATTGGACCACAATAGTGGCCCTCTATTATGTCAAGTGCTTCATCTAGACCATCTTCCAATGGAACTTCAAGAGGATGATCTTGTTCACGCATACTCCTTGGCCAAAAGTCATCAAATAAAGTGTTTTCACTTTGTCCAGGGTTTTGCATAGCTTGCATGAGATTCTCCCAGTACATAAGAACTGGGTTGATCCACCTAGCATACTCACTTTCATCTCCTTTCTCTTGCAAGTGATCTTTCCACCAACTAACATACTTCTTTATTCCTTCCATAACTTTCTCACTATCTTTAACATACTCAAAGGGTGGTAATACTTTTGGAACACCTTCAGGAAACCTGGCTCCTCCTTGGTCATTTCTCTTCCATAACTCTATACCATTTTCGGGTAACCAATCCACATTTTTAGGGTGCACTTTGTACTGCATCAAAGGTATTCCATCACTCATATAGAACCTAAATTGCAATGGCTTTGAATGACCCGCTAAGCTATCTGCTCCATCATGTAAGAACCCCTTTACAAATCCTTTAAAGTCTGACACCTTTTGTAAGAGAAAAGGTGTTGGATGCATGCTAACACACTCACTGAAGATCTTCATCAAATGTGGAAATGTAAAAATGGCTTTTTTTCTAACCTTCTCAGAAAAGCGACTGAACAATGCATCAATGTCTTCATGAGTGTGACCAACCATAAGAAATCCAAGTTGTACATTGTCAAAGACTCCTCGTGCAACCAAAAATGATAGGTATGCAAACACATATCGATTCTTATTTTCTGAACCACAATTGTCAAGTTGCAACAGCAATGTTCTTGGCAACCTCTTGAACCCAAATACATTTCCATCCTCCTGTACATTTGCATAAGTACCAAAGATTGATTGCATCCTTGGACAATCATTTCCCTGTCTAGAAGCAAAATTCTCAGTGTCCACATTCACATTTGTGATTAGATCAGTCTCTGCCTCTTCATTCTGAGCACTCTGTTCCTTGCAGTACTGGTTTTTCTCCTTAAGAACTTCCATATGGTGATAGAGAGAAGCTGTAGACAAAACACAATCAAAAAGATTTGTTCGTGGTTCTACACTTGAGTTTTCTAAGCTCAAGTCACCAAACATATGTTTATCTCTTCTTTCTAAGTTTCTTAGACATTTTGAGAGATGCAATTGTGAAGTTGGGATCACTCGGCCATAATCCCAATGCAACGTGACCATAAGTTGTTTGTCCATGTCCATGAGTGAGCATTCCTGTCAAGGATACTGGAAGCCTCTCAACTCCATTGAGAGATTTTGGAACTGGTTTAATTTGTGGTATAGCAGTCTTACTCTGGTCCATCTTGTCATGTATAATGCACAAGAACTAGGTTGGATTCATTTCTGAAGAGCTCCTCCAAGCATAGTACAGATTTCTACAGCTCATTTGTTGCAACATGTGTGATCTCCTCTGTGCCATGTATCTAGCACGCTCCACCTGATTTTTGGGAGACTCCAGCTTGACCTTTATGGATGTGCAAATGTCACATTTAGAGAATGTGCTTGATTTTGATAAAGTGACTGTCTCTTGAAGACTGTGTTCCACAACCTTGAGAATGTTGGCTGTGACAACGTTTTGTATTCCATTGTGACAAGTGTGTCATTTACTTCCCGCAAAATGTCCATTTGTTTGTACATCGTTGGTAGAACACGTTGAGTTTCCCAAGTGCCATGCATGGTTGTCCTTGACTTATGTGGCATTTGATCTGCATTATTATCTATGAAGCCTTGTATGAGTGCTTTTGCCATCTCAACATGTGTCAAGATCTTCCTTATTATTCCAGTGTTTCCATGATTGCCATTGCATGCTCCATCCAAGAATTTTTTACGCAGCCTGTAAAATGTTGACTTTCCTACTCCATGCATTACATACCATGCTTTACTACATACCTTCTTTCCATCAAAAGTAAACTCAAAGCATTCCTCTTCTTGATCTTTTCTATGAGCCATGCTCATACAATCCAATACAAATGTGCATCGACTAGTGTAGCTTTGTCCCCAAAAGTCTGCCCTCGCTTGCATGATTTTGGATCTGTTTCCAATCTGGAAGCATCGCATCTCACAACAATCAATTGTTGCAACTTTGTGAATGTTTGTAGCATCACATTGTTTTTTGAAAGCATGAGCATTACCTTTTTTTTTCTAGGCCTAACTCTATGCACATAACTCCTTTTCTTACCTGTCCCATCTCTTATATCATAGTCACCGGCAATGGCATCCTGCTCTCTATCATTTTGAGTATGAAGAAGAAGACCTAGTTCTGTACTGGTGGTACCTTCTTCAAAACTAGTTTCAGTGTTGTTATCTATGCCATCATCCTCATAGTCATCACTGGAAGCATATAAGCTGTCAAGGGAATCTCCCGTTTCTTCCATGAGGAAATCTTGAATACCCTCAATGGCAGAAGAGGATCCAGTGTCTTTGATCAAGGGCTCACCATTCTCAAATATGAGCTGCCTAATAGGCCAGCTTACCAAATTCAAACTTGAAATATCACTTTGATGTGGATGCATCGACCCTTCCACAATGACACCCAAGCTACTCTCACCTAGTTCAGTACAGCTTATAGCCTCATATGGGTGGACCAGCAATACCACTCCATTACCAAGTTTTGTAGATCTATTGTCAGCCCAAAGGATGACTCTTTTCTCTTTCCAACTCGCTCTATCTATCAAGCCATCTTCTTGACCAACAAGAAAATCCTCATCTATTGTGTGAGATTTTCCTCTATCCATAACAATATTATGCAATGGCCATTTGATGATGCTTCCAACTGCTTGAGACATGGTTCTTGCATCCATAGTGATGAATGGAATCAAGAAGGTGTCATCAAAACTTTCTAGTACATGTATCGCCACACATGTTGTGCCAATCAATTCAAAACCACAACGTTGAGATGCATCAGTGGAATGAATAACCCCACGAGCTTTCTTTGTGGAACCATCAACAAGAAACACTGAATCACCTTGTTTTGGACCCTGCAATTTTTGAGAAAATCAAGAGATATCAGTAAAATTGTATGCCTGAACATATAGCTCAAAATTTAATGCATTCCCAAGATACACTCACAATTTTGGCAAAATCTTGCATCCCATTCAATTAAGAAAATATACAATGAGTCAATCCATGGAGGATGGTAGGAGGCTCTTGAGCCTCTATGTACATCCAAGTGCTAGAAATATAAAGCTGACAAGAGTTGCAAGATAGGGACTATGTTACATTGCAGAGGTACCCATGGAATTTGATAGGAGGATGGAGCCTTTATGCACATCCAAGTGCTAGAAATATATAGCTCACAAGAGTTACAAGATGGATCTCGAGTTATACTGAATCAACCCATTGGGGATGGTAGGAGGCTCGAGCTCAAGTTTGAGCCTAAATGTACATCTAAGTGCTAGAAATTTAAAGTTGAAAATAGGTCTAATATGGTGCCTAAGTTACAATGCCGGAGCATAGATGGAGCCTAAATGTAGGTCTAAGTGCTAGAAATCTTTAGCTTAAAATAGTTGTAAGATGGATCTCAGGCTATAAGTCAACCCACGCACGACGGTAGGAGGCTCAAGCTCAAGTTTGATCCTAGATGTACATATAAGTGCTATAAATACCTAGATAAAAAGAGTTTCACAAAGCCAAAGTTTCATAGAGGCAAGCATGGAATTTTGTAGGTGGCTCGATCTCAAGTTTGAGCCTAAATGTACATCCAAGTGTTAGAAATCTATACTTGTCACACGGGTTGCAAGATGTAGCCCAAGTTGCATGGAGGCACCCATGGAATTTGGTAGAAAGCTCAAACTCAAGTTTGAGCATAGATGCACATTCAAGTGTTAGAAATGTACGAGCAACATGTGTGAGAAAAAACCCAAGCTATGTTGAAGTAGCCTTGAATTTGGAAGGAGACTCAAATTGAAGTTCGAGCTATATTATACATTTAAAGAGTTGTAAGGTGGATCCAAGGTAATGATGAGCTTTACATAAAACCTAAGTTTCCTTCAATGAACTATCAAAAGAGTCGGAGCTTACAAGAAGGTGAGGATTCAAAGTAGTTGCATGAGTGGCTCAAACTTAAGTTCGAGCCTAGTTAGTCATATAGTTTTCTTTTAGGATAGGACATTAGTTTGAGTATAGGTGGGCTTGGAGATATGCTATGACAATTGAGCGTTGATGGACATTCAAAATACAATGAGGTTTTTTTCTCAGTTGTTTATGTGTAAATCGATTCTTGGTGATTATAGTCCTGGTGTTTTATGTGTTGTAGCAGGACAATTTTACATGCAAAAAGGTGCAATGAAATCGGTTAAGGAAGAGGATTGGTGGAGGTGGGTCCCTCACTCATTGATCCTAAGAGGTTTTAGCCAAGGGAAGTCAAAACTATGTCCAACTTGTGAGTATTATTTTCCCAAAACTCTCAAAAAACTAGTTCTAGACACCCCTAACTTCGTCGAATTTTTTGACCCCTTAAACGTCGTTTTTTTGAAAACTGTTCATAAAACCTGTTGTTGTTGTTTTTTGAACAGGGTTTGTTCAGAAAAGCATAGAGCCGCTCTCAAGCTATAGGCTCATAACAAAATTTTTGCAATCGGACTCCGTATGTGAAAGTTATGTTGATTTTCGTGAAAAGTTTTTTTTTCACTTCTTTTAACCATCATGAAAACCATTAGTTTTGGTCCACGCATGTGAGTTTGCTAATCTAACCTTGGTAGGGTTGGTGGGAAAAGCTATTAAAGGCTTTTTAATGCTTTTAAAACCTTCTATATTATAATAGGTTTGGTTTTTTCTACAGACTCTGACGAATTCGACGACGGCGCGACAGGTGAGATTCTTTACTCCCGCATATCCTTGCCCTCTGCAAATCTGCTCGCGGCCCCACAAGGCTCTTTTTCACAACTCTAGATTAATTCTCTATCTCTCTCTCTCCCCCTCTCTCTCTTCTACATTAAAACAGGGTTTCGGTTTTTGTGCAGACAGTGAAAAAACTGACGACGACGTGACAGGTATGGCTCTTTACTTACCCATCTCCCTCTCCTCTATGAATCTATTTGCAGTCCCAAAACACTCTACATTAACTCTGTGTGTGTGTGTGTGTGTGTGTGTGTGTGTGTGTGTGCATATCTTTCTCTTTTTGATTGCAGGTGAAGATCTGATTGCAGTTTAGATTTGAAATTTGAATTTCAAATTCGAAAGGCTTATCCAGGTGCACTTCTTTGTCTCTCTCTCTCTCTCTCTCTCTCTCTCATGTGTGTGTGTGTGTGTGTGATATCTTCTTCTAATCTTTCTATGTAATTACCATCAGCTCCTCTTAATCACTCCGTAGTCTCTCTGTGTAATCTCCCTTGCCTCCTCTTAATCACTCCCTAATCTCTTCTAATCTCTCTATGTAATCTCCTTTTCCTCCTCTTAATCACTCCCTAATCTCTTCTAATCTCTCTATGTAATCTCCCTTGCCTCCTCTTAATCACTCCCTAATCTCTTCTAATCTCTCTATGTAATCTCCCTTGCTTCCTCTTAATCACTCCCTCCCTTCCTCTTAATCTCTCCTAAACTTGCATCTCAAAAGTTCAGTCTTCAATATCATTCTATTAGTTTCTAATCTCTATTTAATCTACTTCTAATGACTACTTATACTCATTATTGTTTTCTATCGTCTCCTTAATACACCTTTTAAACTCTATCATTAAGTTAATCAAACTACAACTACGTCTAAAATCACGCTCTATAAATTGAAAGTAAGTGTCTATTCTTTAATTAGAGTACTTAATCAATAAGTACTTTAATTAAAATTTTTTAAAACTGTAATTAAGTAATTAATCTACTTAAAGAAAAAGATAGATAACAACACTTACTTGGTTGGGTACTGAGTGTGACATTTCCACTTGACGTAGATTCTTTGCTTTTGATATTTAGCTCGTTTTTGGTGCCTTGTTTTCTTGTTGAGAAACTAGAACAATGAGATGATGTAGCTTAAACCTCGCCTTCTGATGCTCTCAAAGCACTAGCATATTCCACTCTAGTGTGACCTCATGAGCTTATTGTGGATATTTTAGCATGATAGCGTTGCCTCATGCAAGTTCTTGAGACTTAGCTAGGGCTAGAGCATAATAGCTCTAGGGAAAGCGGCTCAAATTTAAGTTTGAACCTTGCCTACATATGCTATTGTAGCAAGTCTGGCTTAATGGCATCCTTGTGGCTACTTAGGGAAAGAGGCTCGAGCTTAAGTTCGAACCTTGCCTATATATGCTAATATAGCAAGTCTGCCTTGAACTTAAGTTTGAGCCTCAACTGTATATGTTACTTTAGCACTAGGGTGTACGGTTAGCCTCATGACAACTGTGTGGCTATCAATGCCAGTAGGCTCAAACTTAAGTTCGATCCTCACTTGCATATAGTAGAGTAGCACCATCATGTAGGGCTTGTTGCTACACGTGGCATAGAAGAACACCTTTAGGCTCGATCTTAAGTTCGAGCCTCAAGTGCATATTCTTTAGAACTAGGATGCAAGGCTTGCCTCCTAACATCCTTGTAGCTACCAATGGAAAGAGCCTTGCTTGTTGTGTAGCCCTACTATGCAAGGGCACAGCCTCATGACATCTTTGTGGCTATCAAGGACATGGAAAAATATCTTTAGACTCAAGCTAAAGTTTGAGTATTTCATACTGTAGCGCTAGGGGGAAAGGTTAGCCTTGTGAAATCCTTATAGCTACTAAGGTCATAGAATAGCATCCTTGTGGCAAACAATGGGAAAAAGATTGCACTTAAGTGTAGACCTTGCCTACAAATGTCAGTATAGCACTACGATGCATGTATAGCTTCATGACATCCATGTGGATACCAAAGGAAAAGAAAAACACTTTGAGGCTCGAGCTTAAGTTCGAGCCTCAATTGTATAAGCTATTGTAGCACTAGAATGCAAGCCTAATGCCATCCTTGTGGCTACCATGGGTATAGAATAGCACCTTAAGTTCAAGCCTCATTTTCATATACTAGTGTAGCACTAGGATGCAAGGCTTTCCTCATGAAATCCTTGTGTCTACTAAGGACAAGAGGCTCGAACTTAAGTTTGAGCCTTGCCTACTTATGCTAGTATAGCACTAGCATGAAAGTCTAGCTTCATGACATCCTTGTGGATACCAAGGGAAAAGAACAACACCTTTAGGTTCAAACTTAAGTTTAAGCATCAATTGCATATGATATTGTAGCACCAACGTGTAAGGATAGCCGAGGGATATCCTTGTGGCTACTTAGGGAAAGAGGCTCGAACTTAAGTTCGAACCTGCCTACATATGCTAGTATAGCAAGTCTAACCTAATGACATCCTTGTGAATACTTAGGGAAAGCGGCTCAAATTTAAGTTTGAACCTTGCCTGCATATGCTATTGTAGGCTATCTTAATGACATCCTTGTGGCTACTTAGGGAAAGAGGCTCAAACTTAAGTTTGAACCTTTCCTACTTATGCTAACATAGCAAGACTAACTTAATGTCATCCTTGTGTCTACTTAGGGAAAGCGGATCAAATTTAAGTTTGAACCTTGCCTACATATGCTATTGTAGCAAGTCTGGCTTAATGACATCCTTGTGGCTACTTAGGAAAAGAGGCTCGAGCTTGAGTTCAAACCTTGCCTACATATGCTAATATAGCAAGTCTGCCTTGAACTTAAGTTTGAGCATCAACTGTATATGTTACTTTAGCACTAGGGTGTAAGGTTAGCCTCATGACATCTGTGTGGCTACCAATGCTAGTAGGCTCAAACTTAAGTTCGATCCTCACTTGCATATACTAGAGTAGCACCATCATGTAGGGCTTGTTGCTACCAAGGGCATAGAAGAACACCTTTAGGCTCGATCTTAAGTTCGAGCCTCAAGCGCATATTCTTTAGCAATAGGATGCAAGGCTTGCCTCATGACATCCTTGTGGCTAGCCTTATTTGCATATGCTATTGTAGCACTAGGGTGTAAGGCTAGCCGAGGGACATCCTTGTGGCTACCAAAGGCAAGAGGCTCGAGCTTAAGTTCGAGCCTAGCCTCACCTAGATATGTTAGTATAGCACTATCATGAAAATCTAGATTCACTAAGTCCTTTTAGGATTCATGCAAGAATAGAAAAACACTTAGGATTGAACTTAAGTATAGCCTCATGGCATCCTTTTGGTTACCGATGACAAGAGGCTCAAACTTAAGTTTGATCCCCACTTGCATATTTGAGTGTAGCACTAGCATGGAAGGCTAGCTTGATGACATATTTGTGGCTATCAAGGGCATAGAATAGCACCTTTAGGCTCGATCTTAAGTTCGAGCCTCAAGTGCATCAGGGAATAAAAAATCACTTTCAGGCTCAAACTTAAGTTTGAGCTTCCTCTCCATATGCTAATGTAGCACTGGGGTGCATGCCTAGCCTCATGACATCCTTCTAGCTAGAAAAATCATAGAGCTTCACTTTTAGGCTCAAATTTAATGTAGCACTAACTTGCAAGACTACTGTCATGACATCCTTGTGGCTAGCAAGGGTACAAAACAACATCTTTTGGCTCAAACTTAAGTTCGAGCCTCGCCTACACATGCTAGTGTTTTTTTTTAAATGTACTATTTAACTTAAACATATGCTCCTTGTTTAGGTTCTAACATTGTTCTTTTTGGTTGTTTCAGGAATGGAGGCTTCCAATGTACCAAGTATACCAGAGCAGGGTGCACAAGTCTTCACACTCGATGTTCTTGGAATGTCCACTCACGCCAAAACTACTAATCCAAGAATAAAGGTTGACAAGACCTTTGAGTTAACAAAAGAAGAAGGAGTGAAGTGGTTTGTGGATACCTACGATACAGATGCAAACTACAAAGGTGACATCCATCTATATTTGTCACAAGGTGATATGAAATATGGAGACATGGGGATTGTTGTGGGTGTCAAAGATGATGTGGATGCAACAGCAATGCCATGCTTTGCATGTAATGTGCTACCTATTGGAGAGACCACAAAGGCAAACAAGTTTTGCTTATCATTGGGCATTTTTCATGTAGCAGACATGAATGGTAGCAAACTAGGAAAAGAAAATTCTATTGTAAAATTAGGATTGAAGATCTCCAACTTCAGTAATCAAGAAGACTCGGGTGTGGACTGTGTGGAAGACCTAGTGAAGGCAATGAAACATGCAAAGCGAGTCTTGAGCTTACCAAAGAAGATTGTACCTGCAAAGAAACCAATAGGGGCACTACCTAAGAAAGTTGTAGAGAAGACAGGGAAAGCCATAGTTAGGAGTGCACTTGCAGCATCAAGAGGTGCCTGTGCAATCGCTTCAACACATGTAGAGAAGATCACTGCCACCATTAATTTAGAGGAGCAAGAAGGTTCAGAAGGGCAAGATGCACAAGGACTCATAAGAAAAAGAAAGTCAAAGGATGATTCTACTCTTGAGGAAGATCGACAAAAACTAGCAAAGAGGAAGATGAAAAAGAGTGCAGAAGAAAAAGAGGTTTCTGAAGAGGAGTTGATGGACATGGAAACTCCATCCGAAGATAACAAGGCACTGACCTCTTTAGAAATCAAGAAGGGATTCTATCCTTTTGGGATCAATGAAGTCTTTAGCATTGACGTGACAAGGTGTTTTCCTGCTCCATCAAACTATGTGTACAGAAGATTAAATCTAGATTGGGTCAGGATTTTGACTTTAGACTTCATTCAAGAACCAAAGCAAGAGGAGATACTAGCAATTTTGATGCCTTGTGATCCTTCCAAAAAACATCCTCTTGACAAACTTGCCAAAGAGGATGTTCGCAATGTTGATTACTGGATCATCTCTGGACAACACTCCATTAGTGCTGCAAAACGTTTGCAAGGTGCAAACGTTGCAAAGGTTACCCCTCAATTGTGTCAACAATTCAAATATAGACGATCAAAGATTATTCTCAATTGCCCACCAAAGATCTCTCGTGAAATCTCCAAAGATTCGAATCTATCTGTTGCAATGTCAATGCAAAAGGAGCCATTTCTTGACCAACTTATGCAAGCACGAGCACAATGGCATGCAAATGGTTGTCCTTCTAAGCCACCACCTGCTGTCAACCAAACCAAGAAGGACTTTGAGGCTTGGAAGGTACTTGTTTGATTCTTTGAAAAAATGGATGTGAGTCTTTTTAATCAATATCTATTTGTAAACTAGAGTCTATCATAGGCTCAAGCAAGACCTCCATGTGCTCATTTAGAACTTAAATTCAGGTTTTAACTTAAGATTTAGTGTCACTTGCATATGAGGCTAAGCGAGGCTCGAACTTAAGTTTGAGCCCCACTTACATATACCCATGTATTTTGGACTTTGCATAGATGTATGTGAGCATATAAAGAAACAATTCAATCTAGATAGGCTTGAACTTATTAAGTATACGTCTCAATCTCACAAGTTAGAGCCTTGTCAATATTGATGTTGGAATTTTCAATTTTGCAGACCTTTGTTGAGACAACAGAGCACACACTTCAAAAGGGATTTGTCAAGACCGACTTGCATTTGCTTCTATGTGATGAGAAGATATGAAAGAATTGGGTCAAGATCATGAGACAATATGCTCGAGGCTTGCTACCAAATACAAAGGGAGAAACAATTGACGAAGGTTCCAACGAAAATCCTAAATTTCTAACTATGAAGGGTGGTCAGATTCGACAAGCACCTGGCACAGCAACACTGACACCTACATTGTTCAGGTGCATTTTAGGCCTCGAGAATAAAGAAGTTCTTGAACTACAGAATGCAATCCTGGACAAAACCATCTTGCTAAAGAAGAGCAAGCATACCCCTCATAGAATGGACATGGTTGAGATGGCTTGGAAGCTAAAAACAAATCAAGTGTTGAAAGAAGCAATAATATCATTCTTCTTTGATTTGACAAGGGAAAATTTATCTTGGGAGCAAGTTTGTGATAAGTACAAGCTAGGAGAGCATGCGTACAATCAAATGAGGAGCTATAGCCAGTACTATGTCAAGGACTCCCTCAATAGAGCAAAGAAGACTCCACCCTCACTTCCAAAAAGTATAATAACTCTCCTCAATCATCTTTATAGAGCTAATATGAGCATAATATCTCAAGATGATTCTATTCCATGGAGAATCAAGGGGGTGGGCTTTGATATGGGGAAGATCAAATACTTTTGCAATACAGAGCATGTACCATTTCAATTGGTTGTCTTGGATCTTCATGGTACTAAAGAAAATCTCTCTATAGATTTTTTTGCAAATTTGGCACTCAATCTAAACACATTGAATGCACAATACGAATATGTGCTAGTGTGTTTCATTGATTTCATCAATATCGGAATGCTTGTTGAAGGGGTTTCTAGCCAGTCAACTAAGGTCCATATTGAATATGGAAATATCCAAGCCACAAGAGATGACTCATGGATAGATGGAACTGTGGACTCTGCAATGGTTGCTCTTTTTGTTAGCAAGGTTGATAGATTTGAGGCTATTGACAAAGCTCATACAAAAAGAGTCTTTTTCTCAGGCTCTCATGGCAAGGATCATGAATTTATTGATAGAAACTTCATTGATGGCCTTATCACAGGGTTTTGTCATGAGCAAAGCTATGTGTTGGAAATTTTCTGCAGTGGAGTTGTGTTGGAGCAAAGCTTGTCGAAGAAGAGAAGGGCAATTGCTCTATGTAAAGATGATTTTGAAGCAATGAAGTTAGAATCTCAATGCTCTAGTCTTTTGGAGAGCAATCTGTCCTTGCAAGAGTGGTGTGGTGCAAGTCAAGCATCACTTGCGAGACAAACAGTGGAGCTGGATGATAAAGAAAAAGAAGACCTTAACAATCTTGACATCGATGAGCAACAAAGCAGTGGAGACGATGTTGATGGAAATGAAGACAACGATAACGTAGACAACACGGATGATAGTGAAGTTCCAGAAGCTACGAATTTTGATCATCAAGGGGGGGCAGACAATGTTGGAGAAATGAGTCTAGTTGTGGATGTTGACTGTCCAAAAGAAAATGATGAAGATAATGAGGATGATGATGCAGGCAATGAGGATGATGATGCAGGCAATGAGGATGCACAAGAGGATGATAGAGCCCCTCAAGACATTGTAGTAGCTGATGAAAAAGGTGCGAATGCTTCTTAGAGTATTTTTGATACTAGGTTTAATGATGCATGCCATTATCATGTACCAACAGACTCCTAAAGTATAACAAGGCAGGATAGTGTATTGAATTGATCAATTGTGATATTTTAGGTCCTTCAAACACTATTTTCTTAATACTATCTTGTGTCTTTATCTAAAAGTATGTCATTTTAATTAGATTTAATTGTTGTTGTTTTAAAAAATGATGGGGGGGATCAAACTTGAGTTTGAGCCATCACAAAGCACATGTCTTTATTTAAAGTGTCAATTCACAAAGCATAGCTAACATACAAATGTGTTTTAAGAGTAAGAAATTTTGGTTTTGGTGAGACAATAATGAAGCATTATCAAACACTAATGAGGCTCAAACTTAAGTTCAAGCCTAACAAGGAGAGATAGTGAAGCACTTGTGTATGAACTTCAATCAAAAAAGTCATGGCTGAGTTGTTCTAAGGGAGACTTGAACTTCCTTATCCTAGTGTAGCACTTGCATATATTACGTGAAACTCATAATGTATTTGTGCCTAACAAGGCATTGAAATTTAGTTTGTAGGCTCGAACTTAAGTTTGAACCTTGTCTCCACATGTTAGTGTAGCACTACCATGTGAGGCCGAGCTCATGAGCACTACCATGTTATGCCAATCTCAAGAGCATTGTAGTAATATAATCTTCCAAATAGCAATACTTATGGATCATGAAGTAAAAAGGATCATACCTAGAAAAATTCATAGTTAAGAGGTTTTTTTAATAGGCCCTAGATGTGTACAATATAATAATTTTATACATAGTGAATGCGTTGCGACTAGACATGGCTTGAGATTTAAGTCTTACACTTGAAACATAAGCTTAAGGTTAAGACTTAAGCCTTAGGCATGAACTTAAGTTTGAGCCTCAAAAGTCCTTGTCATAGAATCCTACCTCAGTACTTCCAAGTGAAGCTCACAATTTCATATCCTATTGTAGCGATTACATATGTTAAGAAAGAGAAAGAGTCATAATCTATAACAAGAAACTGAAATTTATTTTGTAGGATCAAACTTAAGTTCGAGCCTTGCCTTTGTATGTTAGTGTAGTGAAGCGGTCCGGGGCGGGCAACAAGAAGAGCAACCTCTAGACACCCTTCAAGGCTCCCGTGCTGCTCAATTGGGTTGGGGTTGGAAAAACAACAAACACACACACAAACCCGCAACCTAACCCTACACAAATTTGGGGCACCACCTAGTTTTGGATGCGAACTAGGACGCGTAAAGAGAGAGAGAGAGAGAGAGAGAGAGAGAGAGAGAGAGAGAGAGAGAGAGAGAGATAGTGCTCGGGCTGCTTTGAAACGTATCGGCAATGATCAAGCAAACACAATTATATATGTAAGAAAGAGAGAGAAAGGGGGAGGGGGTGCTTGTTGCATTAATACCTTCTTACAAATCTGTCATGACAAATCAAAGTGAGATTAGTATTTGTTGAACATAGCTTGCGTAAATTTCACCACAACACATCACAAGAAAAGCCACCCCAATCACTGTCTTAAGGCCAGGGGAGTCCTCTCCACCCTGTCGCCCTCTTACAGTATGTGGGATTTATGGCTAGATTGATGACAGCACCAGAGACAAGCTATCAAGAACTTAACAAAAAACACCAAGACACTTACGCATCATTGTTTTCCATTACTTCACGTTGGAAGGGAGACAGAGTATCCAAGCTTAGTCCAAATCCACCCTCCTTGATTCAGCAAATGTTGGGCTTACACTAGTAGGAGAAGTGATAGATTTCCTACTCTCAATTGAATGATCACTCTCTCTCTTACAATGGCATAGAGTTCCCTTGCTAATCCCCTATTACAACACATGCACGTGCATAAGACAATGAGCTTCCACTCAAGAGCTCCTTCTAGGGAGGTTGAGCTTGGCTTCTCAAGCTATAGCATAGTGCTCTTGCTTATGGCTCCCCTTTTTGTGCTAGCTACACCCTCCTTTTATAGCAATTTTGAAGGCTAGGGTTACTCCTCTAACCATGGTTGGGTTAGATTTTCAGCAATTTATCTAATTTCTTTTGCTTGGAATTATCAAGAAGTTGGTGGGAAAAGAGAGAGGAGAGAAATGGAGGTGATAGGACTTTTCATAGTGGGTTAGTGTTAGTAGAGTTAGTATTAATTTACAAATGGAATTGGATATTTACAATGGGAGTATCCATGTAGGATAAAAATAAGGAAGAAAAACTCTTAAGAGGTAAGAAAAGGTGGATTTCTTACAAGGTTGATGCTCCAAGTGTCTTGAGTAGGGCCAATTTTGACGCTTGTTGACGGTCCACTAGCTTTGACGGTACATTTTTTCTCCACTCTTGACCTTCCTTGAGAGACAAGTAATTGAAGCTGAGTAATCAACCACCATGATGCTGTCTTTTAAGAGAAGAGGCTGAATTTTGTGGTTTTTTTGATAGATATGGGTAATTTGGAGGAGGAAAAATGAGACTAGGTGGTCAATTTTGGAATGGAATTGTGTGTGGGAGGTATGAGTTCACCATGGTTTCTCTTATTCTTCAAGGTTGAGGAGAAGGTGAGTAGGGTGCAGAGAGGAGTGGTGAGAGAGGTGGAGATGATGAGTGGAGAAGTGTGTGTGAAAGAGGAAAATGATAAAGTGGAAGAGAGAGTGTGGCTGCATAGCATGGGAAAATTGGGGTCCACTAATAAAATCATAGCTCACAGCTCGTAGCTCAAAAAAAAATGAAAAAATTTGAGGCAAAAGCTCAGCCCACGAACTACAACTTTTGTTTGTATCACCTTTTCAAATTCGGAGAGCAAGTGAACTTTAAAAATTCAGCAAAACCGACCGTTTTTTTCCACTGCACAAGGTCCTTGTGGGGTCCTTCTTTGGATGATTCTTTTGAATACCTCCAAGAGTGAGCCCTTTATAGTGCATGTATGCATGCCACCTACCCTTGACCTTATTTGGTAGGTCTATAATTGAAGATATTGTTGAGATTAGGATATAAGTGAATAGTATAACTAAAAAAATCAAATATTGAGGGGTCTAAAAAATATGTACATGTCAAATATAAATAATATAAGTGGAAAAAATATAAAGGGGTCAAAATAAATCTCTCTCATTATGAGGCTACCATAAAAAGATAAATATTTTTGGTGTTCTAATTTTTTAGAAAAAAACAAAATAGATGTAGGAAGGGAAAAATCACAATAGTGAAAAAATATACACATAAATAAAACTAGTTTTTTTGGATTTTTGTTGGGGTGGAGTTACACCAAATATAAGAGAAGCTTACATGAAAATATTTCTATATGGAATAAAGAGTATGAAAAATGGTAAGAAAAATTGTGGTAATGGTGAGGCAATGTACAGAGCATAAATAACACACACCTAGGTAGAAATATTTAAATAAATACCAAAATAATTATGAAAAAATCTTTTATTTAGGCCCTATATACAAAGAAATATTTACATACGCATGGGCCATAATATACTTATATTTTTTTATTTTTTTTTATTTTTTTGGCTCAACTAGCCCAATGACTAGCTAATTGAGGATTTTTTAAGAAGATATGGGAAAAGTCCCGTGACTCACGCACGCCTATGTACAATGAAATGGTAGGGATAGCCACAGTGTTTGGGTGATTTTGGTAGAGTGAGGTAACTCACTGTCGCAATTACAAAGAGCCGAAAAACGGCTATCAGTAGCACTACCATATGAGTCCAGTCTCATGAGCATTGTAGCAAAAAAATGTTACAAATAACAAAATATGAAGAAAATTGGATGATACCTTGAAAAATTCATAGATAAGGGGTTTTATAAATAGGTCTTCACTGCACATAGTATAAAAGGTTTTCACATAGTGAATGATGAAGACTAAAAAGGGCTTAGGACTTACATTTTAAACTTCAAACATAAGCATAAATTTTGAGAGTTAAGTTTTAGGCTTGAAACAAAAGCCTAAACTTTGAGACTTAAGCCTTAGGCTGAGCTTAAGATTAAGCCTCACTTTCAAATGTGCTTTAGGTATCATTTTAGGTTAGCATTTTTGTGTTAATGTGCTAAATGGAGCCTTTCTAGCATAAAACGCCTGGGTTAGATTATGGAAATGAAATGGATTCTATGGTTATTGAAAATCCACTAGACTATTTTCTAAATAGGTAAAAATTTGGCTTTTTTCATCTTTCAGATGAAGACAACAAAATAGAAGACGGAGATAACATATCTCAAGCAGCACAAGTGTTGCCCACCATTGTTGGAGAGACCGAGTTTCATAAAGGTGATCTTGTAGAGCACAAAAGTGATCTTGTAGAACAAACCTCTTAAAAAAATTCAAATGACATGACTAAAGAGAGCGAGAACATGCTACCTACAATTGGAGAGACCCAAATTCATGAAAGTGACATTAGGAATAGTGAAGAGAAGATGGTGGTGGTAGAGCATCAAAGTGATTTTGTTGTGCAAAATTCTCCAAAACCTTCACACGACACTAACAACATGCCTCAAAGAGATGAGGATGCAGAGGGTAGTGAGAAGAAGGGTGAAGCCAATGAAGAGCTCCAAGCGACTCTTGCAACCAAGGACATACAAGAAAAAACTGACAAAGGGACAGGAAAAGCGACACCAAATACAAACAAAGTCCAAAGCATTCAAGAAAGGGAGCAAGGGATTGAAGTTGGTGAGAAAAACAAAGGTACTTATTTGTCCAATGTGATTAGTATAGATATGGCCCTTTTTGGAAGATAATACAAAATTCTATTATGTTGTCTTTGCAGGTGAAATTGACATTCAAAATCAAGGATCCAGTGTGCCACAAGTAGATATCAACATTGAGGAGCTACATCCTGATGTACGAAAACGTAGGCCACTTGGAAGCTTATATTCTTTTGAGAGAGATGGAAATAAACTAGTCTTTTAAGCCTCCCACATCAATAGAGAAATGCAATCACTTTTAGGAGACATCATTATAGATGAGTATGGGAGTATGAGACGTAAATAAACGTGTGCAATCTACAATTGTGTGCTGCAAATATATGGTCCCTTGTTTTGAGATTTATAAGTGCAAAAACTTAAATTGTTATCATTCTTTTGTATCGTATGCAAAAAATATTTCTCATGCAATCAGCATGAAGAAACATGCACTCATTCTTGATCTTAATGGAGTTTTACTCAGCAAAGAAGACAAGAGGCATCCATGTACAGATTGTGTCAAAATTGACCTTGGTCACACCACAATTGTTGTTCGCCCGAGTTGTTTTGAATTTTTGGATGAGATATGTGAGTACTTTCATGTTGGTATTTGGTTAACCATGCTACAAAAGAATGTTTACACTTATGTGAACACTCTTGAAAAGCATGCACATAAAAAATATCATTTCTTTATGGTATGGGGACAAGAAGATTGCTACATCCATAATCTTCGAAAAGTGTATAGACCGGATAAGCCTAATGTTGAGGCTATGTTTAAGCCTTTGTTGAGGGTTTGGTATCAGTGCAGGAATTTATGCAATACAAAGAATATATTGCTTATTGATGATAGCCCTTTCAAGGGATGTATTAACCCAAATGATAACTGCTTATATCCTGAAAGTTTTCAAGGGAGGCCTGACTATCTTCTTTGCAATGAGCTTCTACCATACCTTTTAAATCTAAATAATACAGATGACATTCGATCTGTTATTTCACTCAATCGGCTAGGACAATCTCCAATCACAGAGGTTCATGACCTATTTACAAAGTTTCAAGACATTATGGAAGAATGGGGCATGTTCAATGTCCAAGTTCTAAGGGAAGAACTTGACAACAATTCAGTCAAAGTGGAAAGCTCATCTTGTGCAACTTCACAACTACCATTGTGCAATAACAAGTTAAGTTATGCTCAAGAAAGTAGAGGCAAGAAAGTAGTAAACTCCTTAAGCAAGGATCCAGCTATGTTGGCATCCAAGTTTGGTGTGCCACTATTATCTTCAAACCAGCTGAACTTGTTAAAATTGTCTCAAAAAACAAAAAATTTGAGTGATCAACATGCTATTGCTTATGCTACTAGCTTGGGGTATGGTCGTGGTCATTTCATTAGCGGAGTTGCAGCAAAAGCATACATATCAAAGGTACAAAAGGCCTACTTAAGCTTATTAGTAGGACTCACTTTAGATTTATCAAAAAATATAAAAAATCAAATCAAATTTTTATCTAATCTAGCATATTTGTTATTGCAGGTGGAAGAAAACAACCAGTAAGGGCTTGGCGTGCGTGTTGACTCAATTACCTGGAATGTTCACATACATCTAGAGTGGTGGAAATGTGTTAAGAAGATTTTGACCAAAACAATGTGTTGGGCTCTAGTATTCCGGCCAAAACAATGTGTTGGGTCCAATTATTTGAACATGAACCAAATATGTACACTGTTATATTTCATCAACTAGATGTTATTCAGCCTTGGAAAAGAAGTCTCTCTTTTATCTTTGTGGTTGGAGCTCTTTGTACAAGATTTCTTCTGTGTATTGAAGAAAAATATTTTCTTTTGTTGTCTTCTCAAGGTTTAAGTCTATATATATCATGGATAAAATAAATAATGTTGGTGCACAGTGTGTTAATTGAAAATAATATATCTTCCATTGACCATCATGCCTTTTTTTTGGAACAGGAGATTCTGAAGCATATAAATTTGATTTCAAATATACAAAGCATTTACTATTGAGGTGGCACATGTCATTGAGGACTCATAGGCCTAGAAGGAAATTGATTCCACCACCCTCAGATACTATACAGAAACAAAGAAGAGTATTGATCCTTGAACTCAATGGTGTTTTACTTAAGACCATTGAAATGCAACATGGTGATGTATGCCTAGATTGGGGAAAACATATGCATCTCGTTGAAGAGAGTACAAATGTGTGGCATTTTATTCGCAAAGATGCATTCACTTTCCTTGATTTTTGCATGCAATAGTTTGAGGTGTGGATTTGGAGCACTAATAGATTGCAAAGGACTTGTCGTATTCTTGAGTTATGCTTTCCATAACACCATCAAAAATTTAATGTCATAGCAGGACAAGCAACATGCCAAAAGACAGATCTTCTAATTGGATATCGATTTGTATACCACAAGAACTTGGATGTAGCATGGAGAATTTTTCATGATCTGGATGGAAATAATACCTTAATTTTTGACGAGGCCCTTTACAGTGTAATGTGGAATATGCCCGGAACCTACTTGATTTTTCCAAAAATGTGGAATCAATCAAATGAAGAGCTTGAAAGTTTTTTGGAGAGAACAATCACTGCATGGTTACTTGGTTGGATATATGCAAGGGACAAACGAGAGTATACTTGCAATATGTTGGTAAATGAAGCAGCTTGTGATAGAGAAACCTTGTACGTATTGGAGCAATACATGAGAAAACGCAAAGTTTAATGATGTATTTATAGTCATTGAGCCTCTTGACATAGTATCATTTCCTCAAATGAGTTGTACAATACTTGGATCCATGTAAATATGTGAATTGAATTTTATTTTTTATCTTGGTGTTTCTAAACACCACACTATTTTGAGGTCCCTTCAATTCTAAAATTTGTTTTTGATTATTGTAGATTCTTTTTATGAGTGTTGATATAGCCAATTCTTTAACGTTAATGTCTCAAATCTGAGCTACTGATTCAAAGAACTTTTTCTACTTGAATAATATAGTATAATGCAAATTGAGTTAGTGCCATGCTTCCCTCATTATTTTGATGTCATTGTAGTTGATGCATATAAGTATGTATATAAATGTACATATCCCTATAGATATGTGTTAAGGGGTATATGAAACATAGAGTGTAACCATGAATAGATGATAGCTCAAACTACACAAAAATACTAAGTTTTTTAATAGCGTTATAAGAAATGGGACTTGAGTAATTCCCAAAATTCCTAAATAGGTCTTCAATGCAAGACATAGTCTTCAACATACCCATGTAAACCTATCTTGTAAAACTATCCTTGTATGAGTCCATAAGTTTTCTTTATGCCTGGATGCCCTGCACTAAGACTATCATGACATTTATAAAGAATTTGGTGCCAAATGTCTACGTCCATCGGTTCACAAACTCTCCCCTTGTGAACTAGGTATTCATAATCTAGAGAAAAAAATTTCCATCTTTGCAGCTCATTGATCAAAAGAGGAGAACCGGGTGTGGATGAAGTAGACAATCTATCAGCATTGGTGAGAAGGATCTCTTTTTGACATGGCTCCACACTTTGGAGTACGCATCATCATGCCCAGCTTTACCCTACAAAGACTCCAAAAACTCACATCAAAGTTTTATGAAGAGAAGAGAATTGATCTCAAGCATGGGACTAAGAGAATTAGCTACCGTATTGTATCATCCCTTATGATAGCGGAGCTTTGCATCGTACTCTTAAAGAACCTTAGTCCACCTGTTCTTCTGAACCTTCAAATCAATTTTTTGTGTAAACCATTTTATACTTTTATGGTTAAACACAATTTCAAATTGAGCACCATACAAATAATGTTGTTATGTCTTCAACATCATACAAATAACATTGTCATGTTTTCAGTGTATACATCATTTCATAGAGATCACGTTCATATGTAGAATAATTTTGCTATGCTGAATCTAGTTTCTTGCTATCAAAGGCAATGGGTATGTCTTCCTAGAGAAGAAGTACCCCAATAGCTTGAGCACTGGCATCTATTTCAAGCACAAAAGATTTCATAGGATCGACAATAGCTAATATGGATGACATAGCTAGAGCGACCATCAACCTTAAGTGCATTGAAAATATTTTGTTGAGCTTCCTTCCAATGAAATTCTTTGCCCTTGGCTTTCAATTGGTCCGTCAAAGGAATATCAATCTGGACATAGCTTTTAACAAACCTTTGATAAAAACCTATGATGTGATGCAAGGGTCTGTAGAACCCGATACTCCACCCAACATGTCTGCCTACTCAGGTAGCCCCCCCCCCCGCCCCAGTCCACACATGGCCAAGGGTGTGAACCGGCATTGGGGGACTACGTATAAGAGTAGGCAAGCAGGCTAGGCGGAGTATCACATTCCACACACCCTTGACTCATAGACCCTACTCTTTACCCTTTTAAAAATATAAGTTGCGTGCTTTCACATATGATAGTAGTGAATTGAACTACTACATTTTTTCTTTAAAAGATCCAAAGCTTACGTGCTTTCCACATCTAATTTTGAGAATATTAGAATTTGGTGATTTGTGTGCACATCAAAATGGCTTGGTTTTGGAATCTTCTCGCTCCTAGAACCAGGTCATTCCTAAAGAAGAGCACCTTCCAAGTCCTCTTCACACATTTGTAGATCTTAGTGGCAAGACTCTGTGAGGAAGGTCAATCTTTAAAGAGATGCAAAGGATCCTCAATATGAGGACCCTAGAACTACAATAGTGAATCCTCCGCCCAACCTCCCTTTATATAGCCACCTAGCCTAGGATTCCCTCCGGTCCTTGACCCCCAGGGTTTCCCTTGGCATGACATTACTCCCCCCTCGGAGAAGTGTTTTCATCCTCGAACACAAAAGTGGAAAACTTCTTCTTAAGAAAACTAATGGTTTCCCAAGTGGCACCTTCTTCAGGTCAATCTTCCTACTTGACTAAAGCGTGTCGACATACATGATGACGCGTACGTAAATCAAAGGTATGATTGAAAATATGCAGATAAGAGTTGGAAGGGAGAAATTTAAAACCACTTTCTTAGTTCTGGATGTGCAAGGGGCATATGGGATGCTACTAGGGCGCCCATGGTTGAGAACAACACATGTTGTTCATGACTATGCAAACCAAACATTAACCATAGAAGGGGCCAATGGCAGAATCCAAATCCAGACAAACAATACTAGGATCTGGAGAAGGAACTGAGGCCGAAGGAGTTATGTCAGAAGTACAGGGCCAAGAAGATCGAGCGAATGCTAGCAACCATGAACATATTCCCTTTGGCAGAGATTGACTTGAATGTAGTCTTGCTGAATAAAGAGCAGGCTGATAAGCAGAAAAGAAAATTCCTTGATCAGTTTACTGAAGTCAACACAGGGAAAAGAACAGTTCAGCTAACTGGAAGGATGGTGGAACCAGCTGATACTGGTATGGTAGAGGAACTAGTACGTTCTGAAGAGTACCCAGTGGATCAGAATACTGATTCAGAAATGAATGGACCAACCTGGGATTACGCTGAAGAGTCGACCAAACGAAAAGGAGGCGGGCCTAATTGGTTTCTTCCAGACGACCAAGAAGTGGAAGAGTGGAACCTAGGATCGGAGGATAATCCTAGGATGATCAAGGTCAACAAGCACCTCAAACCGGCAATGAAGGAGAAGGCACGTAAGATGTTCCAGAACTATAAAGATGTGTTTGCCTGGGAACATACAGATCTGAAGGGAGTAGATCCTGAAGTATGTCAGCATTGAATACCACTGAAGCCAGATGCTAGGCCAATACGACTGCAAAGATACCGGATGAACCCCAACTATGCAAAGAAGGTCAAGGAGGAGATTGATAATCTTCTCAAGGCTGGGTTCATCACAGAGGTGGCAAGTAGCAATTGGCTATTTCCCATAGTCGTTGTTCCCAAGAAGAATGGGAAATTGAGAGTTTGTGTCAACTATAGGAAACTAAACGCCCAAACTATCAAAGATCCATTTCCCTTGTCTTTTACTGACATGTTGCTTGATGAGATCGCATGATATGAAATGTATAGCTTCATGGATGGTTACAGTGGCTATAACCAGTTATAGATCGCTCCTGAAGATAGAGCCAAGACCACTTTCATCACTGAGTGGGGAGCTTTCATGTATCTGGTGATGCCTTTTGGCCTGTGCAATGCACCAGCTACCTTTCAGCGGTGTATGATGGAGATGTTTAATGAATTCCTTCATCGGTTCCTCGCCATTTTCATGGATGACTTTACTGTCTATTCAGATGAGGAACATCACCTACTATTCCTAGAAATGGTTTTCAAATGCTGTCAAGAAAAGCGGATTTGTTTGAATCCATTCAAATTTGCTTTTCTAGTCTGGAAGGGACAGCTACTAGGACATGTGGTTTCCCGAAATGGAATAGAGATGGCCAATGACAAAAGTCAGTGTGTTCAGCAAGCTAAAGCACCCATAACTGCTTTAGATTTGAGCTCTTTCTTGGGTTATGTGAATTTCTATAGAAGATTTGTACATAAGTTTGCTTCTCAAGCAGTACCACTATATGAGATTACAAAGAAGACCAGTAAGTTTGCTTCTCAAGCAGTACCACTGCTGAATGTGAGGAGAGCTTCCAGAATCTGAAAAAAGCCATTATCAGTAATCTAGTCCTTAGGCAGCCAAACTGGGATATTATTTTCCATGTACATGTAGATGCTTCGGGATTGGCAATGGGGGAAATATTAGCTCGTCTGGACGGAAGAATTGATTATCCGGTTTATTTTGCCTGTCGCAGATTCAGTTAGGCTGAACAAGGCTATACAACTACGGAGAGAGAAGCTCTTGGAATGGTTTTCAACGCTACAAAGTTCAGGCATTACCTGTTGGGGAAGTTATTCCATTTTTATGTGGACCATCAAGCTCTTTTGTTTTTGATTAATAAAGTCATTATTCAAGGCAGGCTGATAAGATGGATGATGTTCCTAATGGAGTTTGAATTCAGAATTTTTCATAAGCCTGGCAAAAACCATTGTGGAGCTGATTTTCTCTCAAGAAGTATGGAAGGTTATTCAGAATCACCCTTGAGAGATGAACCAGTGGACGCTGACTTATTTCAGTTAGAGGCAGAAGAATCAGTTGATCCTGAATGGTACGATATTTATCAATTTCTTTCCCAAGGTGCCTTTCCAGAGGATTGGCAGTAGAACCAGAAGAAAGCCCTGATCATAAAAAGCCTGAAATTTACTATCATCGGAGGATTACTTTATTGATTGGGTGTTGATGGTATACTTTGACGTTGTGTCCCTATGGAAGGAAGAATGCAATTGATTTCAGAAGCGCATAATGGTGAATCTGGTGGACACTTTTCCAACGAAGTAACCTACAAGAAGATTCTGCAAGCTGGTCTGTGGTGGCAAACACTGATTGATGATGTCAGAAGTTTTTGTAAACTTGTGACATATGCCAAAGAATGGGTCGACCAACAGCTGCAGATATGACTCCTTTGATGCCAGTACAACCACATGGAGTGTTCATGAAATGGGGACTAGATTTTATGGGACCTTTTAAGAAGGTTACCCCCATGAAAAACAAGTACATAGTAATGGCTACTTGTTATGTAACCAAGTGGGTTGAAGCTAAGGCTCTTCCTGACAACATAGCCAAGTCAACTGCAAGGTTTCTGTTTGAGAATATTGTCTGCCGATATGGATGTCCAGTAGAGATTGTGATAGATCAAGGAACACATTTTATCAATGACACTATGGAAATCCTATTGGATATGCTTTCAGTCAAGCATCCTAAATCTACTCCTTACTATCCCAGATGCAATGGACGCAGGCTCAAAGTAGCGACAAGAAAATAAAGACTATTCTCACTAAGGTGGTGCAAAAGAAACCAGACCAGTGGGATTTGAAACTCCAGACTGCTCTGTGGGCTTATAAAACAGCTTATAAGGTCACTACTGGAATGACACCATTCAGAATGGTGTATGGCATTGAAGTTGTGGTTTCTATGGAGTTTGTGATCCCAAGTCTGAGAATGGCTGTGAAGTATGTCTTAGACTTCAACCACAATCTTAAAAAAAGTCTAGATGAACTGATGCAGGTAGATGAACTCAGGCAACGGGCTATGTTGGAACAAGAAATTGTTCAACAACGAAGGAAGTACTGGCATGATCGCCAAATTAAAGTTTGGGAATTTCAAAAAGGAGATTTGGTGCTTCTATATCAGTCTAGACTGGGTCCAAAGAAGCCAAACCTGAAGATTGCTTGGGCAGGACCATTTGAGGTAGACTGGGTCTTCTCCAATGGCACAATCAGACTGAAAGATTTATCTGGATTATTGTTGCCAGGAGTATATAATGGTGCAAAGATCAAGCTTTATTATTCAGAGGCTAGAGAAAATGGGCAAGAACAAGGTACTAAGGAACTGGGACTTGCTGATCAAAAGATACCAGAATCAGATATTTTTGGGCTTTTTCATGTGCAACCAGTTCCAATTTCAGAACTAGTACTGGGAGAACCAGATCAGACTGATCTTAAAATCAGTACTAGTATGATTGAGCTAGACTGGAAACAAGTCCAGTATCAGTGGGGACATACTTTTCAATTTTTAAGCGCCCAACGGTCAGATGGCACGCCAGTAGTAATCATTTTAAGGATGGGTCTCAGTCTTGTCCAATGCATGTCTGCCACGACAACAACGACTCACACAAGTCTAAGAACGGCGAGTGGTGGAGATTTTATGGTGCGAACACGTATAAGAGTCGCGAGAGTTGGCATTTTTCCTCACAATTCCCCTGCGCGACGCTTTTCTCCTGTTAACCATTTGCAATTGCCAAGCTCCGAGGTTTCTTCGCTCCAACCGCAAACCTCGACCTCTGAAGAGATAGTTAACTGTCAGCTAGCCTTGCCAGCAACACCAGGGTACGGCTTTGAAATGTCAAGTAAGTCTTCTTCTCCTTCGCCTATTTCATCGTCTTCATAGTGTATGGGTAGAAGGAAACGCTCAGACAAGATGCAGGAGTCTCTTGAGGAAACCCAAGCCATAGTTGTTGTTGCAAAGGCAAGCCTTCCCATCATACCATACAATAAAATCCAGCATTATGTATTCACTGACCAAGCAATGACTCTGATACAACTATGGGATCTCCGAGTTGTGTTGTAAGCTACAAGAATTGCTTTTGACGCAGACATCATCAAGCAAGTTCTGATTCTTTCGACGCTGAAGATGGCAGTGACATGGTAAATGGTAGAAAGGTGTCGGTGACATCAGAGGCCATAGCTTTTACATTCAGAATGCCCAATGAGCCCAAACCATCTGTGGCAACTCCACAGTAGATAAGTATCACCCTGAAGGAGGATGAAGCAACTAAACATAAGCGCAAGGCAAGTGGTCAAGGTGTTCCAGTAGCAGGACTGGAAGCTTCCACTGCTTACAGATTTGTAGTTGAAACAGTAATCCTTAAAAACAACCCAACATATGTATCCGAAAAACTTTTTGCTATGCTCTTGGCCAAGATATTGGATCCAAAGGTTCCTATTAACCTTTTTCAAATCCTGTCACACAATGTGCTCCAGCAAACTGCCAAGCTAAAATCCCAAAATGTTTTTAAAGCTTGGTATGCTTGGCAATTTCTGTATTGGGTAAAAAAGGCTTGGAGTGAGAAGCCGGTTTCTGAGCCCAAGAACATTGAGCTGTCCTCAGACGACAAAGCAACGGAAAGTCAGACTACATCAACAGACCTGAAAAGGAAAGCAACTGAAGAACAGGCTGGTAGTTCAAAGAAGCCAAAGACTACACTGACAAAGAGCAGTGCGTTTTTGAGGCAGATAGAAAGCCAAGTCAAGACAGTGAATAGTGAGAAAGCTGTAATGAGCCAAACAGAGAAGCAACCTGCTCAGACGACTGTGCCTAGCCAGTCAGTAGGACAAAGTGCAGTTGCTACTGGTTCTGGAAAAGATCAGGCCAAGGCAGCAACTTCTGAGAAGAGAGCAGAACAGTCAGTGGACAAAGGCAAGGTCCATGTGGACAAAGGCAAAGGCCCAGCTTCTTTGACTCTTCCAGGGGGATTTTCTACTCCAAATACTGAACACATTCTGCACCTGGTGAAACATGACAAGTTGCAGCAAATGCAGACCCATCAATTGAAAGGGCATCTTCTGCTACGCAAAGCTGATTATGCAACTTTACCTTACATGGCTCCAGTGACAATATATGAGCCTACTGATTCTGATCCAGCTATAGTTAAGGACAGATGTTCAGTTCTCATACAGTCTTCTTGGAATACCATTATCAGTTGTATGGGACAACTAGTGGAGGCTGCAGGGTCAGAAGATGAGGTGAAAAAGCTTAAAGTTGAATTGAAGGAGGCTGAAGATCAGATTCAAAAGCTCCAAAAATCACGGGAAGAGCAGAACAAACAACACAGGGTACTAGAAGCTCATTCAGAAAGGGTTAATGAGTTATTAAACAAGAAGCTAGCTAAGGCTGAATCTGAGATAATGATCATCAAGAATCAACGAAATGAAGCCCTGAGAGCTTTAGAATGGGCTGAAACAATGCTCAAAATGAAGCGGATGGAATTCAACTCTTTGTTCATGCGCCATACAGCTATGAAGGCTTCTCTTACTAAGAGATACATTTATAACAGCTTGGCTAAAATTCTAAATCTAGCAGGCAATGCTTTTTTTGTGATTTGTAGGACAAAGTGACTGAGTATAATACTGCTCTGATGAATCAAGCCATATTGGATTATATTGAGCAGCAGACTTCTCCGGATGAAGCAGTAGAAGACAAGGATGATGAGGCTGATAAGGAGGAGGATAACCAAGAAGAAGGGCATACAAATGATGATGATGATGCCCCACCACCATCTCCATCTCTAGGATCTGGTACTGGTGGTACATGGCCAATTGAAGGAAACCAGTCACAGCCATACCAGCTAGACCAGAATGAGGGTCAGCAGGAAGGACAGAATAAAGGGCACCAGTCGGGTAATCAGCAGACTGAAGAACAGCAGCCCAGTCACAATGGGAATCAGCCAGCTGATCAATCCCAGCTCAGTAGGGATGTTAAAGAGAAAATGAACGTGTAGGATGAGGGATCAGCTCTGCTGATCATCAACATTCATTGCAGCTTATTACCCTGAACAGGCAATTGAGACATCAACAGGCCTCCATAACCAGAAAATATCTGGAGGATGATGATCTCCTGTCTGATTTGGAACGGTTTCAAAGGCTGTATGTTGGATCCACGGAAATGGTGGAGCATTGGAAATCAACAGATTTCCATGATAAAGAAGCTTGCCATTTACCTGCACATCCCAATACAGTCCAGCTCGTTGCTGGAAAGAGTTCCTGAAGAGAGAGTGACAAACCCACACTTGCAAAGGCAGTATACTGCAGATTGTCACTCTCTTGCCCTAGAATTAGAACTTCTGCTGGGAAACAAACCAACTTACAGATGTATGAAGGATGTTAGGAAACAGCTAAAGGAATTTTTGGTGCAATGCAAACTGCCAGAGGAGTTTTGGATCAGAGAGTCAGAGCCATTATTGAGGACCAGACAGCCACTAGCAAAGGACTTCAGACTAGAATGTCAGTCGGAGCACAGGCAACTGCTCTTCGAAAATTGTTCCAGCTAGTGAGAATCACCAGAAAGATGATGCAGCAAGAGAACCAGGCTGTTCTCAATTTTTAGAATTCGTGCATGATTCTCTAGTTCTCTTGTATGCCTTTCCAGCAAGAGAGATAGAGCTGCCAAGATTCTTTCGAGAACTGTATCCTCAACACCCAGAACCAGTTGATCACCTTACATACTTCAAGATTACTGATGAGCTTCAAGATTGGTATGAGCGATCGACTGTGGAATGGAAGACTTGGCAAACGCTGTTCAATGATGCTCTCCAAATCAATGATATTCAGGCACTGAAAGAGGAGATGCATAGGATCCGGATGTGTATGGGCCAGTGGAAGATTCAAATCAGAGGCTTGACCAGGATTACTAATCAGCTGCTACAACTTAGTGTCAAATCTTCTAAATTTCCTGAAAAGGATATTGCAGCAAAGGCGGGTCTGGCACCACAGTATAGGGAGATGGCTGAGATTCTTTTCGAAGCTCTAGTCAAAACTAATCAGCCTCTTCCAGAAGGATGGATCCATACGGCTTCGCATTGTCATAAGCTGGCTAGAACCAAGATTACCAAGGGCAGGCATACACTCTATGATCCTGACACCAAAACCTATCATTCCCTCACGCCTTATGAAGTAGAGATGACCACTGAAAGGCGGGATAAGCTTGAGCATGAGGCCATTTACTGACTGATTCAGAAGGAGAATGCTGGTACTGGGACTTCTCAGACACCCTCCAGGTCAAAGGGCAAACGAAAGACGGTCCAATGGAAGGATACTGGGTAGTTCCATCTCAGAATTCAGTGGTGACTTTTCTTCCTCAGCGGGCAGGGTGGAGATTAGAGCTCTACCTTGGCCTAATGAGAGCTCTACCTTGGCTTGGTGAGAGCTCTATCTTGGCCTTTTCAGCTACCTCTCGCAATCTTTGTATGGCCACTCTGTCAGTGGTCAAGCCCGATTCCCAACATCAGAACCAGACGGTGGATTTTTCAGTCTCACATCAGAATCAGACAGGGGAAGTTTTTCAAAAAATTTGGAATCTTGCCAAAATTCAAGAAAGAAGGGAAGGATGTAGACGGATGGATAGTTCACTATGTGGGAATGTCCTCTTAAGAGATGGGCAACGAATTACTTAGTAGTTATTATGGTAATTACTACAGTAAACCCGAAGTGTATAAATAGGGCCCATTACATTGTAATCGGGTTGGCAATTGTTATCATTTGGGTTAGCACTTTGGCTACACTTGTACTTGAGAATCATTGGCAGTATTGTCGACTGTACTCTCTTTGTAAATCATATTCGTTGTAATCTTGATCTGTAATCCCAATCATGACATATATTCCAGTTACACTTACTTCTCGTCCAATCTTCTGAATCTGAATCTGAACCTTATTTCCAGTACATAAGCCTGTTTCTTATTCCTGTATCCAAATTCGAGTCTAGTTTCTGATTTCTGTCCAGTCTACTGTCTGAAATCTTCTCACACTAGTAGCTGAAATCTTCTAACACTGGAATTAGCTGTCTCAAGAGACCAGCTCCAATTCCACACACCTCGAGGTGGTACTTGAATGTTGTATTTTAATTTCCATGTGGCAGTAGACCTTTGATCCACATGAGCTCGTGTTTATGCATGGATTCAAGGGTATACCACATCCTTGGATTTATAGGTTATGAATATGGAGTGGCCAGATGTAGTACTTGGTTAAGAATGGTTTCATAGCCCATTTAGCATAGCTATTAGCACAACAGTCTTATGTTTGAATCCCATGGCGCACATGTGTTGCTGTTAGGAGACAAGGATGTACCTTCCTCACCACTCATATGTACAACAAAGCTTATGAAGGTCACTTCTGATAATGAAATAGAAGAAGTTTTCTTGTGTTACTCTTTGTATCATTTTCTTTCAAGTGTTGATTCTGCTAAAAATTCCTCAACGCCACATGCTTCTCTCTCTTCTCTTCCGGCAATGGCTACTACTCTCTCTCCTCAACAAGCAAAGTTGCTAGTAAATTAAAAGATTTGTTAATGGAATTTCAAGATGTTTTTCCTAATGATTTACCACCAGGATTACCACCGACATGATTTGTGCAACGTGGTATAGACGTTGTTGCAGTCAGTACACCGTTTTCTTGTGTTACTCTTTGTATCATTTTCTTTCAAGTTTTGATTCTGCTAAAAATTCCTCAACGCCACATGCTTCTCTCTCTTCTCTTCCGGCAATGGCTACTACTCTCTCTCCTCAACAAGCAAAGTTGCTAGTAAATTAAAAGATTTGTTAATGGAATTTCAAGATGTTTTTCCTAATGATTTACCACCAGGATTACCCCCGACATGATTTGTGCAACATGGCATAGACGTTGTTGCAGTCAGTACACCCGTTAACAAACCACCCAATAGAATGGGCCATTCTAAGACTGTTGAGGTGGAATGTCACCTACCTAACTATCTCAACAGAGGATTTATTCAACCAAGTTCTTCACCATGGGCTTCTCCTATCCTATTGGTGAAGAAAAAGGACGGTAGCGTGCGCATGTACGTTGACTACCGTGGTTTGAATGTGGTATAACTGGTAAGAAACAAGTATACATTATCACGAGTGGATGAGTTGTTTGACAAGCTCACTCATGCTCGTATTTTCACTGAGATAGAATTGCAGTCAGTATATCACCAAGTACTCATTCAACTTGCTGATATACTTAAGACTACCTTCCGAACAAGGTTTAAACATTATGAGTTTTGGTTAGGTCCTTTGGGTTAACTGATGCACCCACAACTTTCATGAGGCTAGTGGATAGTGTCTTGAGATCGTATTTGGGCAATTTTTTTATTGTTTTTCTCCATGACATTCTCGTATACAATGCCTCTGAGGAAGAGCAATTGCAACATTTGAGGCAGGTGTATAAATTTCTTTGAGCAAACAAGTTGTATGCCAAAGTGTGATCTTCTCAAAGAGGAAATTCACTATCAAGGGCATGTTATCTTAGTTGGTAGGCTGCATATGGATCAATCCAAAGTGGATGCCATTTGGAGGTAGCCTACTCCCAAAAATCTGGAAGTGTTGAAAATTTTCTTGGGATTTGTAGGTTTTAATCGAAGGTTCGTTAGAACTATGCTCACATTGTTGTGCCAACGGTGGATCAGCTGAAAGGAAAGGGAAAACACTTTCAATGGGGTGCCACTCAGCAGCAAAGTTTTGACACTATCAAGGACACATTAGCTACAACCCCTATTCTAGATATTGTGGATCCTTTGAAGCCATTTGTTTTGGAAACGGATGCAAGTAATTGTGCTATTGGATCAATCCTTCTATAGGAGGGAGGCCAGTTGCATTTGAAGGCAAGAAGCTTGATTCAACACAACAGAATTACTCTACGAGAACTCTATGCATTAATGTCTTCCTTGAAGACATGGCAACATTACTTGTATGAAGCTCAGTTTGAGATCGTGTTTGACCATGAAAGCATATAATGCTTTACACAACAAACTGACTTGAAGGGTCGAAAGACCAGGTGGGCAGAGATTCTTCAAAAGTATGACGCAAAGCTCTAGTATCGTAAAGGACGATACAATGTGGTAGCTGACGCTCTTAGTCATATGCATGAGATCAACTCTCTTCTATTCATAGAAATTCAAAGTGAGTTTCTGGATTGAGGGGGTCACTTAATAATTATATGACTATCACGTGAGTGAAGGGGCTATAAAAATATCTTTTTTTCATATTTTTACATACAAAAGGGTCTTGTAAAATGGAATTGAAAAAACAAATAGATTGAATAGGAAAAGGGTTTATTTTATTTATAAAAATTCATAGATAAGGAGTTTTAAAAATAGTCCTTGAATGCACGCGATATACAAAATTCATACTACATATTGACCCCCCCAAGGTTTTTGGATTCTCTTAAGGACAAATATGAGCACGATGACACATCTCCAAATTGTGGAGTCATGTGAAAATGAGGGATCTTCTTACTCCAATGTTGGTAGTGTGTCGTTAACCTCCACACCCAATTCTCCTCTGTCAAGTGATGAACTGCAGAGATTGAAGAATTTTTCCATTGATAATGGATACCTACTTCACAAGGAGGGAGTTTGTGTACCGATGGACATGGACATTCGGCACCAAATTCTTTATGAATGTCATGATAGTCCAAGTGTAGGGCACCCAAGAATTAAGAAGACTTATACTCTCATATGACGATGGTTTTACTGGCCAGGTTTACACAGCTTTGTCCAAGACTATGTCTTGCATTGCCAGAAATGTCAAGTTAACAAAGCACAGTGCCTGAAGGCAAGATGTCTCTTTCTTCCACTAGAGATACCTCATGGTAAATGGGAAAGTATCTCTATGTATTTCATTGTGGTTTTACCAACCACTATACAAGGTCATGACATGGTATGGGTGGTCATAGATTGGTTGATTAAACTATGAAAGTTTATTACAACAAAGTTGACAATAAAGGAGCTAGAATTAGCTAAGTTATTTGTGGAGAATCTGTACAAGATGTATGGATTGCCAAGTAATATTGTGAGTGATCGTGATCCAAAGTTTAACAGTCATTTTTGGAGGGCTGTGTTTAAATGATTGGGTACACAACTCAACCTCAATACAATAGATGATCCTGAAATAGATAGTCAGACTAAATGAGTCAACCAAGTGCTAGAGGATATGCTACTAGCATACATTAGCAAGAAACAATCACACTTGGAAGAGTATCTATCTCTTCTTGGGTTTTCTTACAACAGTGGTAAGCATGTCACGACTTGATTTAGGCCCTTCATGCTCATGTACGGTGTTATGGTGGGGTTAGCAATTGAAAAACTCCTACAAGCTAAGGATTTTATTCAAGACTATATGTATATGCTGAAACTTGCTTGTCAGAATGTTTGACAAGCGCATGATTGGTATAAGAAGTACACTGATGAGAAATGTCGGCAAGCTACCTTCATGGAAGAGAAAGAGGTATTTTTGCGTGTGCTAGAGCATTTAGAAGGTCTGAAGACTGGGCCAACACCTAACTTATCTCTGAGATATTGTGGGTCTTTCAATATACTCAAGCAAGTTGGCGATCGAGCTTACAAACTCTCATTATCGGCACATTCTCGTATTTATCCGGTATTTCATGTAATTCTTTTACGTAAACGCTTGCATGGGGATGAAATATTATTGGCCAACATATTCTAGTTGATTTTGTTGAACCTCCTACCCAATTGCATGAACCTGATTGCATTTTAGACTATCATGATTTCCAGTAACATCTCCACTCGGTTGCACTCACATTGAGCCCGTATGCTAAAAATGGATGATTCCAAGCTTGAGGTGAAAAGAATCGTAGCTCATGCTTTCTCATTGGATTATACATCAGACTCGACATTCTCGAGTCCATGGGATTGGCCCCTAACTTGATGTAGGAAGAGATGAAGAATGGTTTACAAACATCAAAGCATGTTGTTGGGCTGGTAGCCTTCAAAGGATCATCTCCATACCCATCCCACATTCAAGCAAATCAATAGTTCAAGAAACCATTAATGTGTTAGCCAGCATGCAAGGTCTAGATGAGGGAGAATTTACCTCTTCACCTGTCGCCTGTACCACTCTATGATCTGCCATTCGTACTTTGAATGGTGTTGGTTTCATATTAGTGATACCCATTCTCTGCTGGAGATGAACTCCCATTATGTTGACTCCTGCTCCTCCATCCAAGATAACACTTGAGAGAGGTTCCCACTGCTTCCTAACCTTGTAGTCCACCTGAATAAGTGGAACTTCATCATCTCGAACGGTTGTCAGGTCCATTGTTCTGGCCTCCACCTCAGCTTTCCTGCGCTGTCTGATAAAGTTGGCCACTTCAGGCAAGGTTTTTGTGATATCCTCTAGCTCTATAGTCAGCTTCTGAATTCTATCACAAATTTTCACATGAATTTCTTCTCTTTCTTGGTCAGACTGATTGTCAGAGCTTGAAGAGCTGGTATCTTCACACTGCCATTCCTCTTTTGCAGTGCTTCCACTCCTTCCATCAACTTGTACGTGTCTCTGAAAGATACGGGGAAAAAGGTTTCTTCTCCTCTTAAAAGATGAGATTTAGGACCGATAGTACGTAGTTATGCTTCCCTTGTGGGGCGGAGCTAGACTCCTTTCACTGGTGGCTTGGACTCAACTCACTAAGTGATGAGAGACCATCCACTGGTTTTCTTCTTACCCAATTTATTTTTGCTTTCGCATAGGATCTAGTGACCATCAGGTGTCCTCCAGTTCCATCAAGGTGAGACGGGGAGGGACCTCTCACAAAGTTTGAAGTATTTATGTGCTTCAACCAATTTTTGGCTATGGCTGAAAATGTCTTGAAATGTACTATGGGCACCCTCCGTTCCAATCGAGGGGGGGAGTATATGTCTCATGAATTTAATGCATTTTTGGCTAGTCATGGGATAAAACACCAATGTATAGTGCCTTATACACTTCAACAAAATGGTGTTGCTGAGAGGAAAAACATGTCACTTACGGAAATGGCACAATGTATGGTCAAACGTCAATATTTTCCGCATTCGTTTTGTCTTAAGGCCATCATGTGTGCCACTTATGTTCTTAACATGTGTCCTACAAAATCTTTGCAGTCTATTACTCCATATGAAGAATGGCATGATAGAAAGCCTTCTATTGAGTACATGCATGTTTTTGGTTGTTTGGCATATGCTTTGGTACCACAAACACAGCGTTGGAAATTGGATGGTAAGGCTGTCAAATGTATTTTTGTTGGTTATAGTGCTGAAAAAAAAAGGTACTCGTTCAAGTTCTCACCGTGCATCTTATGCATCAGATTGTTATGCTTTGGTTGTGTTTAGCTTAGATGATCTTGAGGAAACTCTATCTTTTGATGAAGCACAGAATTCACAAAATTGGATGGCTGCCATGCAATCTAAATATGATGCACTTATAGAAAATGACACATGTACTTTATGTGATTTTCCTCGTAGAAAAAAAGCCGTTGTACTAAGTGGGTTTACAAGTTGAAACGCAAGCCGAATGGTGAGATTGATCGCTACAAGGCTCGACTTGCTACAAAGGGTTATGCACAACAAAAAGGCATAGATTATGAAGAGACTTTTTCTCCCACTTGTTGTATGACTACTGTACCTTTCTATGTGCATTGGCAACTCATTTTGGTTGGGATGTACATCAATTTGACATTGTTACTGCTTTCTTGAATGGTGACATATTTGAGGAAGTTTATGTAACATAGCCTCACGGTTTTTTCAAGAAAGGACAAGTGGATAAAGTGTGCATATGTAAGAAAGCTTTGTATGCGTTGAAGCAATCTCCTTGTGATTGGTATGAGAAAGTTGACACTCATTTGGTCAAACGAGGATTTCATAACAGTCCAACAGAAAGCACATTGTATGTAAAGCATGAGGGTGATGTACTTCTCATTGTGGTTCTTTATGTGGATGATTTGTTGATCACTGGACCAAATGACAGACATATTGATGAAGTTAAGGCTGATTTGAATGCTACTTTCAAGATGAAATTTTTGGAGATGTTGCATCATTACTTGGGTATACAATTTAAGCAGTGTGATGGTGGTATTGCCTTGTGTCAAAAAAGTTACATAGAGACATTGCTATGTAAGTTTGGCGTTGAGGATTGCAAACCTATTGCCACTCCCATAGAAATAGGTTTGAAATTGAGTGTTCAAGATGCTGGTGATCCTGAAAATGTCACTCTTTACCAAATTGTTGTTGGATGCCTCATTTATGTATGCAACACGAGGCCGGTTATTTAATTTGGAGTCTCACAAGTCAGCACACTTATGCATAGCCCAGGGTCTAAGCATCGGCATGCTTTTAAAAGGATTTTTTGCTACTTGAGTGGCACTTTACATCTTGGCTTGTTTTATCCCAAGGGGAGATCATTGTCGCCAGACTTACATGCTTTTTTGGACTTATTGGGCTGGTTTTTTTGACACGCGAGTGTCCTCAAGTGGTTTTTGTTTCATGCTTGGCAGTTCATGTATATCATGGCTGAGCAAGAAGCAACCTACTATGGACACTTCTAGTTGTGAGGCTGAGTACATGGCAATCTTTACAGCTACGGTTGAGTGTGTATGGCTTAAATGCCTTATGGTTGATTTGGGTGTTGGATAGGACACTGTCAACACTATCTACACCGATAGTCAAAGCACATTGGCAATTGCGAGGAACCCAGTTTTTCATGCTCGTACAAAGCACATTGAGGTGCATTACCATTATTTCAGGGAGAGACTCTCAGCAGGAGAGATCGGCTTGGCTTATGTGCCAGCACAGGACAACCTTGCATATCCTTTCACAAAGGCATTGTCTCGTGAGAAGTTTGAAGCTTTCCACAGAGCTTTGGGCTTACTCCCCTTTGTAGACTGATGATGTCCTCAGGACATGACACTTCCCTTTACTCTATGTGCTAGCTCTCATTCACCGCATCACTCCAGGGGGGATTTGGTACCATATACATGTGGTAGTGATGTGTCTGAAAACACTTAGGACCCTCGGGGAATTTTTTCCCTCTTTAGGAGGTTTTTTCCCCCATGCATTTTATATACGCCCATCATTCTAGGGCTATCTATCTTTCCATTGCACATTGAGTAATGCACACTCTGTTGTGTGCCTTGATCTTCCTTCGTCTTCTCCAAGCTATGTGTGTTTTCTTGCAACCCTAATTATAATGTGATGATTACTGGTGGTTGATGTGAAATTTACTAGATGATGTCATGTCATGTCATTTTTATTGATGATTATTGGTTGATGCGATGTTTATTGGCTAATTGTCATGTTTATTGGTGCTAATGCGATGTGATGTTTACTAGTGATGTGTGATGTGATGTCAATTTTACAAATGCGAAGTGTGTGGAATGTCACATTTTTCTGTCATGATATCAAAAAAGGATATGGCCCTCATCGACAAAATTGAGTAACTACAAGCATTGAGAGTAGTAGGAGAAATAGTTGCATTTCACGAGGTGTCTGGTTGTTGCATCTAGCGACAATAGTTAAGATCCTCGTGACCACAACCCTTTTTTTAACGGCATAAACATCTTGCATTTACCACATGCCTTGAAGATTTCCACATCTCTAGAAGCTCATATAAGCTACCTCCTTGGTTAGATCACAACCCAGATGATATATGTCTCCTTGATAACATGATATCTCTCATCAAAGCACATTCTTCGATGTGTTCAACCCCTAAACTTTCCATTCATTGTTCCACTCTCCTCTAGTTCAAACCACATGCCAATTGTGCTAGGAGGTTGAGAGGTCTCCACTCCGTTACCATATCCATTTGGCAAAAGGAGGGTACCTGACAAGTCGCTATGCCCTAATCGATTGAGAAAAGCATAATCAAATAGACAAGATCTCTAACGGACAAACTCTTGTCACCAAGCAACTTGAGTCCAAGCCATTGAAAAGGGTTTTTATACCTATCTCGCGGAGGGAAAGCAAAAACAACACAATAATCTAATGTTTCTATTTCTCACCTTTAAAAGAGAGAAAACCCAAATTTCTTTTTCCCCATAATTTTCAGAGGCACATACAATTGGGACTTCTCAACTCTTGGTACAATGAGTCTCTAGTTTCGCTTCTTCTGTCAATGAGGGGTGGAGAGTTTCTCGACTAATCGAGACCACCTATCCTTGACTCGCAACCTGTCTCCACTTTCCACCCCCACACTCACACTTTATTTTTCTTATTTTCTAATTACTGCAACATGATTATTCATATACAACGTTCCTTTTTATGATTTCCATCATAAGTTTGTTAAGACAGCCCTTGAACCATTATCAAATTGGCACCATGACAATCTTTCCTAGAAGAAAAACAACGCACAACTCATCTTTAGTAAAATATTCAAACCCCAAGAGTTCACTCCTCTGGCGAGAGTTCATTGCTCTCGGTGTCTTTAGTTGCCCATACAACTAAATTTTCCTGCAACCTGGGTACAAATCCGTAGTGACTAACTTGCAACCTAGGCACCAACCTGCAAGTATCATCTTGCATTCTAGGCACCAACCCGATAGATGTGTGCAACCATATGCACTGCTTTAGCGTTCACTCCGCTAAGATCTCCTCCTTGGTTATCAAAGGGGATTTTGACTATATCAATTTAGGATTTTTGAATGAAGAAGATTCGAGAGTTCTTCTATTAGGCAAACATTTCTTTCCTATGAGCAAACATACTACTTTCCAACCAATCTTTCCCTATTAATACAATTTAAGAAAATTAACAAGTTCAATTGATGCGATTTTGAATTTGGAATGACCCAATGTTTAGGTAGTTTTGCCCTTCCTATTTACTCATGATGCAATGAACAAAAAGAAATTTCCTACCTGTTCTTGAGCAATAACGTCACTTTGTGGGATAAGTGGCACATCCTCATTCATTGGGGCCTGTCCTTTGCCTTTAATTTACCATCACTAGTTCCGGCTTCATGATCGTGTGATCCACCATAGCGAGTTTTCTTTGATGCCATTCCCACTACTAGCTGGGTGAAAGTATGTTAACCTGTCATGCTTTTTCATGTCCCGGACAATGCTACCTAGCACAATTTTGACATATGCTAACTAGTACAATAACTTGAGCTACATCTCCAAGATTTATGACATATGATATATCAATAGAAATCACTTGAAACAAGGAATCCCAATGTACAACCTCCGACAAATTTTGATATTATTTCTAAAAAATTTGCCGGACGCCCAACTTTTTGAAGATGTGCTAACTTGAAACTGCTAACTAGCACAAAAAGCACGACAGGTTAACATGCTTTCACCCAGCTACTTAACTTGAGAAGTTGTAAACTAAAGTATAAGAATCCAATGGAAGTAGGGTAAATGATTGTAAGTGTTTTCATTCCAAAACATATAGGGTTATTCCACACATCAAACCAAAAATGTATGCTTGCTTAATCTTGCCATAATCTTATGATAAACCTGCATTATAACCCATAGACTTATCACATGATTAATCACTTATATCTACTTGCAAGAACAATCCATCATTTTGGTCAGAAAAAAGTCTTGAAAATGATTAGCTAATTCATGCAAGCATCTAAGTTACATTGATGAAGAATTATGCATGCAATCACCACAATTGATTATACAAGCATCTATGTTATATTGATGAAGAATTGTGCATGCAATCACCACAGTTGATTATGTAATTGAGCAATGAGACAGTCATTACTTTGTAATCCAGGGTTGCATGATTCGTTATTCGACATTCGTTTTGTTCATGAATAATGGTTGATTAATACGTTTTCAAAGCGTGTATTATTTTCTTCCACATCAGCTTTATTCAAAATAACGTTTTATTGTTTACATATCGATCGATAGGTATCGATTGAAATAGTATCGATCGATTTTGACATAGTATAAAAAGCCTTGGTTTACGTGCTTTAGGTATAATTCCCTACACCAAAGTGTCAAGTTATCCCCGACATAGAAAGGTTGAATTGTCAACTTTCAAAAAAAATGATTTTTTAAGAAAATAGATTATTTTTAATGTTAAAACATTAAAAATAAAAAATTGAATAGATTCGAATCATCTATAATTCTAAGCAATAGAAGTTATTCTTTAGCTCTATTGTTTTAGTATAAATAAATAATTCTAAGCACTAAAGGCTATCTTTTTAGCTATAGTGTCTTAGTGTGAATGTATAATTCTAAACATTAGAGGCTATACTCTTAGCTCTATTTGTTTTAGAGTAGATAAATAAATAATTATAAGCTTTAGAGGCTATTTTTTTCGCTATAGTGTCTTAGTGCGAATGTATACTTCTAAACATTAGAGGCTATACTCTAAGCTCTATTTGTTTTAGAATACATACTGAAAGTGATATTTGATGGTTAAAATCTATCATAGCTATAATATGTGCATATATGTAGTCTTAATTCATACATTTTGGAACATATCATTTACTAGGTAGATAAGACATTGATTTAGAAGATTAAAATAAACATTTCTATGTGCAAACGTTACCAAAGGTTATTTAAATTTTAATACTTCTATACTTGGTTGTTTGAGCAGGGTCTCCTACTTCTAAGTATGGATAAGATATACACATACATGTAGGGTCTTTTGGTTGTCATGAACAAATGTTCTTACCTCCATATAGACATACAATAGGTCCACTTAGTGCCTCTTGGTTGTTATGAGATGACTCTCTTACTTCCAAGTGAGGTTTAAGGTATGAAGTAGGATTCACTTTGTTGTAATTGAGCTTATGCTCTTACCTCCTAGTGAATATAGTGGATCACCTATAGAATTCACTAGGTTGTGATCGAGAAAAATCTCTTACCTCCTAGTGAATATTAGTCATGCATAGTACTTAGGAGTCACATGGATGTTATCGAGCTCATGCTCTTACCTCTATGTTGATATAGAACTTAGAGACCTCAGTTATTTTAGGGTCGATTGGTTGTGTTTGAGCAGTATCTCCTACCTCCAAGAGACATAGATAGTGGAATGTGAGATGACTCCATCACTCATCTAGGTTGTCTTGAGCGAATGCACTTTACCTCCTAGTAGTCAGGAATGTCATATCCATTGGTGATTTTCCCTAAAATATTATCTTAACACTATTTATTCATCATTTTAATTTAGCAAATCATATCTATAACCTTTTATCTTTCTCATTGCGCGATTATGGTGAAAAATTATAATCATACTCTATCTATTGATTGTAGGATATATTTTGTTGAAGTCAGAAAGCATGGTGAGAGGAAAAGAGTGGACATATGTGGAGGAAATAGAGAAAGGCAAAACAGTTTTGTTTGTGGAATGCAAACATTGTGGTCATAAGTGGCACGGCAACGCAACTTGCAACAAGGAACATTTATTCGGCACTAGCCCCAATCTAAAAGAATGTGGAGCGCCACCTAAAGACATATGGGTCCATTTTGTAGGGTATGGAAAGAGATGCAAACAAGCAGGACTTCTTCCTAGAGACAGAAGGATATGACAGGTAGGTCATCTGTCAACATAGAAGAAGTGAGTGTAGATCAAGAGGACGAGCGAGCTAGCCAAGGACCTTCAATGGGAACAACCCGAACACCTCAAAGTCATTACACTTTTCCAAATGGTGCCATGGGAAGGATGGATGAAAGTCCGGATGCATCCACTAGAGCCTCTATCCCTGTGACTCTACACGTAGCATTCACTCAACAAGACATGCTCGAATTGCATCTAAAGTGGACACAAGCCTTCATGGCTTGTGGAATCCCATTTGATGTCATAAGAAATCCTATTTTCAAAGATGCACTAGTATCAACTGCAAAAAAAGGATTCATCTATCTTGATTATAATAAAATGCGAACAGAGTATGTGGACAAAGTCAAGAGCAGTACAAAAGTGATTCTTAAGCAAATGGTGCTTGAATTTGTTTCAGTGTTTGGTTGTACCATAGCGCTCAACGGATGGATCAGTTGTTGTCAAAAAAAAACATTGATTAATTTCAAAGTAATTTGTCCCAAAGGTGCAATGCTTTTGGAGTCCATTGATACCTCAATGAAAGAGAAGACATATCTCTACTTGACAAAGGTATATGAGCAATCTATCACTAGACTGGGTGGACCAAAAAATGTGAGAGCTATTGTTATAGATAATGCTTCCAATTACAAAGGAGCGGGTTTAGCCATTATGGAACAGTACTCAGAAATTACATGGCTTGGATGTGCAGCACACACCCTTTACTCCTAAAGGATATGGGCAGATTATCATTTGTAAAACAGGTCCTTATTGACGCCAATCACGTAGTCAAGTTTATACGAGAACATCAGTTTACATATTCTTTATTTCGCTCCAAGTCTCCAAATAAAGCACTTTGAATTTTTTGTGCCACACAATTCGCTAGTGTGAGGGGCTCTTACAAAAAATGTTGCAAATCGCCGTTGGGAGGCTTGTCTCAGCAAGAATCCAAGCCATCGTGAAGCAGCTCAAAGATGTGTGACCTTGGTGCAATCTCCTCTTTTTTGGTGGAACATTGACAAACTTGTTGGGGTTAGTAAGCCCTATGTGGAACTACTAAGGGTTTTCGAACATAATAGTTTGTCATTGGTAAGGTTTATTGAATCATGTCTGAGGCACTGTGTCAAACCAGATAATACAACCACTATAGTGCAAGGGAGAGGACACAGATCATGCAACTTGTGGAGAAACGATGGGCTCAAATGCACACACCATTGCATGGTGTTGCATTTCTCTTGGATCCAAAGTTTCATATGAACGGACAAGCTTCCAACAAAGAGATAATGAGAGACTTTAGAAACGTTTGCTTACAGTTGTTGCCAGGCGATGATGGCATGGATGCATTCCAGCAAAGGGTGGATTATACCAATAGGGAAGGAACTTCAGAGATCACTGGGTTCTTAATAGTGTAAAAAGGTTTTCAGGTCCAGTATGGTGGAAAGAATATGGAGGAGACGTAGTTGAGTTACAAGACGTGGCGACCAGGATGCTTTTGGTCACGGCATCAGTGGTAGCTGTGAGCGCAATTAGTCTTCTTATGAATTTGTGCACTCAAAGCGCAGAAATCTCTTAAGTCTTGCTCGTGCTGTAGACCTTGTGTACATCTTTTGTAACATGCGTCTCATTCATGCACCCATGAAGATAGCCACACGGGCGACCGAAGTACACTTTGGAGTGCTTCAGACTCATGAAACGATGACGGAATAGAGGTGTAGCAATGATGAGATGGAGTGGGAAGTGGCTTCAAAATGTTCAGACAATGAAGAGGTTGATGACCTAGTGCTTGTGATAGATGGCAAAATGTAAACATCTTTTTATGATAATGTATCTACTCTATCTCACTGTACCTCACTATTGAGCTATATATCTCACTTTTTTTATTAAGAGCAACATGCACACCTTTGGAAAATGTATAAGTCTTTTTAAGTCTTTTTCAAGTATTGAGGATAGTTTGCACAAACATAAGTATTGAGGACATGATTTGGCAACCAAATAAGATAACATTAACACATCCTAAACAAAATGATCATGTGAGGACTTGCACTGGGTGGGATTGGGAGATACACAAGTGTGCATGACTTCCTGAAAGTGTCTGAGGAAAGTGATATAATTAGTGTCATTATCCTTAGGTAAATATTTAAGGATTTATTGAATGAATTTACAAAGGGAGTAGATATCTTGGCTGCACGTGTACACTGGAGGATTTGTGGATATACATTCGGGAGCCACCCACCAATATTGCTTGCTCCAAGTTTCCCTTGTCGATGGGAGAAGATCTGGCCACTTTGGAAATGTGTTCTCTATGGGGAACAAGGTTGCACTACCCCAATCACATACGCCCATATATACTCCAACCCAACCAAAATGTAGCAAGATATTACTTCCATGAACATCATTGTGAGTGATTTTATTCGCGTGCAAAAAGATGAAGTTTCGGAGCAATCCATTAATGATCGGCCATATATTCTGCTTGACGGATTCAACGATCCCCTCAACATCTTTGAAACCCTTACACATGGCCACATTCTTCCCCTCCTTTTGGAGTCTCTCTAGCCATTCCACATCTTGAAGATGAGGGTGGGAGCTCGCATGGTGTGTCTTGCCAATCCCAGAGCAGCAATGATTCCACTATGAGTGATATTCATAATTGTGGCCTCATGCAACGCTATGTCATTGGCATTGTTTTTGCCATCACCCTTGACTAGCTTGCCGGTGTAAAATTCATCTGTGAAGGTCTCATGATTGACTTTCACCTTCATGACCATGCCGTATCTACCTTCTCCAATGCTTGCAATTTGTGGAAATTCAATGCAAGCCATGCGCATCATTACGAGGTTGCATGGGTCTAAACTTCCCATGTTGGGAGGCATTGGGACATTTCTAGAGATTGGTACTTCCAAAGCGACAGCACTTCGGGTACATCCTTGGTCTCTTCTACGCACAGTCTCTTTCCATGTTGCTCCATGCTTCTATAGAGGACCTCTACTTCCTTTATGCGGTCCATGAAGACAGACTTCCCTTTAATTTTCTTGTCAAGGGTTTTTTCAACTCTGCAAACTTGCCCTATGATTCGACTCACCTCGTGGGCCAACTGACCACCTGTAAGGACTTCAATTCACCTGAAGTACTACGAAATTTTGCAACTTAGTGTTGCATATGTAGCACTGCATAACTCATCAAAAAATGATTTGTATGAGGACTCTTGCAAGAATTCATGGAGGCAATCACTTCGTAATCCATAAAGATGAGTGCATACAAATTCTTCGACATATTTGCGCTCAAATTTTGTTAGCTTGCCTGTAGTGCCCATGATATGCATAGGAGCTAAAACTAAGAAACAAAAAACCATAACTTCTCATCAGTATAACTGACATGAATGCAACACATTCTAGTCATTCTTTGCAACCTATATACGCAACACAACCATGAAGCAATCACCCTAAACCCTAAACCACAGGTCCGCATGAATGTATGATTATGATTAACATACACAAGAACGTCCACACGATTATGCATGATGTTAACTATGATTTTTCATATCATAAAAAAATATGTTATGATTTTTTGAATCAAAAACCTCGCATGTATGAGATGCTATCAATACAAATGTGATGAAGTCATACAAATACACATTATTTTACAAATGACAAAGAACAACGTAAAGCATGGTGTCACGTGTGTATCCCTCTCATTGTAAGGATCTAAGCAAATCCTAAGCACCAGACGTAGGGGTTTTATTCCCGTTGTAAGAGCAAAGGATAAACATTGGATCCAAACACCGAGAACGACCACACTTTAAAAATCTGTAGCTCATAGATAATGGTTTTTTTTCCACAAGTCGTGTCTGAGAGAACCTCCAAGAACCGAAGATCGTGACACGGGGAGTAGTTTAAAGATTACACTTTTCTCATTATATAGATCTACAATGTAGATCTACCAATCATGTGGTCTACGAATCATATGGTCTCCTAAAACACCGTACAAAGTATGAGTGCCGACAAGCATATCAAAACAATGTACGATATTATCTAAATTCCTAGAGCATTGACTCAAGTAAGAGTGCTACAAAGCATATCAGAACAAGAGTCAATGTTTCTAATTTTTTTCTGGGAGTAAGATATAAAATTAGACAACTTATAGTAATTTCTATACCCTAAATTTTAAATTGTTATGTCACTAAAGGGGCCCGAAGGCATATTAGAGACACATATAGTTGTATAATCACGTGAAAATACAATTTAAATTATCTTTTATAAAAACGCGAACATGAAGAGAAAAAATGCTCACCAATATGCGAGGCTGACCTGCTCGAAAAACGACTGCAACATGTGTGAACTAAGGAGAGAGCTAGAGAGAGAGAGAGAGAGAGAGAGAGAGAGAGCTAGAGAGTGTGAGCGAGAGAGAGAGAGAGAGAAAGAGATCTCGATCGAAAACGTATCGAAGAGTGACGTTTTTTTTTAAAAGACTATATAATGTATCGATCAATAGTCTTTTGATCCATATCAGTATCGATATTGTTTCAATGAAAAGAGTATCGATCGATAAGCTATCGATCAAAAGAATAGAAATTATTCGAAAATACCACATATTATACAAGAATACGTGAATAATGACGATTTATTCGGTATAAATTGCATTATTCGATCGAATAAATGCAACCCTGTTTTAATGTAGAGAAATTATCATAAAATAGGTATAATGATTGTTGATTTTCAATTAAGGATAGGTAAATAAGAGTATAGCATTTGATAATAGAGTAGCAATTGGAAAAGATTCCAATTGAATGGTAATATGATAGCAATAGGAAAGAATTCCAATTGAATGATAATATATGGAATCAATTGGAAAGGATTCCAATTGAGAGAAGAGATTGGTAATATCTTGATTTAAAAATAGATTTACATTATCCAAATCTGCTTTGTGGTTATTGATCTCTCAAAGCTTTGATGTAGAAGCCACCAAGTTAATTGCACAGCAGCAGAGCTCCCTTCTCCCTAGTGTGCTCAAGTGTTTCTAAAATTGAGTGTGAATGCCCTTTATATAGACTTTTGGGGTTTCTTGATGGCTAAGGCTTGCCCATACCTCCCTTGCTCGCCCCCTCTTGCCAAAAGAAGAAGTAGAGGTGTCACACGCTGCCTTTCACTAAGCACTAGAGGTGTCCCCTTTTACCCAATTGAGTGATACACCTCATGTACTTACCCATGCTTAGAGTCAACATACCATAAGATATGGTCTATGGCCATGGGTCATTTATGGACATACATGCACATACACATACATACACATGCACATACATACCGATGAATATGCATACATATGCATACCTTAGACTTAGGATTTACTCTATTAACATTAGAATGAGATTTAATTGTCAAAAGTGATCTTGGCTTATCATAATTTAATTATGAAACTTGCTATTAAAAGAAGAGCTTGAGGACTACAAACTAATGTATCATATGCACACACTTGCTATAGTTAGCAGTTTCCAAAACTGACAGGTATTTTTATATTGGAAATTCAGGACAGGGTAGATTTTGATGAGACGATCGTGTCTAGGTGGGTGTAAGCACCTCAAAACTTTCTATTTTTGGATGAAAATGACCAAAAATAAGTAAAATTCCATTTTTGAAAATCTTAGAAAAATATATTTATCATTAGCTCATCAAAGGTGGAAAAAATAGCAACTTTTTGTTTATGACTAGGATGGCTTGATATATATTCTTTTACATGGGAATCCCCTCTCCAAGGGTGGCAGAGACTGTACAGGTGCATTCACACACTAGGGGAGCAACATTTTGTTGATGCAAGAGCTCTTGGCATATTCCAATTAATTGCTCTATAAACATTGTCGACTTCTCCTTTGCTGGCTCTCATAGGATGAGAGAATGTAGAGAGAGGAGGGTAGAATTTTCACTAGTGAGTGAGCTTGTGCCCGTGTAAGGATTACTACTTTCTAATTAGTTGGATCGCATAGGATGAGAGAATGTAGAGAGAGGAGGGTAGAATTTTCACTAGTGAGTGAGCTTGTGCCCGTGTAAGGATTACTACTTTCTAATTAGTTGTATCGCATAGGATGAGAGATTGTAGAGAGATAAGGCAAAGAATTTTCACCACTGACTGAGCTTGTGCCCGTGTAAGGATTTCTACTTTCTACAAACATTGTCAACTTCTCCTTTGTTGAATTGCATAGGATGAGAGAATGTAGAGAGAGAAGGGTAGAGCTTGTGCCCGTGTAAGGATTACTACTTTCTAATTAGTTGGATCGCATAGGATGAGAGATTGTAGAGAGATCAGGCAAATAATTTTCGCCACTGACTGAGCTTGTTCCCGTGTAAGGATTTCTACTTTCTACAAACATTGTCAACTTCTCCTTTGTTGAATTGCATAGGATGAGAGAATGTAGAGAGAGAAGGGTAGAGCTTGTGCCCGTGTAGGGTTTACTACTTTCTAATTAGTTGGATCGCATAGGATGAGAGATTGTAGAGAGATAAGGCAACGAATTTTCACCACTGACTGAGCTTGTGCCCGTGTAAGGATTTCTACTTTCTACAAACATTGTCAAATTCTCCTTTGTTGAATTGCATAGGATGAGAGAATGTAGAGAGAGAAGGGTAGAATTTTCACTAGTGAGTGAGCTTGTGCCCATGTAAGGATTTCTATTTTCTGCGCAAATACCAATTTTTGCTACAAGGGTTGTTGAGGGTCCTATGGAAAAAAATTGGTGTTTTTTTAGCACCAGATCGATGAGATGATAAGCAATGGCTATGAAACATTGCAAGGACAGGAAGTAGGGTGCATTACCTGCCCCTGCAAAGTTTTGATGGCCATAGGTTACCATCTTGTCGATCTAGAATAGAGTAAACGCCAATTTTTTGCCATAGTACTTACTGAGGACCCTATGGCAAAAAAGTATCGTTGCACAGTACTAGATCGACAAGATGATAACTCATGGTCATAGGTTACCATCTTGTCGAATTGGGACAAAGTAAACACCAATTTTTTGCCATAGGGCTTGCTAAGGATCTTATGCCAAAAAAGTATCGTTGTGCAGTACCAAATCGGCAAGACAATAACTCATGGCCATCAAACTTTGTTATGGTCCTTTCTTGTTTCTCTCTCTCTCTCTCTCTCTCTCTCTCTCTCTCTCTCTCTCTCTCTCTCTCTCTCTCTCTCTCTCTCTCCCCCCCCCCCCCCCCCCAAACCTAGCTTCTTGTTTCTCCTTTCTTTGCTTTGCCGCATGTCCCCCCTGGGCGAGGGATTCATTGTGGGGGGCATTAGCCAATAGCCATGTCCTCCTCCCCTAGTCTATAGCCACCGCAATCAAGCGTCTGCACTTTGACATTGAGGTGTAGAGCCGGAGCAAATAGTGGTGTTCTCGTGGGCAATATGGTAGCAACACAATGGAGTGTGACTCAATGGTGGCAGGGCGCTAAACATGGTCCCTAAAGCTCTACCGCCTACACTCAAGCCACAATTCTCTACTTCACACAATGCTCAAGCTGCAAACAATATTGTGCTCGGTGATTGTCTTGACAATAACCCATGAAAGAGCCTTGACCTTTGGTCAAGAGCATGTATTAAAGAATCCTTGCTTAAGTTTATTAAAGAAAAAGAGGGTCACACAGTGGATCTCTCCACCAACAAGGTGAAGGTAATGGCTACCAAGGCAAAGATAGCACTACAAAAAGACACCCACGAGAACATGGCCAAGTTTCACAGTCATCGTAGCTGCCCTGAGCAAGGCCAACAACATCAAACATTTCTAGGAGGCCTTAGATGAGTCATGGAAGAAAATCATGACCTCAAGGCTTGCCTTAGAAAACTTGAGGCACGATTTGACTCTATGGTAGATCTCACTACCAACAAGGTGAAGCAAGTTGAAGCAAATGTCACCCAAGCCCACTCGGTTACACACGACATCACCAAGGATATTGACACTAAGATATATACGGTCTTACAAGAGCGTAGCTACAAGAATCCCTTGGCCTCAAGTTCAGGATTGAGGGACTTCCCTCACCATGGTGCAACTGATGAGGACACCCTTGAAGAAGTCATCTCCAAGCTCAACAATATTCTTCAACTAGTTAACATATTCTTTGGGATCAATGACACACATAGGCAGGTTCCACCTAAGCATTATATCCTCACCTTCAAGGACAAACACTAACGGATGCAATTGCTACACCAATCGTGCCTTCTCAAAGGACAAAATCTTTGGATCACCAAAGAATTAATTACTATGAATCAACTGAATAATAAAACACGCAAGCTCAAGAAAATGCACGAAGTGCACAAACAAGGCAAATGGACAATCTATTGGAGAAGTAAAGTAATCATCTAGGAATTTTGAACTCCCAAAACGGCCTCTCCCACATATGACCCCTCTTAGTTTTAGTTTTTTTTATTTTCTTTCTTCCTAGCCAATGCAATGGACCCTCAGTCCTTAACTAATATGTACTTGACGCCTTCAGTTAAAGGCAGTGTTGTAATGTTTTTTTTTTTTTGTCCCATAGGTCGTATGTGACCTCCGTGGACGATAATTCTCTCTCTCTCTCTCTCTCTCTCTCTCTCTCTCTCTCTCTCTCTCTCTCTCTCTCTCTCTCTCTCTCATGTAATAAGACTTATTTTTCAAAGTATGAGCAATAACTTTTGTTTGAAGCAAAATTTGGTCGTTTTAAACTTTGTGCACGGTTTAGTTCATTCTCATTGTTTTTGTTCACTTTCCAATTTTTCCCTGGGGCACACTTTGGGAGCCCTTTTTGAGGGTGTTAAGATCAGATTTTGGAAAGGTTTGTATGTAGGAAGCATAGTCCTAAACAATGCGAGTTTCATATATTGAAAGGTGTGAAACAAAGGGATGAATTCAAAGCATGTAGATTGTGTTTATCTTGTCTGTGTCCATGATAAATTGTCGAAGGCTACTTGGCCCGCTGAAAATGAAATCTACATTTTTTTTAAAAGCATTTCTTGGTAGCTCATTACATATTTCTTAGATAATATAAGGTAAAGTTGTACAATAAACAAAACATTTATATTAAAATCATAGGGAGATAATTTTATCAACATGCCAGAACATTCTTGGGATTGGAATATTGAGTATTTTGAGGTGGCTTCTTTCTGTCACATGAGAGAACATGACATATGCCAAGCCCAAGGTTAAGAATTGTTTTATGATGAGGACTTGTGGCCCCTTGCAATTTGTGGCCCGTAATTGCGTATGCTAGCACTAGAGAAAATGTGCTCTTGTGGAACCATTTGTTGTTGATTGCCCTAGTACCATGCTTTGTCCTTTGAATGATCATGGTAGCACCAATGGAAAGTATTTGCACTTCTATTGCAGCAATTTGATCGGTACAATCGTGTTATATAGATAATATTTGACGAGTCGAGCCATTTGTTGCACCTATAGCCAAGTTAATGTTCTCTGTAATCATACACTTAGCACCAATGGCAATCCTGTCTAGCTCATTAAAATCATTATCATGTAACCAATACTACAACAATGGATAGTCAAGGGCATTGGTCTTAAGACTATTGTAGAATGAAGTTGTTGTACTTATAGAAATGATACATTGTTGCATACGTCTTAAGTGCAACAATGACCAAATTGCATGTTGGGAAAGACTATTGTAGAATGAAGTTGTTGTACTTATAGAAATCTTCCCTATGTGTGCATATTATTGTGGTTGAGTTGTGAATTGTCCTGAGGAGTTCAAGCTTGTCTATTGCGCACTATTTTAGCATCTCTACTATTTTCTTATCTGCAGGCTACCTAACACGGATTGTGTCCAAGAACTGGTTGTAAATGGGGTTTGTTGCATGGTAAACCAAGAAATTCATGTTGTGGGTGGTGGCTGCAGCAATGTATGGCGAATTTTGTATGTTACATGCATGACATCACAGTGTCTGGGAGTGACACACTGGTGGTAGCTGTGCAAGATCTTTGGACAATAGGATGAGCTTCTACTGACAGAACGAATCAAGCAGTGTATCATTACTTATGTTCACTATTTGACGAACAATCATGTTGAAAATTGTACTTGTCAACATCAATATTTCGTCAATGATAATGAAGTTGGCATCATGTATGGCTATAAATCTCTCATTGGTGGGATGTATTGCTTGTGGAACATGGTATTTTGATGATAAAATTTTGATTGGTAGTGAAATTTTTTCACCAGGCTGTTGCTGAGACAGGCAGCTATTGCGCTTGTGGATGCAGTGAGAAAAACGTTTTTATATCTCTTATGAAATATGAAGTCAAGTGTTCGATGAGGAACGTCTTTCCGCACCCTAGCACACCTATTATGATATGTAGATCTTTGTTCAAGCTTGGAATCTATTCAAAGATGGTTTGTTGTTGTGAAGTGAGAATTGCATTGTTGGTCCGTGGAATTGCTGAAGCAACTCGAGCATTCTACCACGACTTTGGGAGATTGTTGGCTCGATAGGTTGATCTACTGCACATGTGATTCGATTTTTACGGCTGAGGATGAGTTTTTGTTTTATCATATTTAGAGTATGTCCTACATTTTTTGACATGAGCATGTTGCATTGCGTGTATTCGTTTATAAACCTTGACTACTACTTCTCTCACAGTGATTGTTTGGAATTGGAGCTGGTCTCTTCAGATAGCTAATTCCAGTGTTAGAATTTAAAGCTATTGGTTATGTCATCAGTTCAGTTAGTGAGACTGGAACAGAGTACTCGACTGAAATAGAGAACTGAACTGGAATGATATACTAAAACATGAGACATAACTGAAAGACTGGAAATGGTATTTGCAGATTCAGATAAATAGCTCAAGGATGACTAGTATAGTATACAATGGGTTTAAGCTCAGATGATTACAGAATCAATGATTACAAGGTGAAGCTAGAAGCTAAGAGCTCATAAACCCGAAAGTGTTTAGGAAGTCAAGAGCCAAAAAGATAAGAAGCCAAGAATCCTGACTACAATGTAGCGGGTCCTATTTATAGCTCTCATGAGTTACTGCAATAACTACCTATGGTAATTACTGCCAGTGTGATTACTTCCCATTGGTCGGCCTTCTAAGGGGCAGTTCCTGCCTGCTAGGACTGTCCTCACCTTCTACATCCTTCTCTTGTTTCTTGAATTTTGGTATAACTACAAAAATTTTGAAAACAATCCACCGCCTGATTCTGATTTGGTGTTGAGAAAACCATCTGGTGTTTTGGTTTGGCCTAAACCTTAAACCCTTCTAGTTGCTGAGTTGGCCGATGTTCCTCATGATAGTACTCTTTTGGTACTGCTAGCTTTATACCATACTTCATGCTTGTTGAGTGCTTGGCATCCCTATAGTTGTAATTCCATGGGTGCCCGGCCAAGGAAATTCCAATGCCTAGCTGGCAAAATCCACCGTCTGATTCTGAGATGGAACTACTTAGTATCCTTCCACTAAACCCACTTCCTCTTGCCCTTCTTCTATGTTGGTGCCTCAGAAGTCCCATTGCCAGCATTGTCCTTTTGGAAAATTTTGTAAATGGCCTCTTTCTCAAGATGATCCCGCCTTTCAATGGACATCTCAAATTCATAAGGCGTGAGGGAATTTTAGGTGTTGGTGTCGGGATCATACAGACTGCATTTGCCCTTTTTCATACAAGTTCTAGTCAATTTATGACCATGCGAGGCTGTGTGGATCCATCCCTACTGTAGAGGCTGATTCATCTTAATTCTAGCTTCAAAGAGAATCTCAGCCATCTCTTTGTACTGTGGCCCCAGCCTGATTTGTTATCTTCGTTAATCCATGGATCTGGATCTTCCACTATCGCATACAGAGTTTGACCTTCTACATTTCTCCTTTCAGATCCATGATAGTATCCATTTTGAGGGTGTCATTGATTAGTGATTGACAGGCTTCCATTCCATATTGGCTCCCTCATAACAGTCTTGGAGTTCATTGGTGATGCTGAAGTAAGTGAGTTGATCCACTGGTTCTGAAGGTGTTGAGGATACAAAGCTGGCAAAAACATAGGCAATTCAGATTCTTTAACAGGTAATGCATACAAGAGAACTAGAGAATCAGGCACAAACTTCAAAAAATTGAGAACAACTTGGTTCTCCGATTACATCATCTTCCTAGTAAGTCGGAGGAGTTGAAAGAGTTGTCGGAGAGTAGTTGCCTGTTCTCCTACTATCATTTGAGTCCGAGGTCCTTTATTACTGGAAGATTGATCTTCAATGATGGCCTGCACCTTTTGATCCAAAACTCCTCTGGCAATTTTCATCTGAAGCAAGACTTCTTTCAGTTGAGTTCTAACCTCCTTCATACACCTATATGTAGGCCTATTTTCCACCAGTAGATCCACTTCAAGAGCTATAGAGTGGTGGTGTAGTGGACTTTTGCTACCAATGTGGATTGACTGTCATATCATCAGAAGTCAGTGTCCAGTCACGTATTCTAGTAGCTGGATTCTGTTGGGGTGCTCCGGTAATTGACACAATGCTTGATCATGATTGGCAGTTGATTTCTAGTACTGAATCATTTCCCTGGCTCCTACATACACTTTTTGAAAGCGTTCTAGGTCAGAGATAAGAGTGTCATCCTCCAAATACTTTCTAGTAATAGGACCTTTCTGATGTCTTAATCGCTTGTTCAGTGTGATGAGTTGTAAGGAGTGTTGCTCATCAGCCTTTAAGGATTCAGCCACAACTTTGCCTTTTCCTTTGCTGTCTGGACTGTGTCGTGACTGGTGTATAGGAGAATCTCCGGTGTTTCTCTTTTGTCCACTGCCTTGTTGTGCTGATCATGAGACCACTGGTCACCCGACTGCTGGTCTGGCTGGTCTTTGTTGGGTTCATTGCCCCTTGTGGTAGCTGATCCACCATCCACCAACTCCAGAGCCTGAGGGTGGGGAAGGGGGAATATTATCATCATCATCAGGTTTATCTTTTGGGTTGTCCTCCCCTTTCTCATCCTGCTCTTTTTCCCTCTCAGAATCCTCATCAAGATTATTTTTATCATCAATATAATCCATAATGGCTTGATTTTCTAAGGCAATGTTGTATTCAGAGAGCTTTTCTTGCAAATCACTCTGCATGGTCTCCATAAGTGCCTTCAAATTGTCCATATCCATGGTTACATTGCCTTGTGGAGTCAGAATATCAGCAAGGTTATTATAGATATATCTCTCTGTAAGGGAAGCCTTCAATGCAGTGTGGGTTGTCAGCGTGTTGAAGTCAACCCGCTTCATTCTTAGCATAGTCTGAAATCTATCAGCATTTCTTAAGGCTTTTGCCTTGTCTTCATTTAACTGCCAATTCTCTGTTTCGAGCTTGCACAGCTTTGCTTCTAGCTCTTTAATTGTTCTTGCTGAGACTGATTTTTAGCAATACCATGCCTAAGAGATTGTGCCCCGATATCCTGTTGGAGTTTTTGAATCTGCTACTGGCTGCTTTCTAGTTCTTATTTTAGCTTAGACACTAATTTTTCATTGGAAGCTGACGCATCCATCATCTGTCCTAAGGCATTGACAATGGTGTTCCATGATGATTGGAGAAGCACCGAGCAGCCCATCAACTACTGTTGCCGGGTTAGATTGGACTGGCTCATAAACCACGATGAGATTCATGTATAGTAATGTTGCCAAATCCGTTTTTTTTAAATCAATCGACCTTTAAGAGGGTTATGTTGTAACTGCTGCAGTCTATCCTTCTTGGCTATGGATAAAGCCAATTCACTGAAAGGAATTTTGTTAGCTATGGACTGGAAGGTGTTGAGCCCTTTCCCTTGTCATTGACCACCACCTATTCACCGCTTGACATTTCTTGTTGGCATGTTCTAGCACTGGTGTCTGCTGGAGTTTGTTTTCTAGGTATGACCAAAGTCTGGCCTACTAAGGACTTCTCAGTAGTAGGCAAGGGCTTGACGTGACTCTCCAGTTGCTTTAGTAAAGCACTGCTTTTGGCCAACGTAATCTTTGGTTTCTTTGAGCCACCGGCCACCACCTGTGTGGCCTTCCTCTTTTGTCCAATTAGAGCCAACTGATTACCTAGAGCCTCTTCATCTTAAGATAGCTCTACATTTCTTAGTGGTTGGAATGGGTTTCAGACTCCAAGCCATCTTTACTTTGAAAGAGGCTTTTGGAGTAGTTGCCCACTATAGAAATTGCTAGACATACCAAGCTTTGAATACATTCTAAGATTTTATCTTAGCAATCTGTTGTAGCACATTGTGAGACAAGATCTGACATGAGTTGATTTTAGCTGTAGTATTTAATATTTTTGCAAGCATCATGGAAAACAACTTTTCTGACACATATGTGGGATTGTTTTTCAAGCTAACAGCCTCAGCAAAAAACCTGTAGGCTGATGGGACGTCCAGTCTGCTGGAACCACTTGTGCACTAGCCTTTTATTTCTTTTTGGTTTTTCATCCTCTTTCAGAGACAAACTTATCTGCTCTGTAGACGCTATGGTCGTCTTTGGCTCATTGGGCATTTTGAAAGCATAGGCAATGTTGCCAGGTTTTATTGTGACTCTTACACCATTGACAATAGCACTACCTTCCTTAGCATTTAAAGAATCAAGAACCTGCTTGATTATGGCCGTGTCAAAATCTATCCTTGTAGCTTGTACAACCACATGCAAATCCCATAGCTGCAACAGCGCTTCGGCCTCCTCAGTAAACACATACCTTTGTATCTTGCTATGTGCGATAAGTGGTAGAGAAGCTTGAAGAGAGCTGATGATTGTTGCATTTTCATCTATGGTATCCTGCATCTTCTCTGACATTTTCCTTCTACCCATTCACTGTGAGATGGTAAGTCTGTAGAGGAAGAAGACTTACTTGTATATTCAAAGCCATAGCAAGGTGTGTCGGGTAGGGATAGACAGTGATCAATAGATTGTTCTGACGAGGAGGTTTGTGGTTGTAGTGAAGAGTCCTCAAAGCTTGGCGATGGCGAGTGTGTAACAGCAGGTAGGCATCGCGCAGGATATTTGTGAGGAAGAATGCCTACTCGCCTTACTGTTATACGTGTTCGTGCCATAAAAGCTCCACTATCTTGCCGTTCCTAAAGTTTTGTGCACCATTGATGACATGGCATACATGCATTGGCTAATTCTTCCCATGTTCCCTTTAATGATTATCACATGCACTGGTCCTTTTCCCCATAAGAACAGGTACTGGCTCTGACACTTTATTGCCTCTGCCATTGGCAATGTTTTATCACGCTGTGACTTTTCTAGCACCGTCACTGGTTCTGGTATTGGTTGTATAGGGAAGAGATTTAGAATGGTTGGTTCTAAAAGTTCTTGGTTATCAGTACCCAGAATGCCAGTATATTCTTCTCTGGAGGTCTCTTTCTCATTAGAATAATATAGCTTAATTTTGGCCCCATTATAAACTCCTGGTAGCAGTAGTCTAAATAAGTCCTTTAACCTCACTGTGCCATTGGAAAATACCCAATTGACTTCATATGGACCAGCCCAAGCTATCTTTAAATTTGGTTTCTTAGGGCCCAGTTTAAATTGATAAAGAAAAACCAAGTCTCCCTTCTGGAACTCCCTAACTTTGATTCTTCTATCATGCCAGTGCTTTCTTCTTCGCTGAACAATTTCCTGTTCCAGCATGGCACGTTGTCGTCGCAATTCATCCAATTGTACTGTTAGAAGCGGGACACACCCTATGGAAAATGACTGCTCGACGGATTATTACTTTTTGTAATTATTCATTTATTGAGAAAACCCGACATTCCACCTTTGTAAATATTGGGGCTTAGAGAAGTTTCCAGATTGTATCCCAGTTTTGACACTTAGATTGAGTAGATGGTTAAATTGGAACATTAGGTTTTGAGAATTGTAAGGTATTTATACCACTTTTTGACCTTAATGGAAAACCTTTTGTCATTTTAAAAAAGTTTTGAAGTCTGTGAGTGAGCGTACTGTGTACGAGAGAGAGTGAGAGTTTCATCTTGACGCTACGTGAGCACCGGTGGTCGAAATCGAGTGCGAAGAAGTGCAGCGTGTTGCCCCCGACGAGAGCTACGCACCAATACCTACATTGCGCGCGTACGGTCTGGTTTTGCGAGCTCTATCTACGAGCTTCATCTGGTGATTCGGTGAGCATACGTTGTCCGATTTTGCATTACAGCATATCCACGTGTTCGCATTGAGTAGAGCTACACATTAAGCACTTTAGTTTTTGGAAACGACGACCTGCAAATTCTGGCTAGAAATCCTCGATTGTTTGATGGGTATTCGGCTCTAGAAAGCGTTGTAGGAAGTTTCCTCTTATGCACTCCTGAAGGCTGTAGCTTAGACATTGGGTAGAGACCTCTGTAGGAATTAGTTAGGAGTCGGTCGAGTGTAGGTTGACACTCTATGCTTGCTTCCATGCGCCTGCGGGTCGAGCTTCGTCCTTAGCTGACAAATCTTGTTAGGTGAGTTCTCGCTGTGCTGACGTCCGTCGCGGCGTATCCGTCCAACATTGGCGCCGCTACTGGGGACGAAAACCTTAGGTAGGTGACCGAGACTAGTCCTTGAGGATAGGGATTCTTTGGCTTGCCAAGAGTCTCATTTTACATTTAGATAGGATCAGAGGGTGGAGGACTCTCTAGGTCTTAGAGAGAGTCTAGGGAGCGTGTGTCTGGCCTAGATCCTTCGACTTAGGTAGACTTAGGTAGTTTTTAGTTAAATTGTGGTGTAGAGAGTAGGAGTTGAAGTGGTAGAAGCGGTGAGAGGACAGCTTGAGAGTCCGAAGAGACCAGGAAGCAACCAAAACACCATTATCACCATTTCACATGATGAGTAGGAGTAGAGTAAATAGGACATCATGATTTATGATCTAGAGCACTTCATGCATGTATACTTGCTTATTAGATTGATCACAAAGTTGTAAAAGACGCAAAAGTGTGTTTGAAAGCTGAAGTGAAGTCCAAAAGTTGTTGTGAGTGTTTCTGATAGAGCTGCAGAGCATCAGGAGCATTTCTATCAGGAAAAATTTTAATTTTAAGCCAGGAGACATCCTACACGTAGGATGTCTACAGGCTAATCTGGTGGGAATTTTGGAATTTTGAATTGACCAGTGTGTTCAAAAGGTAGGTTTTACCTTGTTTTCACCTGGAAAGTAGAAATTTGACCATATCTTGACAGGATAAGGCCAGATAGACAAAAATTGCCAGACATCCTACCCAAATGTGCCAAGGCATTATTTTATGGCCAAAACCATAGGATGGCTGCATGAGCATGATCTGCATGATATATTGAGTGACTGAGAGAGGTTTCATCTCATTTGGGTGAGAAAATTGGGTTCTAAGCAGACTTTAGCACTTTTGACTGAAAAAGGCTAGAACGGCTAAAATTGGGGACTTTTGAAATCCAAACCAAAATCTAAGCATACCACTGGGTTGCTGACATCAAGGGGAAGTTGTGGGTCAAGTCTGGGGTCAAACAGGCCAAAAAGACATCCTACGCGTAGGATGTGTTTTGGGTGATCTGGCACTTCAACCCTAAATTTGAGCATACCAAATTGATCAGCACCTTAAGGAGAGTCTGTGTTTTGCATTTGAAGCCATTTTGAGCAAAGAGACATGCTATGCGTAGAATGTCTAAAGCAAGAAATTGAAGCCAGATATTGACTGTAGGCATAGCAAGGTGTTGTATAGCCTGAGGCAAGCCTCCTAGTCAATTTTGGTCCAAATTGGAGTTGATTAGACTGATCAAGACCAACATCAGGCTGTCGGAACAGATTTCTGATCCATTGACCAGCTTATAGGTGTCTAAATCAAAAAGTACAAACAGTTGTGGACTCAGCACATCAAGGAGAATCCATAGTGCAAAAATCCAGGCAAACAAAGCAGGAAACATCCTACGCGTAGGATGTCTACTGGGGCTTAGTGAAGAGAAAATTTGACTGAGCTTATACAGTGAGGTTCCATTTGACTTAAGGGTTCCAGAACTTCTTTCAGAAGTGAATTTGGACCTTGTTTGACCTTTTGACGGAGAAAATACTGAATTAAGACTTTTCAGGTAAATTGACCAACATCCTAGGGAAGTACAGTTCCAGATTAGCAGACCTAATCCATAACATTAGCAGTGTATAAAATACAGTAGTGGTTGAGGTTAACTCTCCAGTTATACCAATCATTACTAAAATCACCTCTAGCGGTTAGATGCTTTGATTCGATTGCCAAAATTAAACGCTTGTGTATAGGTATATTCAGCGGCAAAGCAAGAAGTTGTGCGGAGATTGATCCTTTGACAGGTGAGTGGTTGGATTTGTAATAATTGCATTGCTAAGTTTGATGAATTTAAGATCAGGAAGACACATTTTTAGAGACCAAAAGGTGGCAGGTGACCAAGGTAGCTTAGTGTCCACCGAAGAAAGTGTAACTCAGGCAAGGCTAGATCCACTAGCATCGATTATTGAGGAGGGTAGTGATACTGACACTTCATCAGACAAATCCTTCTTCATGATGGGTAGACAACAGCCAGGAGGTTGCACCTATGACGGACCAATGCCAAGAGGAAGCACCTCCCTAAATCCTTTGAATGATTCCAAGTTCACTGTAATCTTCTTAGAAGGAACAAACTCGAGGGGAGCCCTAGTTTATTCTGACTATCGAGGATGCAAGTGTATTTGTATTGAAGAAAGGCCGGCTCAGAGATTGGAGATAATTCGATTCTATGATGATGGAGATAGATTCCGAGACGAAAAGGGGAACCACTATCTTATAGTTAGTAACCGTGAAGATTACAATAGATATGGAGATAATGCGGCGAAGGGGAAAATGGTTTCAAAAACTCAAGAACCACCTCCAAACATTGATCAACCTGGAGCGATTTTTATGTATGATAAGAAAACAACCAGGGTCTCAACCTATAATGAGAATGTGGGAATTTACAAGCATGAGAGCAAGGGAATAGTCTCTTACTTTCGTTGCAAAGAACCATGCCCAACCGAGTTAAGCAAAGACAAGGTTCTTTACTTATTCTCTTATGAAATTGCTATGGGGAAGGATATCGTTTTTGTTGATAGGTATGGGCGAGAATACCAACGTATTCTCCCAGAGGAAGTAGAAAAGGCAACAGTTCCAGGAGCGTAGAGACTTTGAGTCTATGGAGGAGGCGTTTGATGAGTTTATCGAGGAATTCTCACAAAGGGGGATAGCTCATAATACAGTCTCACAAATCCATAAATTCAAACAGAAATACGGAAAAACTGTGCGAAAGGCAGCCCTACGACTAAAAAGATATGTTAAGTTCTGCCCTGTGGAAGAACTGCCAACTCAGTCCAGACTTATGCTTATATTTATCCAAGGACTAAGGAATGCAGATCTCCAAAAGGACTTACATGTGAAGAGGAGCACGACGTTAAATGAGTTAACTAAGAAGGCTCTTTACCTTGTGGATAATTGTGCGGTCTACAAAGAGGGTGAATTCAAGGATCTCGATGATGATTCATCCTCACAACAAAGCGGAAGAAAGCCTTCTAAGACAGCACCGAAAGTAGAAGTAGTTGTAAACCAGGAGCAGCTTGTAGAGGAAGTGCTAAAAAAGATTAACTTGTACGCCAAACCCCAAGCTAAACATCCCAAGTGGTGTGCTATTGAACAAAAATGGACAAACCATGGGACGGAGGAATGTTATTATAACAAGGGATATGTGAGAGAGAGACCTTATGCTCCCCAAGCTCAAGTAGCATCTCCTCAAGTTCCACCGATGCCCATGTATCAAACAGGCAAACTACTAGGACCTGTAGGTGTAGAAAGATCACAACCATTGTTGGGGCAACAACCACCCCTACCAGGATTACGACTAGTCGGCATAAGATACACACCAATAGTAACCGAATCAGAAGAGAAGGCTTTGGTGCCTATGCATGCATATTATGAAGATCCCAATGGATATGCTGCAGATCCTGTCTATTATCCACCGGAAGAATCCTCAACACCAGAACCATGGAGCATGATAGGAGGTGCAGGACCACCAACCACTGCAGAGACAGCAGGAGAAGGAAGATATAGCTTGGATGAACGAACATTGTTGTTCATAGCCAACGCAGGCATGGGCGGTCAAAGACATGCATACCAACAAAGAGGAGCTCAAGGAGCACCTCCACAGCCTAAAGGGCCCTGCTACAAGTGTGGCGGAGACCATTGGCTAAGAGACTGTCCTCATGATGAAATCATTAGAGTCAATGCATATTGCACTGAGTGTGGAGTTACTTGTTTGATTCCGGATTGCCTTAAGAACCCAAGCAAAGGAGCAAAAACTACCTTGAACATGCTGGAAGCAGTGCCTTCCAGTGGAGGGTCAGAAAACGAGACAATCATACCTATTCAGGCAGTGACATGAGCCCAAGCTCAAAGAATGACGAACGAACCTATAATCGAAGATCCAAAAACCGATGCCCCAAGTTCAGAAACAAAAAATCAGAGAAGCACTTGGAAAGCTAGAAAGGCGCGTATGAAAGCCATGAGAGAACGAGAGCAAACGGCTCTATCCGAGGAGTTAAAACACGCAAAGGATAGATTAGAGCGGTTAGAGGATCTAGCTAGCTTAAGCTCGCACACTACGGCAACCATAGCACCCAAGGAAATAGCAAAAAAGTTAAATGAGCAGTTAGATGCAATTTTAAAAGCTTACGAAGCCAGACTCAAAAAGAACCAAACCCAAGAGCAAAGATGAATGACTTATCCATATGCTAAAATAGAAAAATAGAGGTTGGAAATGTGTAGAAATATGATTGAAACAGCTCAATCTTTGATAGAAAACCCGCTTGGTAAACCTGCAAATTGGCATGAAGTACCAGCTCCAACCCCTATCAAACCAGCTTTAGAGGAACAAGTAGAAATGAAGGAAAGACTCATGAATGCTTATGAGTCTAGGGGAGATCCTATCATAGTGCCAAACACAACAGATGAGGCAAGTGAGGGGTTCCAGCCTAAGACATTGGTAGAAATGGGTAAGGACTGTAACGGTCTAGATGATCTGTGGAAGCAAATCCGTGAGGCCAACAAAGCTAATAGGGTGAGTTACCACATGAACACCACGAGAAAAGAAAAAAATGAGATCTTACCTCCTATTGAAGAATTTGAGGTAAGATCGCAAATGAACTTTGATATGCATTCACAAGGGGGAGACCAGAGATCAATTAGTTCAGGGCACAACCAACCAGACTCATTGAAAACTCTACCCTCTTACCTAGGAGAGTATGAAGCCAAGTCTGAGGTGATAGCAATCCCTTCTCAAAGACTTTCTTCTAACAAAGTGATGGATTCACAAGGGCTGATTGAGTTATTGTCCACCCCGGTGGCATGTACAATCACATAAGCCGAACTCCTAAGGTTACGACCAAACATGTGGACCACAGTAGACAAATGCCTAGAAAAATTTGGAGTGAAAGACCCCACCTCGAAGCTTTAGGAAGGGATCAGAGAATTGGACAGGCCTCAACTAAACACTAAGCCAGTATCTTAAACAAGGTTGGAGATTATTGCGAGGGAGAAGATGGAAACACCACGCTACCAGTAGAATTCCAAGGAGTAGTTTCCAAAGCTATTCTTGACAGTAAAGCAGGAGTCGCTATCGCCACCAAGGAAATCTGGAAAAAATGGGGAAAACCAGCTTTGAGAGCTACCAGAATGAAATTGCAATTGGCAGATGGGTTCATGGAGAAGCCTCTAGGACTCTTAGAAAAAGTGATTGTCACCTCATGCGGAATTGAGTATGAGCATACATTTGCAATAGTCGATTTTGACAAAAAGAACAATTACGAGATCATCTTGGGAAGACCATTCATGCCACAATTAAAGATGGTCCAGGATTAGAGTTACGACCACATATACCTCAGACATGGTGAGACAACAACCAAAATTCACTTAAAAGACCATAGTTACAAGGATGTGAATTAGACACCAGTGGAAGAGTTTGATTTAGCTGCATTGGCAGGATCGAAACTCCCAGCATGGTTAGGGCAACAAAAAGAGCTATGGATGTGCGGAGCTTCACATGTGGGAGCTTAAAAAGAGAGGAATACGTCTTAGACAGAGCTATTGAGGACAAGGATTATATTTCGGAACCTTTTCCTGAAGATGCCTTGGAACCTCTGGAATGGGAACACATACTAGCAACATTGGATATCTATACCATTACAGATAGTCCAACGACAAAATTTTACGATAAGGATGGCTATGATGTGCTACCCTATTACATGGTAAGCATTATACCAGGAGGAGATGAGATGGTAGAACCACCGGAACAAGAAGAGTTTTATAACTCCTCTGAGCATCTAGAGGTAAACAACAATGCAGATAATGAGTGCTCAGACAGCGCAAGCGAGCGTGGGGAGAAAATAGAGAATATCAAGTTTTATGATTTTGCCAATCAGCTCCCTAGACGCCAAGAACGCTATAGGAAAAAACAAGCAGAAAACAAAGCAAGAGAGAACCTGATGCCCACGATAAAAGATAAAACTCACTATCTAATTCTTGTAAAAGCAGAGGATTGTGTAAAAGATCAAATATCAGGAAGATTCTCAAAATTTTAAAGGGAAGGAACGCGAGAGGAAATAAGACAAGTACGAAAAGCTAAAACAAAAAAAAAATCTCAAAAATCAAAAAAAGAAACAACAACAGACCCAGAGTGGACCAAATTGGAGCGTAAACAGAAATACTAAGAACTAAAACGGTCTTTACGAGAGGTATGGACTACTGAGGGAGATAGTGATGGTAAGGGGGAGTCAGAAAAAAGAAACATGAATGTACCATCACACTATCAAAAATTCACCATCCAGGACAGAAAAATCATAATGACACCACCAGTCAGGGAAAGAACAAACCAAGAATCTTATGATGGGCCGAAAAATGCAAAAAGGATAGACCTCGCTGAACCAGGTGAGAAGCCTCATCCGGTCTATATCGCAACCAATTTAAAGCCTAAAGAAGAAGAATTGCTAACACAACTTCTCAAGAAGTATAAAGATGTGTTTGCATGGTCCTACAAAGACCTCAAAGGAGTTAATCCATCGATATGCCAACATACAATTCCTTTGAAATCAGATGACAAACCTAACAAATAGCGTCCTTATACATATAATGACACATTTGCTAAACGAATCAAAGAGGAGATTGACAAGCTGATGGATGCTTAATTCATCTATGAAATCGAACATACAGATTAGGTATCACCCATTGTGGTTGTCCCCAAAAAGAATGAAAAACTGCAAGTGTGTGTAAACCTCAAAAAGTTAAATGCAGCCACCATAAGAGACAATTATCCCTTGCCGATCACAGAACATGTACTTGAGAGGTTGGCCAAGAAACGGGCTTATTCCTTTCTAGATGGGTTTTCAGGGTATAACCAACTGGCAATTGCAAAAGAGGATCAACACAAAACAGCGTTTGCCACGGAATGGGGATTATATGCGTATCGAGTTATGCCTTTTGGCTTAACTAATGCCGCAGCTACCTTTCAAAGGTTAATGACGCATGCGTTCAAAGAATACTCTTAGAAATATACATAGATGATCTTGTGTACACTCTCTTCTACGAGAGGAACATATTGACCATTTACAAAAGGTATTTGAAAAATGCAAAACATATCGCATCTGTCTTAACCCAGAAAAAGTGTATTTTTATGGTTAGGCAAGGCCGCATCTTAGGACACATTGTCTCAAGAAATGGCATAACCACAGACCTAGACAAAATCAAAGTCTTAGTAGGCGTGCCCAGGCCCACTAATGCGAAACAAGTGCAATCCTTCATGGGACATTGCAGATATTATCGAAGATTCATATATATGTATGCAGTCATCGCACAACCTCTGTATCGTTTGTTAGTCAATTTCGACTCGACTGAGGCGTGTGAAACTTCATTCCAAAAGCTGAAGGAAAACCTTGTATCAGCACCTGTACTTAAAGCACTGGATTGGGAAAAGATATTCCATGTTCACATTGATACATCTCATATGCAATCGAGAGTATTTTGGCTCAACCTGGAGACGGAACGATGGATTTTCCAGTTTGTTATGCAAGCCGACAGTTAAATAGTGCGGAAAAGAGTTACACAACCACCGAAAGAGAAGGGTTAGTAATGATTTATGCTGTAAAGAAATTTTGACTTTATTTGCTTGCAAACAAATTTGTGTTCTTCATAGATCATCAAGCTCTTTTGTATCTGGTTAATAAACCATGCAATACTGGGAGGATTGTACGCTAGTTTATTATATTGCTAGAGTTTGATTTCACAGTGGTAGTCAAAAAGGGTAAAACACATCTAAGGGCGGATCATCTTTCAAGGCTACACAACAGGGAAGCTCCTGAAGGAGTAGATGATGACATACCAGATGCTTATCTTTTCAATATTGAAATGATACCCAAATGGTCTCAGGAAATTGTTAGCATTCTTTCCTTTGGAGGTAGGTTTGATAACACAGAAGACAGATCCAAACAACAAACAATTCGACAAACAAAAAACTTCCAGTTGATTGCAGGACGGCTGCATCATCTAGGATCGGACCAGATTCTACGATTATGCATAAATCCGAAGAAATTTGAGTGTTATCTTGAAGAAGCGCATGTCCAGGATTGTGCATTTTATTGTTCAACAGTGAAAACGCACCAGAGACTGAAACAATTGGGGGTTTATTGGCCAACTATGTATGCCGACACACATGCTTATGTTAACAATTGTACTATATGTAGTGCCAAACGACCAATGGATCACGCGACATTGTTTCATGTCAACATTGCACCTGCATGGAGTCAATATATCATTGATTTCTTAACCACAAGGACGTTTCTTGAAAACATAACAAGAGCACGGAAAAGGCTATAGAGCTGGAGGCTCGTGACTTTCAGTTAATTGGGAACCAACTCTATAAGCGAGGAAAGGACAGTCAACTTAGAATTTGTGCAAGTGAAAGTGAATACCTGCTGATTCTAGAACACGCACATGGTGGAATAAGTGGGGGCCATTTTTCAGGCGATAAGACGGCAAAAATTGTCTTAACCGCAGGAATATGGTGGACTACATTGCATATAGATGCTGACGAGTTTGTAAAGCATTGCAACGCTTGTCAATGCACCAAGGTGCCGATAAAGAGAGATGAGATGCCACTACAGCCAATGATGGGAGCAAGGGCATTTGCAAAATGGGGCATTGATTTTTGTGTGAGAATGTTTTTGTACGATACGGTTTACCAATAGAAATTGTCAGTGATCGAGGAATACATTTTCTTAATGAAGTCATTGAATATCTGCTAGAGGAATTCATGGTCATGCATAGAAAATCTGCTCCATATCATCCACAGGCAAATGGACAAGCTAAGGCCACAAATAAAACACTATGCACGGTTTTGACTAAAATTGTATCAGAGTCAAGAACAGACTGGGATCAGAAGTTACACTCAACACTATGGGCATACAGGGTAGCTTACAAAACATTGACAGGAACGACACCGTACAACATGGTGTTTGGCCTAAATGCTATATTACCCATAGAGTTTTTAATCCCAACTCTACGAGTAGCAAAACATTTAGAATGGACAGGGCATGAGCTCTCTTCAAGAATAGATGATCTTGAAAAGCTAGATGAACTTCGCTTGAGAGCTGTAGCTTCGATCTATGCTAAAAAGAGAAGACAACAAGATTTTTTTGACAAGCATGTGCGCACGAAAGAGTTCAAAACAGGTGATTATGTCCTTATTTATACCTTGAAGCAACATGCCAAGAAACTTAAAAAGCGAGGGATGGGAACCTTTGTGATTAGTGATCTATCACAAAACGGAGCTGTCAAGCTTGCTACATTAGCAGGAGAAGAAATGCCAAATTGGATTAGTGGGTGTCGATTAAAGAAATATCATTTACCACTAACACAGGATATGCTTCAACAAATCCATCAAGAAAAACAACGGATGAACGAGAAACAGAGGGTACGGGAAGAAGCCCAAGCAAAAGCAAAAGAACCCATTGCAAAAAGAAGGCTTCTACGACAGCAACAATAATGTGGATCACCATTGTGAATAAATGCTATTCGACTAATGAATTTTGATGAAGACACAGTAGAGCCAATAATTGTAGTCAAAGTGGGTAGCAATCAAGTTGCATTGACTTAATTCTGGAGCTCAAGCAAATTTGATCTCTTACAGATTATACAAACAGCTCAAGCCCACAGGTCAACTTCATCCTACTCCACAAGTGTTGGAAAGTAATACATCACATTCGCTAAAAACATTGGGCTGGACTATATTGCATGTACAAGTACATCAATATATTTACCCACACAAATTTTATATGGTCGAGGATGAAAGCACACAACACCCCATGTTGTTGGGACAACCTTGGCAAAAAGAGTACAATGTGCAGATAGATTAGAATGCGAATGCAGTAAAAATTCAGCATGCACAAGAACAACAGGTGGTAGCCTTTGCCCAGCAAGCCCGGAATAATCAGTTGCCAGCAATGCAATCACTGGATAAAGAGCCAAAAGGAAGGGTGCCACTAAAGAACAATACGATACCCATGGTAAACAAACAGGTGCCTGCCAACATTGTGCACTACAAGTATAAAAAGTCACCGACCATAGTGGAGAGATCAAAGTTAGCAACACGAGAAAAACAAGTATGGGTGCGGAAGGATAGAGATGACATGGCAAACAAACCACAATACAACAGAAGAATTCAATAGAAACAAATAGTTCAACCAAAAACCAAGGGAATAAAACAGATATGGATCCCAAAGAAAATGCTCAGCAATAACTCAAATGAAACTCGCATTTGGATCCCGAAACCAAAGCAAAAGGAACTCCCTTGAGTACAAGAAACATCGGAAGGCAGACAACTGCATATGAAACCAACAAACCGATTTATGTGGATGCCAATCCGCACAAAACACTGGCAACCAAGGAAGTAGCAATAAACCTACAAAAATCGGCAAGGCAAAGCTACACATGGAAAGCAAAAGAGACAAGGTCTACGGCCAATTCCACCACGAAAATTCTCTCCAAGGAGACGACTACGGCTATATCGACAGTAGCGGCAACACTCGCGACTATTGCAAGAAAAACGATCAAACAAAGAGCGGTAGAGTTACAACTTTTACTTGCAAAGAAACTCCGCCCACCAAATCAACAACAAACAGGAAACCTCGACAGCGAATGCCAATAAGCATCTTGCTTATACCCTTCTCTTACATAGCATTAATTTTTCCGTGCATTGACCGAGTATGCATAAAATAGGGCCACATTACACGGCCAAGCATTTACACAATTTTTTTTCAACCCATACACGGCACATACACCGAGGCGATACCTTGTCGTCCGGGAGGACTCCGGCTAGGGGGGGGGGGAGGCATTCTCAAATGCGGACCCAATAGCAGAAAGAGCAAGAAAGGGCATGTTTTTCGACTATTTTTAAGGGTTGTTATTTGATTGCGAAATTTTCTGGACTAACCTAAGTACATATGTTCTTATACAGCATGAATCTACAGGTATATGGGGCCAAACGCCAAATCAAGCCCCTAGGTGTGTGTATATAAGTAAAAATAGCCATTTTTCGGGTAAAATATTGGTAAAACAGAGAAATCCGGTCATAAAAATTGCATGTGAGTGTATATAATGTTTTGCGGTGATGTTTTTGATTTATTATTATTTTTGGGGATTTTTTGGGCTTAATTTGCTATTTTCTTTTTAATTTTACTAATTTTTGGCAGAAAAACTTTAAGAACACAAAAAACAGGTGAAAAACGGTCGTAATGAAAAACAAAAAGTATGGGGATGATCAGTGAATATAGGACAACCTATGGTACAATGGGGGTGCAATTATATGAATGAAGCAGAAAGCGTGATTTGGCCAGATTTTGACCGAAACGTCAAATTTCTTGGAAACGGGGCAAATGCGGTTTTTTGAGCCTAACCGCATCTCGCAAGAAGTTGGGAGCACATGTCAAATTTCATGAAAAGTGGTTCGGGGACCCCCATTATAAGAAATTTTCACTTCATTTTAAGCTCATTTCCACTATTGACCTTTGAGAGAGAGCTCAAGCCACCTAGAGCGAACGGAACTTCCAGCAGCTTCTACAACGCGCACGACTACCCGACGGGCTTCAGACATGAGAGGTAGGCTCACCACCTTGAGCTTTTCACACATGTTTGTCGTTTTGTCACGAAAACTAGCATAGGGTTCACACAAGAAAGCGGGCAGTAGAGACCTACAAGTAGAAGTGGCCACCTAACGGCTAACCCAAAAGCAATGAGACTTCATCGGCAGCTTACCCTAGCATAGGAGACCAGTCTTGGATGCCCAAAGGCAGTAGAAAACCATCGGGAAAAACCCTAATTCCTAGATCCCCACAAGAGGCCACCAAATGGGAAATCGGCGGAGAGGCGCCCAAATGCGACCAAAATCATGGGTAGGAGCATCTCGACATGCTCGACAAGTCTATGTAGCCCACATGACCAAAAGGTGACCCGAAGCGGCACTAAACTTCAAAAACAGCATCAGACACACAAAGCGTCAAAAAGCTCTCGCGGCCAAACCGCATGTCTGTTTGCCACCAAACTTCACGAGCGGCTTTCCTAGACCATCAACAACCAAGTCCTATGGTAGTAGACCACCACAAGTCATCAAAGATGTGTCAACGCAACCACGGGTGCTTCTAGAGCGACAAATTGCCAAACGGAGCTCCGATGAAGCCAAAGTCGACAAAAACCATACGGCAAGGATCCCCAAGGGATCGGGAAGCTATGGAGACCAACAGTAAGAAATTCAATTGCCGAAAAGCACTCCAAAAGTCAGAAAACGGCTCGAAGGCTCTGAAATCCACACAGGGAGTTACTTTCTATCTATTTGACTTTTTTACTGAAATAGGGCTTAAAAGGGACTCAGTGGGACTAAGGGCAGGCACCAATAGCACCTTCATTAAAAATTTCATCAAGAGACATCCTACGCGTAGGATGTCTCAAGGCCAAATTTGGGCACCAAATCTAACAACTCTCATCACACAAATTTTCTGAATAGCCTTTACATGCTAGCCACCAAGTTTCATCACATTTGGACCAAAATTGACCTCATATGTATGAAAAAACGCAAAGTCGGGACATAGAGGCAATAATGGGCCATAGACCTACCAAAACTTGTCCAAATCACATGAAACTTGCACAATACAGTGATGAGCACATTGCCAACCAATCTGTGTGGTCATATGCAAAAAATGTTGAAATAGACATCCTACGCGTAGGATGTCTAAATGACATTTTTGGCCTACAGAGGGTGTTTTTCAATTCCAGATCTATTCATATCACCTTCAAGAGCTCATATATCAAGTTTCACGCCATTCTAATCATTTTTGACCCCCAACACCTCCAAGATACACTTTTTGAGCCCAAAAACACTACACAGCGTCTTACCTACACCAAATCTTGTCCAAATCAAAATCCAAGAGCAGGGCCATGTTCCACATGCCAAGGGCTACCCACAGAACAAATCCCAAGCAATTTTGATGAAATAGACATCCTACGCGTAGGATGTCTCCAACTCAATTTTGACCTTCTGTGCAAGAAATGACATCATGAAAGCCATTACCATGGTGCAAGGAGCCCATATATCAATTTTCAACCCATTTGGATATCATTTGCCACCTGTTGTGGACATCTTACCCAATTTGTGAGCCTAAAGCCTGAATCTACCCAAAAATACACTTTTTGATGCCCAAACCCAATTCTAATCATATAGCCATGTTGCACAAGCCAAGGACCACCAGCATGTCAAGTTTCACCAAAAACTGATGAAAAAGACATCCTATGCGTAGGATGTCTAAATGATAAATTTTGGCCAGAATTATACTGTGAGCACATGCAGGGTTTCCCAAGTTCCTTTTAAGTTTTATTTTCAATTTTCAAGTCATTTGGATAGTTAAAACTTAGTTTCTCAACTGATATGGAAAAAACGCTAACTTCAGACTACTGAGTGCAACAGGATCTATGGCAGCCACAAAATACCGGCAAAGAAGAAGAGGATGACCATAAAATACTATTTGGAAGAAGTAGAGCAGTTTGTCATCCCAGAAGGAACTTTAAAGCCAACCAGTACGTGGATTCAAGAGGACTTGCTAGAGTCAAATGATCTGAGGATCTACCAAGGCATGTTCAAAGACACTGAAGGAAATGTAATAGAGCTACCCATGCTACTGCGGGAGCTCAATGAGTTTTTCAGAAGCAAGATGGCAGAGTACTTGGAGAAGATAGATCTCCATAATTATTTTGAAGCTGTGCCGGTAGGAATTGACATAGAAAGAGTATGGGAATTTGTGACTACAATCAAAGAAGATGGAGTGGCCAGAGTTACGGATCTGCAGGGCAAGCCAAACACGGTTATTGTAATCACAGAGAAAGTAGTGGCAGCCGCACTAGACCTCTCCAACAAAGGGGATAGTGTAACCAAAAGAAGAGATGAAGTAAAGGTGTACTCTGAAAAGAAAAGCAACTACACCTTTGAAGACATTGCAAACCCTAAAGTGGCAATCATGAGTCAGCTTTACAACTAGTATTTTCACATGTGTACAAAGCGGCCACAGAAGTACCGAATGCCGCCTGGAGCAATTGCCACAACCTTCACCTGGGCAATGCAGAAGAGCAAGCCGAAGGTGATCAACTATGTTGCCTATATCCATGATAATCTGGTGAAGATGGGCAACAAGAACCCCACCTACATTGTGTCGGGTGAGCTGATCACGAAAGTGGTTTATGGTGCCAAGGGAAGATGGCCTGACCCTCCATCACAGAATGACTGGCTAAGGCGGAAAGAAGATAAAGAGGATGAACAGTCAAAAGCACCCAGGGTAGAAACACGTTTGAAGCGCCGGTTAGAGACCGTGCAAGAAGAGCAGCCAGAGTTGAAGAAGGGAAAGAAGGAATCTGTACAAGTGCCGGTCAAAGAGACAAATTCATAGAAAGCGGCACGGCTAGAGCGGCTAATGGAAAGCTTCATAGCCGAAAGAACCCTCAAGGGAGATTTGAGCGAATTATGGAAGCCGTCCCTGGAAACCATGCCGGGATCATCCCGAAGGGTGCACAGAGATAGGTTTGAAGATTATATCAAAAATTTTGAGATTATGGATGCTACGGCAAAAAATATCCCAAATGTACCATTTACAGAAGCAGAAGTGGATGAAGTACGACGACAACTGCTAGAAGAGCAGGAAGGCCAAGAGAGAGAGAGAAAGAAAAAGGCGGACAGAGACTTCAAGAAAAAGCTGGTAACTCCACCGTCAAGCCCGGAGTCCAGCCCACCGCCATCACCACCTCCTCGTAGCCCTCCACAAACTCAACAAAAGGAGGAGCTAGACAAATCTGAAGATCAAGAAGAATCAAGGCAAGAACAGAGCCAAGAGCAAGAGCAAGAAGAAGAAGCTAAGCCCAATAGTGAGCAGCCAAAGCTAGATGAAGCAAGGTTTAACACGTTTCTTGATCTACTAGCTACTGGATATTCAAAAGAAGAGGCAGCCACAGTCGCATTTGACTTGGCAAGCACAGAGCCCAAAGAACAGATGCAGAGCCTGTGGTTAGTGGAGCTAAAAGAGATGGCCACTGATACAGTGGACCTGCAGCCACCCACCAATGATTGGGATGTGGTGATGACCAAGCTAACCGGGCTCAGGGAGCAATCAATGGCCACGGAAATTGAGTTTGACAACCTCAAAGCCAATGAAATTCAGATCAAGGCTCAAGTTGACTCTCTCCAAAAACAAAGCCAAGGGCATATAAAGAAAGAAGCAGAGCTACAAGCCAGTCTAGCCATGGAATTGCAAAAATGTCAGGAGATTGAAAGAGAAAATCAGGCAGCAGCTCAAAGAGCTCAAGACGAATACAGAAAACTCAGCAAGTCATTTGACAGATGCAGAAAGGGAAAGGGACAACCTAACCCTACAACTTGCTGAAGAATCCAAGGAAGTGGAAGCCATGCGGAATGCCAAAGAGAAGGCAGACATAGAGCAGGAGGCTAGCCAGGATGAGGTCATCGAGCTCAAAGACCAGATTAAAGTTAAAGATCAAACCATCCAACGGCTACGGGCATATCCTGCCAGAGTCAGAGCGACTAGGTCGACTCACACCACTTCAGAGAGTCAGCTTTATGAAGAACAAATGAAAGAGCTCCAGAAGGAGCTAACCCTAGAGAAAAAGCAAAGGCTGATGATGGCCGAGGGGTCAGTGGTCATGCAAAACCACATGGAAGAAGAGCACAAGGCAATGCAGAACGAGTTGGAAACCATCAAGAGAAAGCTCGAGGAGGCGGAGAAGATAAATGCCGATTTGAACGACCTCCTTGTGAATATGGGAGAGCAAGCTGAAGCAGAAAAGCAGACATCTCCAAGCCTGAAGGGGTAAAGTTGATAGTCAACTCTCAGCCCAGGTGGAGAAAGGCATGGCTAACAAAGTATCCACAGTATCTAATCCATCTGGTAGAGGGACCAAAAGTCATCAGAGATAACCTAAGTTTCTGTCCTCTACCAAGGATGCGGACGTGGAAGGCCCAGGAGCTATTGCAAAGAAGCCAACCTACTTTGCTAAATTACCCGAAGCTGTCAGGCTTCAAGGCAGGCGAGAGAATAAGTGTTCGATGCATGGTGAAAACCCTAACGGGCGCCATCAAATTGTTCACTGGCTCGCCTGACCTATCTTGCATTATGATGAGAAAGATTTGCAAAACACTTTTGGCAGTCTTCGAGACATTCAAACCAGGCCAGGCGACAGATAGTATCTTCTTCTTTCAAGATACATACAGATGTGCATACGATCTGTCTCGTCACCCTTCCAAGGAGGTGATACATGCATAGTATCAAAGGATCATGTTTTTGCCATCCTATCACCTCCCTGCCTTTGAAGAAGCTTTTTACACCGGCTTCTTCACAATCAGCAATGACATATTCAGCCCGACACTACTGACTCAACATGCAAGATATGAGTCACTGCTCAAGATGAGAGAAAGCCTAAGATGAAGAAGCATCTCAACAGCCATGTCGGGGACGACATGAGCAAGGAGGGGGGGAGTGTTAGAAGCGGGACACACCCTACGAAAAATGACTGCTGGGCGGATTATTTTTTTTTTTAATTATTCATTTATTGAGAAAACCCGACATTCCACCTTTGTAAATATTGGGGTTTACAGAAGTTTCCAGATTGTATCCCAGTTTTGACACTTAGATTGAGTAGATGGTTAAATTGGAACATTAGGGCTTGAGAATTGTAAGGTATTTATACCACTTTTTGACCTTAACAGAAAACCTTTTGTCATTTTAAAAAAGTTTTGAAGTCTGTGAGTGAGCGTACTGTGTACGAGAGAGAGTGAGAGTTTCATCTTGACGCTACACGAGCACCGGTGCTCGGAATCGAGTGCGGAGAAGTGCAGCGTGTTGCCCCCGACGAGAGCTACGCGTCAATACCTACATTGCGCACGTACAGTCCGGTTTTGCGAGCTCCATCTACGAGCTTCATCTGGTGATTGGTGGGCATACGTTGTTCAATTTTGAATTGCAGCATATCCACGCGTTCGCATTGAGTAGAGCTACACATTAAGCACTTTAGTTTTCGAAAACGACGACCTGCAAATTTCGGCCAGACATCCTACGTGATTTTGCACCAGGTGTTTTAGGTTGAGATTTTGGTTCATAGACCTTGAGGAGAGCGACCTATTGGTGTTAGTAGGGTCTCCTTCAAGTTCTGTGGTGTTTCGAGATTGTTTGATGGGTATTTGGCTCTAGAAAGCGTTGTAGGAAGTTTCCTCTTATGCACTCCTGAAGGCTGTAGCTTAGACATTGGGTAGAGACCTCTGTAGGAATTAGTTAGGAGTCGGTCGAGTGTAGGTTGACACCCTATGCTTGCTTCCACGCGCCTGCGGGTCGAGCTTCGTCCTTAGCTGACAAATCTTGTGAGGTGAGTTCTCGCTGTGCTCACGTCTGTCTTGCGGCGTATCCATCCAACATGTACTAATTCCTCCAGTCTATGTGTAAGATTATGATTAAAATCTAATCCATATTCGACCACCATCCTGAGACTGGGAATCATGAATTTAATAGGCACTACAGCTTCAGTACCATACACCATTCTGAAAGGTGTCATTACAGTGGTAACTTTATAAGTTGTTTTGTAGGCCCATAGAGCAATCTAAAGCTTAAGATCCCATTGATGTGGTTTCTTCTGAACAATCTTGGTAAGGATATTCTTGATGGTTTTGTTACTGCTCTCTACTTGACCATTGCACCTAGGATATTAAGGAGTTGATTTCCTGTGTTTAACTGAGAGCGTTTCCATTAGAATTTCCATGGTATCATTGATGAAATGTGTCCCTTGATCAGACACAATATCCATGGGGCATCCATAGCGGCAAATAATGTTTTCAAATAGGAAAATAGTAGTGGACTACGCAGTATTATTTGGAAGAGCCTTGGCCTCTACCCATTTAGTGACATAACAGGTATCCATTAAGATATACCGACTCTTCCTTGGAGTGACCTTCTTGAATGGTCCCATGAAGTCCAGACCCTATTTCATAAATACTCCTAGTGGTTGGACTAGAGTAAGTGGAGTCATATCATTTGTTGTTGGTTTGCCCATTCTCTGACATATATCACAAGTTTTGCAAAAACTTTGAACATCAGATATCAGAGTTTTCCACCATAATCCAGCCTGCAAAATCTTCTTGTAAGTAATATCCGTGGGAGAAATGTCCTCCAGAATCCCCATCGTGTGCTTCAGCAAAGACTTGCATTCTTCCTTCCATTGGCACACACCTTCAAAGAACCCCATCTAGTCCCAATCTATAGAGCAATCCTCCTATGATGGTGAACTTCATAATCAGAGCCTTCTTCTGATTCTGAGTCCAGTTTTTTGAGAATCCTCCTTTGGAAAGGAACTGATATATACCATACCATTCTGGATATATTTTTCCTCAATTGTCACATGAAACAGCTCTGCATCTACTGGATCATCTCTCAAGGATAATTCTGAGTAACCATTAGTACTTTGAGACAGGAAATCAGCACCACAATGCGATTTACCGGGCTTATGAAATATGTGAAATTCAAACTCCATCAGGAACATCATCCATCTGATTAATCTTCCTGGGATAATAACTTTGTTAATAAAAAATAATAATGCCTAATGATCCACATAGAAATCAAATAGCTTGCCCAGTAAATAATGTCGAAACTTGGTGGCACTAAAAACCATTCCTAAGGCTTCTCTCTTCGTAGTAGTATATCCTTGTTTAGCTTGACTGAATCTTCGACTGGCAAAATACACTGGATCAATCCTCCCTTCTGGTTGAACCAGTATTGCTCCCATTGCCAGACCCAAAGCATCGACATGCACATGGAAGATAACATCCCAATCCGGTTGTCGGAGTACTGGCTTACTAATAATGGCATTCTTACGACATTGGAAGCTCTCCTCACATTCAGCAGTCTAGATGAACTTGCTGGTTTTCTTAGTGAGCTCATGTAAAGGTAATGCCTTCGAAGCAAACATATGAACAAATCTTCTATAAAAATTGATATATCACAAGAATGAACTTAATTCTGATGCTATGTGAGGTGCCTTGGCGTGCTGGACACACTGGATTCTATCATTGGTCATCTCTATGCAATTCCTGAACACTATATGCCCCAATAATTGTCCCTTCCAGACCAGGAAAACAGATTTGAATGGATTCAAACAGATCCTCTTCTCCTTACAATGCTGGAAAACCAATTCCAGAAAGAGCAAATGCTTTTTCTCTATTGGGAATACATTGAAGCCATCATGCAATGTTGGAATGTTGTGCTACATCCGGAAGCCTGGCTGCCCTGCAAAATACTCAAAAATAGCACATAGCGAGACATAAATGACTAAATCTGCATACCTCGAATCACACGACGCCTAATCCACGTTGTACACGAGCAGAGAGAGAAAGAGAGCGTGATAGAACGAGAGAGCACATGCATGCGCACCTCCTAGAGCGGAGTGCTACGCCGGCACAACGAGAGAGAAGAGGGGAGAGGGGAGAAGAAGTACACAGACACTGGGTGCAATCTCCCCCATGCAAGAGTGACCATTTCCCTCTTGCACGTATTTAATTTATAGATCCTTGAATGGTCAAAGTGAGTACAAACTGGCCGACCGGACATAATTGGCCAAAGCTCACAAAGAGCACTTGAATAATCAAATATACATAAAATGTAACATCCTTCTGCATAATCCATTATCTGCTGATGCTCTTGCCATCTGTCAGTTGCAATAGATAATACAATATCAGTTCTATAACATACCTCTCCGTTGGAAAGCAACTGTCCTCAGTTGCGAAGATAAAAATCTGCAAACAATACTTGTCAAAAACAGTGATGAGTATGTTGTGTCAAAAACATCACATAATAAAAGAAAAAATTATGAAACTTAACAACATTAGCTTATGCCTACCGTCATCCACATACTACCTATTCTAGTGTCCCATACCACTAGAATAAGCAGTATATGGCATACCCTGATGAATCAGGATATCATTGGTCACACTTATCATCAATCTCATAATGTCAAGTCTCATCACATAAACACTGTCATAATAATCACCAGATACCGAATCCCAATCCAATTCCAATTCCACAATATAAGTCCAAATCCAAATCACTTTCATTATGTACCCGGGTAACAAAATCATACCAGTTACAGTGGTGGCCAGCCACTGCAGCATGATTTTGTGATCGGTGTTGCCTCATCCGGGCGAGTCTACACCAATAAAACGTGCTGCCTAAATCAACGAATCTGCACTAATGGTGCCTAAATCGGTGAATCTGGATTAACCCTTGTGAATGTGTAATTTTTCAGTGTGCTGCCTAAATCGGCGGATCTGCACAGGTAACTGGTGTTTCCTAAATCGGCGAATCTATATCAAGATGAGCATTTACACACTGCCTAAATCGGCGGATCTGTGTGCATATGACCAATGGACTAAACAAGACATAAAAAGATAAAACACGTACTACCTGTGTGACACCAAATTGGAGTGTAGTTGAATAGCAGAGTACTTACAAATTTTTATTCACTAACTCAAAACACCGCAACTCATGTGAGTAGGTGCATAGCTTAATGCCGAATCCTCTCAATAGAATTTACATGCAGTGCAAGCACAAGCCAGAACTTTATGGATTCTTAATTTCATATGCCATAAGAAAATGCAAGGAAGTAAAAGATGTTTTCCCTTTCAAATTTTCCAAAAATATTATCTCTATTGCAAACTGCTTGACTTTGTGTCCTTAAATATATGCACCAACAAAAAAGATATACGTACCTGGAGGTGGTTTGAAGAAGTAACTAGTATCCAAGTCGTCAAATGCTAAACAATTTCTTGAAGCAAAGGTCAACAACAAAATTCATCATTTGAGTAATGTTATGCAAGTTAGAACAAACCAAGTACAGATGCCATAAAGTTCAAATCGTACAGATGGACGTCAGATATCGGTGAGGTGGATTGTATATGTGAGTAAGTTTTTAACCCATTGATTGTTGTCACAAGAAAATTAGAAGCTAGTAAAAATTTCACCAGTGGTATTGAAACTAGCTAAAATAGCAAAACATCGGCTAGATTCCATGCTTTCCTTAAGTAAATCGGCAAAGTTGTAACAATTCTGGTGTGAATATCTGAAAATATTTGAGTTTTGACCTAAAAACAAAAGAGCTTTAGGCGTGTCCTTATTGTCTGCAGTTAGGAAAAATGTTTTTGGCAAGCCCTAACTCGATTAACAAACATTGCTATGAGTACTCTGATCCAAAGAGAGTTTCTCGTGAAAAATTTCGTAGGAACTACTTTCGATGGTCATCTTTGAATGGATACAACAAACACTAAAATACCAAGAGACATAGTAGCACTTAGCTCCACCTTAAATATAGACACACAAATTTCTTACCACGTAGCGACGAACATTAACGTCAAGCTATGAGAAACCATATAGAACACTTACAGTATGTGTGTGTATATGTGTTTAGGTGAGTGTGTATGCGTATATCAATGGAATTGACGAGTGAGTGTGTGTGGAGAGCAAGACGTCATGCGACGTGCAAGGTTGGGGATAATCGAATACAAAGGTAGGGTCCTCAAGGTGATTGTATTATTGATATCAATGAAGGTCCAAAAGGGAAGGGAAAGAGGGGGGAGAAAGAGAGAGAGAAATGAAATGAAATGTTATGTTAAACGTCTTCAAAATGTGAAAAATTATATAGGAGACCAAATTGATGCAATCCTGGTAGATCTAAACTAATGCCTAGCTATAAAATGAAGTAAAATAAAGGTTAAAATGAACTCAATGTCTGAGGATGGTTTGCATCGGGCGTTGTCTGTGAAAGTATTGCCATGGCACTGTAGGTCTTCGTCAATGTGCGCTTCGGTACGCAGTGATACTGGGGAAGAGAGATAGAGAAAGAAAATAATAATAATAATAATAATACTTTGGTTCCAGTCTCGCTGACGAAGTTAGTGTAACTGGGAGCGCGAGAGACAATACAAAGTTAGTGTAACTGGGAGCGCGAGAGACAATACAAAGTAGAGCTACCGAAACTCGCTATACAGGGATGAACAAACATTGGGGATCATCCTTATAGTTTTAAACAACAACTTTGTTCACTGTACAAAATAGAGCTACCCAAAGGGATGAACAAACATTGGAGCCTTGCGGATAGGCTGAGATCAATTGTTACACAAATGGTCTGTTTACTATGGAGTCATACAAAAGTTCTCTTCTGTCCAAAACATGCAGAGGTGCTATTAACACAACTCAATGCAAAGTTCTAAGTTCAAATCATGCATGCGTTACATCAATGTTGTAATCTACAGATTGTGCATGCTAATTGTAAATTCTGAAAATGATGCTCACGAATTGAAACAACATCAACAAAAACAAGTAGCTATATTCAGCCCATATATAGGCACATTCCGGGCTTATTAGTAGTCTCAACTCTACAACCGATCAAGACATATATATACCCTACCTCTATCTTTATATTCTAACAACAATGCCTAAAACAATCCCGTTTGAACACTACCAAAGTTTGTTGTATCTAAAGCTGCACAAGTTGTCTTCCTTGTAAACAATATTCTCGGCATGCTAAAACATGCCTTACCGGAGAAGGGAGAAAGACATACAAGCTTTTGTGTGCCTCTTTTAGATAGTGAATGGGACTCTTCATTTAAGGGCCAGCCATTGTTTTTATTTTGTTTTAGAATACCCATGTCAAGAAGAACAAACTGTAATAATGATGATGAAGGGCTACTGATATGAACATACAACTGCCCGTAAGTAGAGAATTGGGTCGGTCTTCTCTTGTTTTGAAAAATTGACAAGAATTGTACAGGGCTATTTGCATCATGAAAAGAGCACTATATTGCAAGTGGCCATGGCTTGCCCGCCATAACTGCCTCGACATCATCAATCTCACGCAGACAATTTGTACAGTGTGTCAAGTTTGTCCGCTGTAACCATCTGTAAGGAGATGAAATCTGCCTTGTCCAATATGGAGGCCCGGGTTACAAGCATGATAACAATTCATCCCCAATGTAAATAGACACACGTTAGAGAGAGAGAGAGAGAGAGAGAGAGAGAGATTGTTGGTAGCGGCCCTGGGAGAGAGAAAAAAAATAAATAAGAGAGAAATTATGGATCGAGAGCGTGAAGCGCTGCTTCAATAGTGCTTTAATGTTTGTCTCTGCAAATTGCCGTACTAAGAGAGGCGCCACTCAGAAGCAGAAGCAGAAGCAGAAGCACGAGGGGGTAGCAGTAGCAGCACACGAGGGAGTGCAGTTTCACAGGACCATAGAGAGAGAGAGGGATGACGGCTTCGTACTGAGCTGAGAGAGTGTCTGATGGGCTGCCTCAGCGCATGAGAGAGGGCTGACGGGCTGCTCCAACTGACGAGTGGGAGATGGTTTTTGGGTTCGTCGAAGATTCACAATGTGCTGCTCAAGATGGTGTGCTGCATGCGTGACAAGCACACAGGGCGAAGTCGATATGGGAAGGCTGGGGTAGAAGCAGCACGAAGAGGTACCTGCTCAGGCTTGAAGAGCTTCGTCTAGGTCCGCCATTGCAGAGCTTTGTCAATGGTTGCCGCTGCAGGTGGTCCTGGGAGGGGGAAGCTTGGCAAGCAGGTTAATTCAGCCGTGAGCAGGCCAGGAGAAGTCGAGCAAGAGGAGTACTAGCAAGAAGAGGAAGCCAAATGAAGTTTAGGGCAGCCATAGCATGGCACTGATAAAGGAGGGTGGTAAGAAGTCGACGTGCTTGATCGGAGGACCCGCAACTCGCTGCAAGGAGCAAAAAGGGGAGCGGTGCAAAGAGGTGATGAGTTGCACATGAGGGTTGGCGAACTGCATGCACCAAGACTCCAAGAGTCTGAGAGCGGCTGCAGTTGAGAGACAGAGAGAGAGGTGTAGTTGGTAGCTTGGGTGGCCATCGTTTGGGGTCATAATGTGCATGCAGAGGTGGTGGGTAGTGGTTTGGCAGCTTGAGTTGATGGCGATGCCACTGGTTGGCAGGGGGAGAGAGAAAGACATGCAGTGTGAAGTGTGTGGGAGCTGTTTGCGAGGATTGAAGTGGCGGGTGGTTAATATCTGGCTGCATGGCGGCGTAGTAAAGTAAAGCACGAGAGAAAGCTAAAGACAGCGAAATATTGTGGTTAGCTTTACTACTAACTGTCCAGGGAGCCTTTGTTGCTCCATGTGCACAACTGGAGAGGAGATTAGCGCAGTTGTGGCCTGCATGCGGCAGGGAAAAAGCACCCCAGAAGTGGGCGGCTCTCGGACTGTGTAAGCCCAGCTTGCTGGTAAAAAAAAAGGTAAGCCGGTGGCTGCATGGGGAAAGTTGCGAGGGAGAGAGAAAAGCTAGTGGCGGCACTGCAGGTATTAGTGGTCACGCTGAGGCTGTAGCGCATGCAATTCTTGCAGAATGATATTAGTGAAATAATATTAAAGCATGTAAGCCAACTAAAATAATGGGAGGTGAAGTTTGGCAGCTCCAAATCCGTAGGTTTAGTGCTCCACACACTAATGGAAGGATGAGGTTCGTGCATGGAAGCTTTTGGAGGTCACTGGTTGTTGACGACTACTACCAGACTTGGCTTGTGCGGTACTCTAGTAAGGCCAACCTCCAATAATTGCAGCGAGTGAACGCCTCTATTCTTCCTTGAGCAATGGCGACCAAGGCAGTCGCATATGGGGCTTTTCCACAGCAGGCATGTGTTGCATCCTGCTAACGATTATGATTATAACTCTCTCCTCTTCATCATCCCGGGCTCAAGTCTAAACACAGCATCAAAAGTTCGCTTGGAATTCTTAATCTTCTGTTCCGGTATTCTTGTTTAAGCCGTTTAACCTTTGTAAAACCTTAAAATGTTGCCTCGTAATCCTATAATGTAAATTGTCGCTAAGCCCTCTCGAGTAAGATTCTGCTCTCTTTAATATCGACCTACTAAAAGCTATGTATTACTCCTCTTTGTCGTAACTAATCATCTCGACATGATTTTTAGTTTAATCCATGTTTTCCTGTGTTTAATTAACACAATATTTACATTAACAAGCACTAAATTATGGTAATAAAGAAAGGACTCTTTTAAATTTCGACCAAAAAACATTAATTGCATCATGCAATTAACATTAAGTGAAGCAATTAGCAAAATCTGCAAACATAAGAAAGAAAAACCACTTAGCTGTTGCTTCTCAGATTGTTCAGTCTGGGAGCATAGCCTCATCTCTGATACCACTGCTACAGCCGGAAGCCTGGCTGCCCTGCAAAATACTCGAAAATAGCACATAGCGAGACATAAACGACTAAATCTACATACCTCGAATCACACGACGCCTAATCCACGTTGTACACGAGCAGAGAGAGAAAGAGAGCATGATAGAACGAGAGAGCACGTGCAGGCGCACCTCCTAGAGCGGAGTGCTATGCCGGCATGGCGAGAGAGAAGAGGGGAGAGGGGAGAAGAAGTACACAGACACTGGGTGCAATCTCCCCCAGTGCAAGAGTGACCATTTCCCTCTTGCACGTATTTAATTTATAGATTCTTGAATGGTCAAAGTGAGTACAAACTGGCCGGCCGGACATAATTGGCCAAATCTCACAAAGAGCACTTGAATAATCAAATATACATAAAATGTAACATCCTTCTGCATAATCCATTATCTGCTGATGCTCTTGCCATCTGTCAACTGCAATAGATAATAAAATATCAATTCTATAACATGTTGCTGGAGCATTGCAAAGACCAAATGGCATGACTAAATACATGAATGCACCCCATTCAATAATAAAAGTGGTTTTACTCTGATCTTCAGGAGAAATCTTTAGCTGATTATAACCATTATAGCCATCCATAAAGCTATACATCTGATGGCCTGCAATCTCATCAAGAAGCATACCCATAAAAGGTAATGGAAAAGGATCTTTGATGGTTTGAGCATTCAGCTTTTGATAATCCACACAAACTCTGAGCTTTCCATTCTTCTTTGGCACTACCACAATAGGGAATAGCCAGTCACTTCTAGCGACTTCTATGATGAATCCAGCATTTAGAAGGTTGTTGATTTCTTCTTCGACCTTCTTAGAATAGTTTGGATTCATTATGTACCGTTGCAAACGCATTGGTCTGGCATTTGGCTTTAGAGGTATTCTATGTTGACAAACCTCTGGATCTACTCCTTTTAAATCGGTATGTTCTTATGCGAATACGTCTTTGTATTTCTGGAACATGAATCGGGATTTTTCTTTCATTCTTGGGTTCAGATGCTTGTTTACTTTAATCAATCGAGGACTTTCCTCAGAACCCAGATTCCATTCTTTGATTTCCTGATCATCTGGAAGCAACTAATTCGGCCCACCTCCCTTTCCTTTGGTTGACTCCTCAGCATAATCCGAGGATGGATCTATTAGTTCTGAACTGTCATTCGAAACTCCAGTAACTTCTTCAGAGTGTACCTCTTTAGTGGCCACTAGTGTACTGGAATCTGAGAATTCTTCTTTGGAGTCAACTGGTTTCTTTGGCCGTCCAGTTAACTGAACTGGTCGTTCTCCAAGATTTAGTTCAATGAACTGATCTAGAAATTGCTTCTTCTGCTTTTCATCCTGACCCTTGTCAAATAATATTGCATTTAGGTCTATCTCGGCTAATGGAAAAATATTCATTACTGCGAGCATCCTCTCAATCTTCTTTACCCCATACTTCTAGCGAAGCTCTTCTGGTCACAGTGCCTTCCTCCAACTTCTAGTGTTGTTTGTCTGAATCTGAATTCGTCTACTAGTGCCCTGTATTGTTAGAGTCTGGTTGTCATAATCGTGAATAGCCTGTGTCGTTCGCAGTCATGGGCGTACCAGTAGCATCCCATATGTGCCTTGCACATCCAATACCAGGAAGCTAGTCTTGAACTTTTCTTTCCCCAACCTTATCTACGTACTCTCGATCATCCTAGTTGCCTGCACAACTCTGTGATCGGCCATTCGAACCTTAAAGGGTGCTGGTTTCAAGTTTGTGATACCCATTCTTTATTGAAGATGTGCCCCCAGGATGTTTACACCTGCCCCTCCATCAAGTATGACACCAGATAGCGGCTCCCATTGTTTCCTGACTTTGTAGTCTACCTGAATTACTAGGACTTCATCATCTCTGACAGCTGCCAAGTCAACTGCTTTGGCATCGGCTTCAGCCTTTCTTTGCTATCTAATGTCTTCTAATTCAACTGTCAGTTTCTGAATTCTTTCACAGATTTTAACATGAATTTCTTCTCTCTCTTGATCAGAGTTGTTATCAGGCAAAGTCTTTCTGATGTCTTCTAATTCAACTGTCAGTTTCTGAATTCTTTCACAGATTAACATGAATTTCTTCTCTCTCTTGATCAGAGTTGTTATCAGAACTCGAGGAATCGAGACTATCTTCACAATGTCAACCCTCTGTTCTGGTGTTTGCTTTGCCCACTTCATTGTTTCCCATTGCAATTAGATCGGATTTGACATTTTCTAGATCTTCCACCAGTCCTTGGGCTGCAGCTAGCATAGTCTCAGAAATTCCAGATCCTGACTCATATGTGGCTATCTTTTCTTAGAAGATTGGACTGGTATCTTTTAAATGACTCTAGCATCAGGACTTTCTGGTTGCTCTGGTATCTTCTTGGCTATGTCTTCTGTGATCTTAGCTACCAGTTCTCTCTGCCATTAGGAAAAATATGAACCCTCTAGGGGCCCTTTGGGATTAAGGTTAATTAGAGGCCAGCCAATAGGAAGAGGGTGGTGGACACACTATACCCTCAAAGAAGTAGGGGGACAAGGTAGCCTTACACCTCTTAATGGCCTCATACCTAGTGAGAAGGTAAGGGAGGTGGCTAGGGGAAAGGGAGGGGGGGGGGGGGGGACCACTTTGACCTTTTTTCCCCCACTTTTTGGCCCGGATTTAAAAATACACTAAAAATTTCAAATTTTCAAAAAAATTCAAATTTCAAGTTTTCCCTCCTTAAAAGGTCCCCTAACCTATTTCATGGTCAAAAAAGTATTTTTGACCTCCAAAAGTCAAAAACGTGCACTAAAAATTTCCAAAAAATTAAAATTTTTCAAAAAATTTCAAAACATCATTTTCCACCCTCCAAAGTCTTTCCAAACCTATTCTATAGCTAAAAGTGATTTTCTCTCTCTACAAACCCTTTTCCAAGCTCTCCATGGCTGCAACAACCACATGCACCCCCTATAGTCCAACATTATCTCTCTACTAGCTTTCTCCCATCTCCATTGTAGCACCAAGCAAGCTTCTTCCCCATCTCTTCCCCTTGCCCACCACATAGTTCCACACCAAGCTAGCTCCTCTCCCTTCTCTCACCTCCATTAGAGCATGAAACAAGATTCTCCTCCTTCTACTTTCATTCACTCGCACTACATGGAAACCTCTACTCCCGAAGGTGGAAAAAGCATCAACTCACATGACTTGCATACCACAAGAACAGGAGGTGTGAATAGTGCATGGACATTGCAAGGATTCATCTCCAACATAAAGATAGAATGGTGAGAAAACTACCCTTGTAGCTTACATTCAGAGCTTAAGATCATCTCTATCTTTAAGTTTATCATGCTGGAGGGAATTAACCTCTTTATGGCTTTCAATGTTTAGGCTTCACACCTCATAACATTGGATGGTGCTATTTTGTTGATGGCTTTCGTGCGCCATCTATAGTTTTGTAGCATGTGATTGAGTCTCACAATGTAAGTAAGTTGTGTTATCTATGGAGATTTATCAAAGATTTTTCTTATAATTTATTCTTTGTATAGTTGTCATTAGATTATTAGAATGATATCATTTTGTACTTTATAACTTTGTGCTCACATAATCTGTTGTTTACTTACAGAGTCAACTTGTTTTGAGAGGACATGAGCAAGCAACCATGTGCAGAGATGGAAATCACCCTATTTTTGTTCCGTGAGGAACCTTTCACTACCGTGTTAAAAGATTTTGATAAGAATAGTAGGATTTTTGTAGAATCTTGAACCAATAGGTACTCTCTAGGAGCTCTTAGAAAAGCCATCCCTATAGTACTACTATCTTCCCTAGTGTCATAGACACACAAATACTCGTGTATATGAATTTCTAGATGAGAAAGACAAATACTTGTAAGAGAAGCCTAACAGCAACAACATTGTCTCCATTTGTAATTATTTTTATGAGGCTGGATTCCTCTATAAATGCAATATAAATATTTCTTTTTGTTAAATGGTTTCGCACTGAGTGAGAATATTTTATTTAGATTACTGGAGTTTCATACAGATTTGAGAAATATTGTTGATTTTTTTGGATATTCTGTTTTGTCTGTAAGATGTTTGAAGTTTCAAGTCTTAATCATTCCACCATGAAGAAATTCATACAATATTTTGATTTCAGTTTAATCACTAATGGTTATTCTTATTAAGTGGATCATAACCTTTGTCAAGATGTCCTCATTTGGGGATGTTGAATATATATCAATAGCAACATTTCAAAAGTTGAGAAAGCTAAATTCTTGCTTTCCAAAATGTTATTGTTTCCATACTATTCCTGTGCCAAGCTTGACTTAGAGAAATGACAACTTGAGATGGAGGTGTAGATTATAGGGGTGAATTATTATTGATTCTTGTTTCATCATATATATTATAAAGCCTTTGAGTTTCCACCTTTTTGAGTAGTGTTGACAAGTTTTTGGTATCAAACCTTCTTAAATATCCCTATTCATTCGCTATTGGTAGCTATTTATTTGGTATTGTTAAAGATCATACCAATAGCTATCACCTTGTGAACTTAATTGTTGAATTGCGGATTTGATTTTTACTATGTAGCTCATTTGGATAGAGAAAGTGTAAACATAAATTATAGATACATGCATTGTTAACATAGAAGATATGTATCACTCGAACCTATATAACTGCTAATCAAGAAACCTTTGGTCGAATACTATAACAATAGGGGTCACATGTGGTTTTAAATACCAAAGAAATGGCTTACCCAAAATATTTCCAAGAACACGAGGTGAACACAAGGAAGTAAAAATTGGCTCCTTGTTTGGTTGATTTCTAGTGCTAAATGTTCTGAGTGCACAAAATTTGTGAGGCCTTTGACCTTGTGAGTTCACTAAAGTATATGTAACATAGCACATGTGTTCAACAGAAGGGAATTTATATTCTTGTAAAGTTATAGAAACATGTGTAGGTAAGGCCTATAAGGGCTACTTTCAATCCATTGTGGTGAATGGACATGATATAGGAAAATTTGACATAGTGAATACTCCGGACATCAAACACTACAACTCTATCTCATGGCCATACATTAAAACAAAGCCCCTATTTGTCATTTTGAAGCCCCAGAGATCCTCAACAAGAGGGACCACAACGGCGCGTAGAATGCCCATCCAGGCACAAATAGGGACCAAGATATTTCCAAGAACAGGGGATGGACACAAGGAAGTAAAAAATGGTTGATAAGCATGATACAAGGTTTAGGTATCTGCCATTTGGGGGGGGGAGGGGTTGCTATGAACACATTAAACTGCCCAGTTCTATCTCATGGGCATGCATTAAAAAAAGCTTGTACTTGTCATTTTAGGGGCCCAGGGACCCTCAACAAGAGGGGCCACAAGGGCGCGCAAACTGGCTATGCATCAAAAAAAGTCTGTACTTGTCATTTTAGGGCCCCAGGGACCCTCAACATGAGGGGCCACAAGGGCGCGCAAATCAGCCATCCAAAATTTTTGGATGGCTGATTTGCGCGCCCTTGTGGCCCCTCATGTTGAGGGTCCCTGGGGCCCTAAAATGACAAGTACAGGCTTTATTTTTATGCATGGTCATAATTCAAGTGGTAAGTTTTTTTTTTTTTTTTTTTTAAGTGTTGGACTTTTAGGCTGTTTTCAAGAGCTTCTAGTGTTCAATTGGCTCTGAATCTGTTTGGGCTTGTCTCACATAAATTTGTTCATCTCGTCGCGCTCTTCGACTATCGTGTGATGCAAAAAAATCATATCCTACCCGGATTTTCCAAAAATCAATGTGCAAGTTGGCAATTTCTTAAAAAATGATGTAAAACAGACATTTCTTACTTTTTCCTTAATCTACGGGCTCGAACGGGCATTAAAACCATGGAATCTGAAAATACTCAAAGAACCAATGTTTTTTATTGTGTTAAGGACTGGGGACAATTGTTCCATCTAAAATTTGGATTGTAACCTTGATCGAGCTTCTCAATTGTTTCCATCTAGTTTGGGGGGAATCTTGGATAGATGCATTCTAGTGAGTTTGCTTGTAGTTATTGATGTCCTTTGGAGGAATGTACTGTTTGTAAAGTTTGCAATCCTGATAGCTTGTTTCAATTAGTACATCATGAGAAAGTACGGCTTGTATAACATGTATATAGAAAAGAAACTTTGCGCCTCATTCTGATGTACTCACTAAAGCCCATTTCACCTTGTAATTGCCTTTTCTTGTTGGAAAGAGGAAGGAAATATGTCTGACTCCATTGTGATTTCCTTAGTTTCAGACTCATGGGTTGGTAGTCCATTGTGCTAAAAAGTGATTGTCCACTCGCTCAGCTGAGAGATATCACATATTTGTATGGAACCCAATGCATGTGTGTCTTTTGTACTAAATTCAAGTCTATTTGATGTGGTGTACAAATTCTGCAAAATGCAAATTTTGCATTGAGCCTCTCCTTGTTGCATCAGTTTCGACTGGATCATTCATCCAAATTATGGTTTCTAACGATATTTTCTACAGTCGATCACATATGGATGTCTTTTTGTTAGGTTGCTCAACGATGGCCTTATACTTCTTGAGAATCAAATTGTCCTTTATATTGTATGTTAGTGTTGTTGCTAGTGGTGTGGCAACACGTATTCAAGTTCGCTGACCAGCAAATTAGCGGATTGTCAAGTCATGATATTCTATCAAGAAACCCTTTTGCAACCACATTTTTTGTGGTGGTGACACCAAATGTGATGTCGATGACACTAAGGAGCTGCAAAATAAGTTCGTTTGCATTCAGGATGGTCTGTATGTACTTGGGTTGCAAGATAACAACACTGCTTTTTCTTAGACTTTTTTGACAACTTGGACAACGAGTCCAATTCATTGTGATATTATGGATTTCAGTTGTTTGTAATAAGGTTGCACATGCCAACATTGTACGTGTGTTGTCCATGATCTTGTATTGGTCATCTTTTTTAAGAAGGTTACAAATGCCACACCCTTAGCATTAGTGGAAATATTGTGGGCTGTGATATTGCATTCCTCTCTTCAGGCCTTGTAAATGTTATGAACATTGAACCATGAAGAAGCATCAGAGTAGAGTTTTTTATTTCGCCTGCTCATAGCTTGATATGTGGCATGTTTTTGGCATCTTTTACAATTGGCACGGAGTGCAATTGCTAGTGTCAAAGTCAATCTTTTTGGGACTAATGTAAACAAATATGATCAGCTAACTTTGAACATACTATTGCAAGACATAATGAAACATTTGGCCCAAATTGAATAGAGATATGCTCATTTCAAAGACAAGACACAAGAAAGAAGCCGAAGCATAGTGTTTCTACAAATCAAAATAGGTCAAAAGATTCAATGAGTTCTCTAGACATTGTTGAAGAAATATACACCCATTTTAGAGAGGGGACGCATGCACTGATCGAGGTGCACGTCAAGATGTTGTACTCATCGTATAATTCAGTGACAGTCTTCCTTTGAGAGGGATTGTTCCGAAGGTATTCCCTATTGATTATGTTTTGCATGATTGAGAGGGACGGTTCCCAAGGTAGTCGTTATTGATTATGTTTTGTATGACTTTAGAGGTCCTACTTTGCACGAAGTTGGTCTTATACTGATGGAAAAATTGTTCGCAAAATATGCAGAGTTGATTGATGACCCACACAAGTGCATACACCTTTGTCAATTTTCTCCAAGGGCATGAGGATTTGGTATTCAAGAGTTGAATTGCTTGCCATGGCCTAATGTTGTGCTCTTTGCACTTGCAAAAATTAGTTGGCCTTCTCTCAAGTGGTGGTCAAAGGGCAAGACCCCAGTCTATAATGCCCACACGTTGTATTCCTTCTCTAGTGAAGTCAAGCATTATGTTCCAAGGGTGAAGGTCATTGTGAATAATGTCGTTGTCATGGGAAAACACCAAAGCTTGCAGTAGTGCATGAATCAAAGATGATGCATGGTTCATGGTAAGCTTGCATTGCAATAGCTCAAGTTCAATTGGTTTCTTGCTACCTTCCTCACCTTAAGCCACTAAAATTTCACTGAGGCTTCCATAAGGTGCAGGTACACACTCCATCATATCACCAAGGGAAGGCCCATTGAAATGAGGGAATATAAAATCCCATGGTGATTGATGAGTGTGCAAGGGCATGCACTATAACCCTATGGTTGAGGTCAACAATGCTCTTAATGACAAAAGACTTAAATGGTTTCTTTGCCTAACCTTTTTGGTAGACAAAAGAAAAGAACTTTCTTCAATATTGCATTCATGGGTAGCTCCATATGAGCCCGACCCTAGTTTCCGTCCACTTGTTAGCTTTGAATGGAATGCCTAATATGATAGAGCATAATGATTTCATCACAGTTTTTTGAAGATGCACACTAGACATGCCAAATTTTATTTCTCTAAGAATTTCCTTCCGGAACTTCTTGCTGAAGAAGGTTTGTGTGTCAATGTTCCTAGCTCAGTTGCATTTTTCCTTCTCAATCTTCCAGTAGTTTGTTGTTTTTTTTCCCTACCTATGCCCTCTGGAAAGTCGCCTCGTAGGTCTGCAACACACTTTGGCATGTTCCCAACAATACGGAGGAGAAGGTGCAGCATAGTGTCAATGTTGGCCCCCTTAAACTTGGAGACTGTTGAGTGAAACATGACTCCAGCTAGCAAAGACTGCAAGCGTCACTCATCTCACAATGTTGATGCTATATTGTCTAGCGTAAGGGCATCCACTATCCACATCGATTGGGTGCGCAATTGTTTCTTCACTTCCAGTGCTTGTTCAAGATTCATTCTACCTATAAGCAGTGAAATGATTTTATGATGTGACGATGTAAGAATTTATCACTTCAAAATCCAAAAGTAAACTTAGAATTACTATAGCAACAATGGGAGCCTTATGGTTATTGAGAAGGAAAAGAAAATCAAAGAAACATTTTGCTAGTGATGTGAAGCAATATATAAATCAGTAAAGCAACTCGAGAGCAGAAACATGCTCAATAGCTGACAACAAGTCTCTACATATGACCTATGGGAATGGCCGCTTGTATTGCATGGCATTAAAAGACGAGCATAATGATTGATGTCGACCATGCCCCTGCAAGGTTGGCTATCCAAAAAAAAAATGTAGGCATGATGACATGTGCTAGCAAAACGACGGTCAGTGTCGAACTATAGGAGACAATCTTTAATGTAGGTACTTCATTATTCCAAAGTGTGCATGGTGCAAAATTGAAAATGAACTTATAATTTCCCTAGAGACTTGCAACCAAGTATATGGCTGATTCCAAACATGTATGTTTTATTAGGCAGCTTCTTGAGCATCGTTTCATAGATCCAATGATGGCACTTGCAATCAAGAGGACGACTGATGCCAATGGGATATAAAGCATGTGACACTAGAGAATGGCAAAGTTTGCGAGAAAGATGGACTGGTTAAAAATAAAATACGCATTAGGAATTCGTCTGGAAAAAAGACATTAATTGTTAATGTATAAGCCACATACATTGTGTGCACGAGATACTTGTGTATTCGAGGGGGGGGGGGGGGGGGGGGGGCGAGGACCCATCCATAAGTATGGTGTGGAGTTGGCATGGTTCTCCACATTGTTTATAATACCGTAGGGAATGTGCCCTTTCCCCACCACTTTTATCCCCCTCAGTGTTGAAGGGGCCCTTATGCTTTAACTCTAGTGCTAGAGGGACAAGTTTACTTTTGTAAAATCAAGATAATGACAAGAATTTTTCTACCTTTACTTTGTTGCACTTGATGCAAGGAACATTGAAAGCTAACATGAGTCCAACGTTCAGATCGTATACACACCGAAGAGGTACGGGTGTGTTATTGTGGGCATGCAACATAGAAAAATTGAGGTAGGGCTTATGTTCCATAACTTAGAGCAGACACAGCAAGCGAGTGGTTTCCCTTGTGGGCATCGGGGCTTCATAATAATGCGATAACCACACTTATGGCCAACATTATGACCAATGTCGAGTTGCCCACCACCGTTTTCTTTGCAAACAACTGAGCTAGTTTGATTGTTGTTCTTCAACATTAATATTTATGTACATTTCTCTTAAACCAAACATATACTAGAGCACTCACGTTCTCTCTCTCTCTCTCTCTCTCTCTCTCTCTCTCTCTCCATTTCCTCGAACGGCAGAGTAGATTGTAGGCACAAGGAGAAGAAATCTGAGAAAATATTTTCAATAGAAGGGAGAAAAGAGACGCGCTCACAAGGGGACTAAATTTGAGATCCAGAATCCTCCGTCCAAGGAAGCTTCAATAGGCAAGACAACATATACACCTTGAAAATTTCCTTTTTCAATTTCCTTTTTCAATAGGGAGGGACCCGATACGAAGGTTCAATGTTGACAAGCAGCAACATATCTCAGACCCTAGAAGATCCGAGATGAAAGCCGGGAAAAGAATGCTTTGACTTTTGAGGGTGAAATAGGGAATCTAGATGTTACTAGAAACATGACATCAGAAGAAACATTTGGCAAACACACACAAAATATCAGACTTCATGTTCAAAAGGAGTGAGATACAGCTGATATGTACTGCTTTGACTAGGGATTCATATGCTCATCAGAGAGGTACATGAGTGGTGGTGTTCAGCTATCAACAATCGCGCCTCCATTAGGAGTAGAGGAATCTATGAGAAAAAATACATAATGAGGTTTGCACATGACAAACATTATCAAGATTCAATTTAAACTGCTTGGCATGTACAAAGCAAAGAATCAAGTCATTTGACTTATATATTTTGTAAAATAAAATGGGAGTATAGACAAGTCCAGGCACTTTGCACTTTGCCAATGACAAGGATTTCTCTGCCTTCACCTTCATTTTCCAAGCTGTGGACAAACACTCCAGGTGCCTCATTCTTGCTCGAGTTGTGAAATAACACAGTTTGAGTGCACAAAACCTAAGATTCCATCTAAACCCTGATTGAACTGCATAACTCCCCACCCCGTCTTTTCCTGTTGCAACTGCATAAAAATGCCAAAAACCATGAACATGTTGATGGTGAAGAGGATGCCAGCTTTAGCACACATTTTTTAAAGAGCTACGTAGACAAACAGATAGGCTTGACTACCCAAAACCTAAAACTCCATCTAAAGCCTGATTGAAATGGGCAATTGTTATATATCGGGGTGCTTACTCCCATGTAGGTGCAGGTCACTGGCTGGGCCGGTCACACGATTTTTTGGGGGGACAGCACTTCGTTTACCTTATGTACAGCAGCTCGCAAGGATGCATCATGCATGCTTGCAGGCGTTTCGATAGAGCATCAGCCTCTTGTCGCCTGGGTGTCGAGATCAAACCGTGTGAGCACCACGTTGACCTACATTTCAGTCAACCGGCTATTCTCCGCTTAGCCTGCCGGCTCTCGACTACTTGCCATGAGGGCAAGCAGCCCGATATATAACCACCACCACTGAGATGCACAACTCCCGACCGTGTCTTGTTCCGCAACTGCAGAAAAATGGTGAAACCATGAACATGTTGATGGTGAAGAGCATACCAACTTCAACACGAGCACTTCAACGCCTTTGGGTTAGTTTTATTAAGGCACTTTGCTATTTGTGCTGTACTTTTCCCACAGCTTTTGAGTGGTATCAAATCTGATGCTGTGTGTGTCTACATTGCTCTTTGAAGCTCTCGTGTTGAATTGAGCATGTGGAAATTTAATTTGTGTTCTACCATTACCTGTACATAGTATTTGTCTACGTAGCTCCACGACGACGCTTCTGTTGACAGAGTTGTTTTTTGCTACAATGTCAAAGTTGTAATGAATCCCGACAAAAAAAAAAAAAACTTCTGATGAGCTTTCATCCCCATAACCAAGCTGATAAACACAAGCTTTTTTTGCAAGACATCCACTAGAGACGGCATTGCAAAAGGATGCACCAGAATCATAAACGGTGAGGTACACACAAATACAACTTTAACCAAAACTTAGGCCTTTGATAATGTGAAGCCCACTATACACCAAAGCCAATTCGCGAGATTAAGCCTCTCTCTCTCTCTCTCTCTCTCTCTCTCTCTCTCCAGCTCAGAGTTCCCGGGCAAGCTTACTCACAGGAAATCGCTCCTAGTGTCCACCTATACATAGTATTTGGAGGGAGGTGTTCCTAATTGAATTTCTTTGAAATTATTACCTACAAAGGCACACCAATAATTGAAGGTAATGTCCAGTGCATGAGAGAGAGAGAGAGAGAGAGAGAGAGAGAGAGAGAGAGAGATACCAAGCTATGTTAGGATCGGCAATGCTCGGCCCCTAAACGAAAGGAGACATGAGGATCGACTTCACCTAGTAATCTGCTACAGCGTTTGCTATCTTCCCATTGCAGGAGAGCCCAACTCAAAGGCTTCCCACCATGCTTGAAGAACTATCCATTTAACTTGTGTTGTTGCAAAGCGAAAGGTGGTGCAATGGGAGGCAACAGTAACAGTGGTGCAAGAATTGTCGTACAAGGGTGAGAACATTTTCTGGCTTTCTCCGTTCCAGAGACTAGCCATTGTCGATCCCTTTTAGAGAATGAGGAACCTAGGTAATAGAAAAAGGAGAAACAACAAAAAAATCAGGGCTTTCAGAAAGGAGACCTTGGGCCACAGACTAGACCAAAAAGTATTAGAAATTTGTTGAGCGATATATATACACCTTCAACTCACAATCTTCACAATCTTGATCGCCATTAGTCTCTGTGTGTGTGAAGAACCAGTAAATGCTTCAAAAGAACTGTTGCTCGCAACTGCTCTCTTGATCAATCTTGTCTCCATAGACAATTAGGGTCACATCCTTGTCATACCTGAGCGTAAACAGTTGGGTGAGCACATAAGCGGAAGGAATTCGTAGCAATTGGAAAGCAGAAGCTCGGTAGGAGAAACATTTGGATTTTGCACATGTCACATGCATGGCGGAGCCACAGAAAAAGATGTATAGAAGCTCACAAAATTTTCCAAAACGAGCACACACGGGGAGAGAGAGAAGAAGACACCTAATAAAGTATTTTTGCCACGTGCTCGGTCCCAGAATTGGACCAAGCGCTAAGGCGACTACATGGCAGGCCAAAAAGAAGATGCCTACAGTAATAGTAACGGTGTAAATCACCTAGGTCCTAGATGCTTCTTTATTAGTAATGTTCTCTCTCTCCCGCTCTCTCTCTCTAGCACAGAACGCAACGTTCTCTCTCTCTCTCTCTCTCTCTCTCTCTCTCTCTCTCTGATTGCATTATTGCTTACAGGCGCCGAAAGGTTGAAGGGATGGAGCAAGAAAAGAAACACCTTCACTGCTTGCGAGAAGATGCAGTAGGTGAATCGGTAGTAAAAATAGTAGTTTGACCTTCTTGCTTTAAGCTCCTGTCACACTAGGACGGGCGCTCATGGTCATTTTGCAGGCAGTGGCAGCCTTTTCATGTCACACAGTATCAATACTAAAATGTTGGCCATAGAGTGTAGGCGTTGGCCAAGTGGTTGGACGCGTGCAATTCACGTTGCAGGGCAGAGCTCAAGGCCTCTCTCGCACATTCCCGCCCTCACTTTTTCAGTTTTCCACGGCTTTGCGAAGATGGCCTGGCAAGTGAGGCCGCCCCTCTGACAATACCTTGCGGCCAACTTCGCTTTTCCCCCCAACGAACAACGGCGCGCCATCTCAGCTTGGACTGCATTTGCCTGCCCCAGTGTGACACGCACCTTAGTAGTAATCTCTCTCTCTCTCTCTCTCTCTCTCTCTCTCTCTCTCTCTCTCTCTCTCTCTCTCTCCCCCACACACACACACAGAGTGTTGGTGCACTCTTGCTTGCGGGGGCGTAACAGGTTTAAGGGATGCAACAGGAAAACAACGCCTTCACTACTTGCGAGGAGATGGAGTAGGTGAATTGACACTAAAAATATTGGTTTCAACTTCTACAATTTCTGGTGTTACAAACGGGTTCAGGTGCCACTGGCGGCAATTGCACCTCATAGCAACACAGCTTGGCTTTCTTCCTGCATTTTCTCTCGTAGCCTCTTCACGTCCATCCTGCTCCAATTGGCGCTCCACTGACCGCCTCCAAACAGCCTTTACACCACCGAGTGACCAGAATCCACGAGCCCTGCCAGGCGGCCCAACAACCTGTGCTTTCCTAAAAGAGGCATCCCACCAGCACCTCTTTTCACCAGCAACTCGCCCACCCTCTGTGTTGGAGCAGCAACCTCATCACCCTCGTCTTTAGAGCACCACCTTGCTACCCATCTATGGCAGCGTTTTGCGCTACCTACAATGCTCTCTCGGGCGATGATAGATTTCAAGCGCTAGTGCCTATGCTCTGCCTACGTGGCATTAACGAGCGTCCTTCAAAAACTTTGATCAGAAGTATCGGAGGGCATTCAATCGTGCCACGTTGTCTGGATGGCGCTCTCTTTCCATTCAATGAAAAGACGAGTGCATTAACTTAAACATGGAAATTTTGAATTAGACACACAGTACGCAACTTACGAGAGAGCGCTCTGTACCTTGTTTCCTTGCAAATCTTTCTCTATGTGATTCCCCTCCTCAAGTTCATCCTCTCTCTCTCTCTCTCTCTCTCTCTCTCTCTCTCTCTCTCTCTCTCTCTCTCTCTCTCTCTCTCTAGTTTTGTATGTGGTATGTTGTTATTTGAGGCAATTTTTTACGTGCTTTTTTTAAAACGCCCTGTCATGCCTATGGTAAGACCCGACAGGCCAAGGGCCATGGCAGACATGCGGTCAAGGGGTGCTATATTCCGACGGCTACGAGTCTATATATAGTGAGGTTGGGTGGAGAGTTTCATGGTTCAGTCCCCTCTGGTCTTAAATTGGTATCAGAGCCAGGGGAGGGGAGCAACCAAGAGGAAGGCGGAAAATCTTGGAGCTTGCATGGGCTTGCATGGACTCTTTCTCTCCTTCTCAATCTCTCTCTCCCTCTCCATATTTGGACGGCTACGAGCCTATATATAACATGGTTGGGTGGAGAGGTCAGTCCCACCTGGTCTTAGATTGGTATCAAAGAGAGAGAGAGAGAGAGAGAGAGAGAGAGAGAGAGAGAGAGAGAGATAACCCATGCAAGGACATGACCTTTGTGTCTGCTTTTCCCCTCCTCCATAGCTTCCCTCAGGAATGGACTCTTATTCTCTCTCTCCTAGTTGCTCTCCCAATCTCTCTCCCTCTCCACGAAGCATGGAGGCATGGTGTCCTCTCTCTCTCTCTCTCTCTCTCTCTCTCTCTCTCTCTCTCTCTCTCTCTCTCTCTCTCTCTCTCTCTCTCTCTCTCTCTTTGTGTGTGTGTGTGTGTGTGTGTGTGTGTGTGTGTGGGGGGGGGGGGGGGGGGGGGGGGTTGGAGAGCTCGATAAAGGAGAAGAAGACAAAGCAATTTTTGGCAGCACGGCGTGGGCATGGCCCCTAGAGTTGAGCAAGGTGGGCGGACGAAGGCAAAATGCCGTGGGAGTGGCCTCCTGCATGCAAGGCTAGCCGGGTTCGACCTGCATGCAGCTGGGCTGGAGGCTCAATGAAATCAACAAAATATGTTGGTCGATGACATCGTTGTCCCTATGTAAGCGTTTATGCAACAACTTACATGAAATACCAATTGAAATATGAGAGTGCACAGGTAATAAGAGTTTGTAGGCCCTATCACCAACTCGCTTGAGTATCTTGAAAGTTGCACAATATCTTGGAGACAATTTAGATGTTGGCCTAGTCTTCAAACTTTCGGAATGCTATGCACATGCAAAAACACCTCTTCCCCTTTCGTAAAGGTAACTTGCCGACGTTTCTCATCAGCAAAAATGAAGTCCTTCCTTGAAGGCAACTGCTCTCAGAGGGGCAACAAGGTTAGACAATTTCAACGTCTATTTGTTTTTATTTCTTTAACTCTCATTTCAAAACGATTTCTGTATTGTGAAAAGCAAAGTGCTTTGACAAACTTTATGCAAAGCAAGGCTTCAATTCCATGCTAAAGTACTATCCATTGACTTAGGATCAAGAATAATGGCACACAAATTTGGCAATAAGAGGATATAATCTCACATTTATGGTTTGCAATGACCAACTGTGATGTATCCTTGCTAGTACACATTGCGCAAGGCACATATGGCATCGTCTCACATTGTGGAGACTGTCATTGAAGCCAAGGGCTTATCACACTCTTTTTATGATATGCATGCATGGCATGCCAGTATGGTGGACTCATTCCAGTAAAGCATAGTTTACGCTTCCGCTCTAACAACAACTACTCTATTCAAAAATATTTGAGGTTAATATAGTTGCTTGTGATTGTTGTATATGACTACAATGGCGAACGATTGTTGTGCACAAGGTGCTGGCATATATAGATGATGATTGTTGTGAATAGCAAGTAAGCATGGCCTCGCTATCCAGTAAATAATTCATGTAATGACATGAATAGACTAAGAGAGAGTCAAAGTAGGTGATCTCCTATTTGAACACCCAAGAAACTTTAGTAAGAAAACCTTGTTTGGGGTGTTGACAATTTTTCTCTTTTGAAGAGATATGACAAGGTCATGTAGAATCAAAGTATTTTGGGGCAATAGTGTTTAAAATACATTTCTACATTATGCAATTATGGACCATACTCGTAGGGTTTTGTTTGCCACATGTTGTCACATCGAATACAACATGGTCTAGGAACTCATTGAGTTCGGTTTAGCCAGTGTGGAGCAAAGATAATGAGGGCCCTCTCACTCATGTCGCAGAGTGTCTACAATTACCTCCACAAAGAAGTACATCTCGTACTTGAAGGATATTCTTTTTTTGGACATCCTTATCTGAGACATATTCTACATGTGGAGAATATGAGTCTATGGGACTGACAATGATACACGTTATTTCAATTATGTGTCGTGACAAAGTCCCTAGGTGCTAGTCAATCCATTTATTAGACCATTCCGAGCACATTGTATCAGGAAGAATTTCAGTGGTCAACAATTTTCGGATACCTAGTCAGACTTGTTAAGGTTACAAGTACAGTTAAACAATTTTAACGGATGGTTGTTTACACGTGCAGCAAAGTTATGTTCTGTTAATGAACTAGTTCATTTGGTACCTAGATGTGATGGATTTTCACATTCTATTATGGTCCAAATATGTTAGCACAATTTTCACGTGGAAAGTATTTAGTTCTTTTCGCGTGAGCCGTGAGCATAACATTATCCATAAGAATTGGCAAGTACGGTTATGGATAAGTAGGTTTGGATCTGTTTTTAAATGTACTTCATGTACTCTTGCACTTTGGTAAGCTATAATTGTTTGGAGTGATTATACACCCAATGCATATACATATATATGGAGCAGTGCTCCTAGAAACCTTGCTTTTTCCCCTCCGCTTAAGAACACAAAGAGGATAAATCAAAAGAGATATCGACGAATGAGATCTATGGCCCAATCGACTTACAACCTTGCTATAGCTGAATGCAAGCCATGCTTTCCTTAATTTTTTTGCAAATTGGAAAATAACAATGCAGCTTGGCATGTAGAGACCTAATTTTTCAAACTTCAAACATACTGCAGATGCATATTTTATCCCCGTGAAGGCACTATATGAGCCAAGCAAATGTATCTGACACAGAATTTATCGGCTTTGTTCTTGATTGAAATTCATTCCATTGTTATGTCAGCAGGAAAATTGGCACGAGTACTTCATGAGGTACGTAGTTTTTGATAGCACTATATTTTTGCCAAATACATTGTTAGCAAATACCAAAGATAGGTTTGAAGACCATAGTCAAGCAAGACTTGAGTGAGAAACTATCCCAATACGAAGCACGTCTTCCCCCCATGCCACGCATCGGCCAGAGGACTTCAATTGAGTATGATCATCAGGTATTGGCAAGGCCAGCGGTTTGTAGAGTAAAGGTGTTCGGTCGGGTTGACAAGTTATTACAATTAAAGAAGACTACAAGAATATTTTCCTCCAGCTCGGTGTTTTGGGTTTGCTAGGGCATGGCTCCTAGGCAAATTTTCCAAACCTAATGCAATCATGAACACCCCATTATCAGAAAGCCGGATTTCAGAAAGCCGGATTTGACCGGTTTTCAAGAAGACATGGCAATGAGGTGCATGCAAGCGATATTGGGAAACTCAGGTACGCTTTTGTCTATGCACTTACTATAGTTATTTTTTGTGCTTCCAATACAATATCCTCCTTGACAAGGTCAAAAATCAACAATACATCACGGTACATGTTCGATCTAAGGAGCACGGCTCCATAAATTTGGTTGGCCATAGATGTTGTTGGCAACTATCTCTTTAATATGTCCTCCTTGTTCTATTAAGTGGAGGGGCAAAGTAAGGTTTCCAGGAGCACGGCTCCATATCTACGTATATATGTTGGGTGCATGATCACTCCAAAGCAATTACAGCTTGCCAGAGTGCATGCAAAATACGTACTCGAAGTACATTGAAAGCACACTCATGCCACGAGATGCTCCAGCTTTTGATGTTAGGGGCGGTGGTTACAAAAATCGATAAGTACTTTAAATTTAAGTTTCAATTTTGAACTTATTCCATTTTGCAAGATTTTCTACAAATGCCAACTTGACAAGAAAACGTTGCTTTGGTCAAGCAGAGTTTGGCATTTCGATGACATTTGATAGCTACGCTTCATGAGCTATCTCTTGTATTATTGAGAAATCTCATGATTTTCCATAAGCGGCATGATTTGACAAGGCTGTTTCTCTATGAAAGATATACAATGCCAATTCTCTCTTGCTTTGACATTAGCACTTGTTAGCTAAGAGCACTCACGTTTTGTTATTCTCCTCTCCTAGATGAACTTATGTGAATCAAGGCTTCACTTTAGGGCATATTGCTTAGAAAATTCCAAAAGTTTGGAATATGCTAATAGCATACATAGTTGGGGGAACTTGGCAACACGTCTACCTGCATTTTATTGGATGTCGGTATGAACCAAGCCACAAGGGCATACAGGGTACATCCAACAACTCTAAATTTCTTAGCATATATGGCTTCGAGCTAGCTCCAAAGGAAGGCAATTGTTCTCAGAGGGGCGACAAGGTTAGCCAATTTCAAGTTCTTCTTGTTTTTTGTGTTTGAACTTTAAATTGAACATGATTTATTGGCTGGGCAACGCAAGTGCTTTGACAGTTTTAATGAGAAGCACGACTTCCATTTGGTGCTAAGTAGTATCCATTAACTTAGGATCAAGGATAATAGCACACAGATTTAGCAAATTGGCAATCCCATGATATAAGCACACATTTACGTTTGGCAACAACAAACTGTGATGTATCCATGCCATTACAAATTGTGCAAGGCACATATGCTACCAGCTCAAACTATTGAGACCGTCATTGAAGCCAAGGGCTTATCACACTATTTTTTTGATATGCATACATGGCATGCCAATATCCTGGACTCATTCTACTAAAGCATGGTTTACGCTTCCGCGATAATATCAACTTCTCTATTCATGAAGAATGAAACCTGGTAGATCAGCTTGTGATCGTTGTATATATCTACAATGGTGAGAACTTTACATGATTGGCTCTATGCACAATGTGCAACCAATATAGATGATGCTTTACTGTAATAGCAAGTAGGCCTACCTATCAAGCATCTAATTCATGCAATGACATGAACAATCTAAGAGCACCTCAAAGTAGGGGATCTCTTGTTTCTAAAACCCAAGGAAATTTAGTATGACTACCCTTTTGGGGGTGTTAGACATCTTTCTCTTTTGTTCATATAAGCGATAGAATATTATTTCAAGATCCAGTTGTGAAAAAGATTTCAACTTGCAAAGATATGTTGCTTAGTTGCAGCACTAATTGCATCCCTAGGAGTGGTATTTTCGGGGATATGAACCATCTAATACAAAATCACTCCATAGGTGTTGAGTATCATAGTTTGATCTCATCACAATTGTCCTTTCAAGGAAAGAAGTCCACAATCTGATAATGGATCGTGGACAAGTTCAACTTTCCAAGTTGATTTCAATCACTATTAGACACGATCGACGCTGGTCACCGTTGGCTAGTAGTTGGAGCATTTTCATACAAAGTCTAACCAAGGGATTTGACATTCCAGATTTTAACCAAGGGGTTTGGATTGCAAAGGCAACACCCACGGTTACATGTACAATACTACGTGATTTCACTAATCTTTAGATTAGTTTTACTAGGCCATTTTAGGTGGGAGATTTGGCCATGTGCATTTAACTACGGGTAAGTGAACACTTTGTTCCACCTCCAGGTACACATCTGATTTGGTTTTATTTCATTTTTGAATATGGTTTGATTGATTTCTCCAAGTAGGATGTATAAACTTCAATTCTTTCATCCACTTTACTCTTCAGAGACATGACAAGGTCATGTAGGAGCAAAAAAATTGGACAATAGTGTCCTAGATACATTTTTGCATTATGCAGTTAAGGACCTACATGGTAGAGTTTTGTTTGGCACATGTTGTCTCCAGAGAAGCAACATAGGCTAGGAACTCATGGAGTTCGGTTTAGCCCATGTAGAGCAAGGACAACGCGGGTCCCTCTCACTCATGTCGTAGAGTGTTTATAGTCACCTTCACACGCAAGTACATCTCGTACTTGTAGGATGTTCTTTTTTCGGACATCCTTATTTGAGACATATTCCACATGTGGAGAATACGAGTCTTTGGGGCTGACACTGGCGCCCTTTATTTCAATTATGTGTCACGACAAAGTCCTTAGGTGCTAGTCAAATCCGTTTATTAGACTATTCTGAGCACATTATATCAGGAAAAATTTCAGTGGCAAAAAATTATTGGATACTTAGTAAGACTTGTTACGATTACAAGTATTGTTAAACAACTTTAACAGATGGTTGTTTATACATGTAGAAAAATCATGTTTTATTAATGAACAAGTTCACTTGGTACCTAGATGTGATGGAATTTCACATTCTATTATGGTCCAAATATATTAGCTCGGTTTTCCCTTGGAAAGTACTTAATTCTTTCCCAGTGACCGGTGAGGCATAACATTAGCCATAAGCATTGGCAAGTACGGTTATGTATGTAGGTTCAGATTTATTTTTTGTTAAATGCATGCACACTAGGTGTTATGGGCCCTAGTATTTAGCAAAGATTGATTTGGAGTGGCATGCACATTTATGACATTAGTAGCTTCTAAAGCATTTGGCGCTATATGTGAAATATCTCTATGCGATTAATTGTAGATCTACCAATCACCAATAGAGGTCATGGCTCAGTTTGGGTGCTTGTAGATCAACTCACTAAAGTTAACCAAGATGGTTATTCTAGCCTGGCCCTGTGGACCAGACTGGCCAGGATAAACCTTCCTTGTTGTTTGCTTTGTGCGGGCCATGGCCTGAACGAGGAGAATGCGAGGAAATATGGAAATCTGGATGTGGGTAAAAACGCAGAGTGACTAGAGACACTTCGAAAAAAACGATGAGAGAAAAAGGGGGGGGGGGGGAGGTTTATATTAGCGGAATAAGTATAATCACATCTTAATCATGAGAAGAGGCGACTGCATTAATCATGACATTGCGAGGTATGACGGGAAGCGTGCGAGCATAATGATTACGCGCCACGTGGCACATCGGGACTCAACGCAATATTGGTGGTGCCGAAATTAGTGGCACTGCCTATTCGCTGTGTGGCACGACGAGGAAAGAAGCGCCCCAACGGATTGCCCTAGCAACAACGGTATGTCACGGCACAACGCGAGGAGGCGGACCCTAATGGTTCCGAATTGCAATGTTCACGTTGTGGCAAGACAAAATGTTGTCACGTCAAAACACGATAAGTAAGGTCCCGGTTAGTTTGACCACAAGTATCGCGCTGTGGCGCGACAAAAAGGTATCGCGTCACAACACGATATGGGGCGTTTCTGAGTACTCTGGACTGGCCGTATAGCGTTATGACGCGACAACAAGCTGTCGCGCCAAAACACGATAGCGATGCTTTTGTGGAGCGGCGGCACCAGTTTCGCGTTGTGGCGGGACCGTTCTACGGTGGCTGCCACGTGGCGTAATCATCACGGTGACTACATGATGCACGGGTGGCGCTACAAAATGGCATCTCGTCACAATACGATACGGGGCGTTCTTGAGTACTCTGGATTGGCCATATCGCGTTATGACACGACAACAAGCTGTCGCGCCAAAATGCGATAGTGGTGCTTTTATGGAGTGGCGGCACCAGTTTCGCGTTGTGGCGCGACGGTTCCACGGCGGCTGACACGTGGCGTAATCATCACGGCGACTGCATGATGCACGGCGATCCCATGATGCACGTCAATCGATGTCATCAATGTCCTCGGGAGTCCTATAAATATGACTTGCTCCCCCATTTGCCCTTTGTTTGGATGTTGTGCTCTCTCGTCTATCTTCGCTTTTGAATTTCCGTTATGGAGCCCTTCAACGTTGAAGCAGAGGAGGAAGTGCCTTGCTCTCAGGATGCCCCCCAAGACAAACTATCTCATTTTCTATACCGCATTGGGCTTCAGCAGCGCGAGACAGAGATCAGGCCAATGTTCAATCCAGATTTTTCTTTGCATGAGTGGATTGTCTCCGAGCAACATTACCTATCAGGTTTTGAGCAAACCTACCAGCAGCAAACGTCCAATGGCACTATCGAGATACAAGGAGTTGTTTTTGTTCACATGAAGGATATCAATTCGGACTCCTCCAAGAAACACATATTTTCTAGGATTTTCCTTAAGCTCCCAGTGCACTTGTAGATAACAGACTACAAGTGTACACTTCATAACCACAAGTGTCGAGTGGCTAAATATTATGCAGGTTTTATTTTATATTTTCATTTAATTTTGGATGAGCATGTTGATGCTGCAGAGGCCTCGCTAGAGGATCAGACTGGGGAGGGTCAAGAGCCCAAGTCTCGGGGAAGCCTTGCCTTGAAGGTTTCAGAGGGAGTCCAGCTTCAGGAGGGTGCTTTGCCTACTAGTGTTCTACCTACCATACCTATTGGTCATTTGCAGTATGTCATGCTTAACGACATTATGGAGCTTTTTGACCTTCGAGAGGACTATTGCCTTGCCATTGTGGCACAGAATCTCGAAGAGGATGATGTTGTCATTGACCCTGAGCACGACAAGTATTCTGTTATAGATGCCCATGTAAATGACGATGAGTTCGTTGACCCCGCAAGTGCACTTGTGATGATTTACAATGATGTTTCTAGGTATGAGCGCACGCTTTCAACAGAAAAGGAGTTCATGGAAGTGCAAAAAAAGCTAGAGATTGAAGAAATGGGTAAGGCAAGCACTTCTTCATCATCTTTGGCCTCAACCTCCAATGCACCCACTGGAGGTCAGGGCGGCATCAACCTATGGAATAAAGACTTACTTGAGGAAGATGAAAACCAGAAGGTAATCTTTATTTTTTGCCTTACCTTTTTGGTTTCTACTTATCTCATTTCTTAACTTTAATTTGTTGCAGTTGGTGGTCTATGATGATACCTTCATTCCTCGCCCTCGTGGACGAGGCATGGGAGATTTAGGAAAGAATTCCTCTCTCGGCCAATACTTAAAGAATCTTAAGTATCCGAGTTTTTTGGTCTTCCATTCGTCCTTCTCCAATGACAACGTGGAGCTACCCTTGATGACTTTGAAGACACTTTCAAGATATTTAGGAGGGGCCGTCATTAGGTGGAACGCAGATAAAATAATGATTTTAGAAAAAAAAGGCCGCATTGTATATGTTTGGCCAAGGGCCAGGAATGTATGGTTTGCGTGGTCGCTATTTTTTGACCCAAGCAGCATATGGTTTGGCATGCGGAATCACTAACCCTCTGCAATTACTAGAGTATGACAAGCATGCTATGTTTCGCAATAAACAACCAATTGCGCATCTGCCTACTGAAGAAATGTCTCTTGTGGCTGTGGAAGTGGAGACAAATGTACTGGCGACAAACGAACCTGCAGGACTAGGTTGCAAAAGACCAAGGCAAGAAGAAGACGATAACACACAGCAGGCAAAAAGGCCATAATATTTTGTAACTTTTCCTGACGAAGATGAAGAATAGAGAAGCTCCAATGTATATTGTCGATGCCAAAAAATAGTACATTTTCTATCAAAACAATGAGTACATTATGTTTCTCACTTTTGTGACTGGTTGTCTTCTCTTGGAACAAAAAATTATATTGTGTTACAATGCGCTATCTTTAGGAAGTCTCAAACAACTTGGGTCGGAGTTGTCCAAGTTTTTCCAATGCGTTCTTTTTGAAGTCGCCATTCTGCATGTCGCGATGCCGCAGAAGATGCCTCCCATATTTCCTTCTTCCGTCGTTTGCTTGCTAATCTCATTGCTTGGCCAATCTGACTGTCTTTGACACATTCCTTTCGGTGTGTTCTATGCATAAGTTTTCGATAAGTCCATTGATGTAGTTCCTCCAAACTGTTGGCTTTGTTTGCACCACCTCTGTGAGACGAGTGTGGCTGAAATAGCCAGTACGGGCTTGGTAGTGAGTTTTCTCCATACCTTGTGTAGACCATATAGCCAAGCTACCATACTTCCTAGCAAACCAAGGCATGTGGTTGCATATGATATGCTGCAAAAAAGACCAGCCTATTGTTTATATGTAAATATATAATCACAATTTTATCAAATAAAGTAATATACCATGTAATGAGTTATGTGTTGATTTGTCCATGCAGCTATGAAAGACCTGTGGAAGGTCTCCAGTGCGTCTTGAAACAATGTATAGTCAGTATCTCTCCAAGTATTGAGCTCACAAAACTTGAATATGGAATCCAAACTTTTCCACACGTTCACTTTGCGAGTCCTTGCTGCACCATTGTCTGCGTGGTCAACCACTGCATTGTGCAGGTTTCTCCACCGATTGTATCTCAATGTCAACCTTTCCTGAGCACTTTGGCTTTTGCGTTGTCTGCCACTTGTTGGCATCGACAAGAAGAGACGGGCTTTCACACCGCCAATAGACAACCTCTTTGTCACATCTCGACCATTATTAGACCTCTTCTCGTCCTGCTCTATTTTCACATGTCCTCCATGCAAGCCCATATCTGAGAAAACTGTTTCCAATGATAATATAGCCCTTTGTTTTGTTGATGTTGGCCGAGTGGTCCAAGCAAAACAAATGTACAGAAACATAAGTTTCTCACTGATTCTGCAGAGTGCATGCATCGTGCAAATATGTACTCTGGATAGTGAAATATCCAACACTGGGTGGAAGTTAAGTTCCTGCAAGTGCCTATCCGGTGCTCTCCTCCAATTTCTTTTGTCAAGACCAATGACTCCTCCCATGCAATACAAACAAGGGCTTTTACTTGTTGCTCCTTTTGAGATGTTGTACATACACTTTAGGGTTTTGAGATCTCCAGCCATATGCCACTCTGTGTATGAACCCATGCCTAATACATTGAGTGTCTTTCCATTTCTCTGTTCGCTTATGACTTCAGGAATACTTGTTTGATGGAAAACCCAGTTAAGAATATCGAAATTCTCTACAGGCACCTGAAATGGGAAAACCAAACCAATCAAATGAAACATGTCTAATCATTTTTTTAAGCAAAAACTTGTTGATATCAAACCTTGAATGTGGCTAATAAGAAAATATTGTTTTCGGATTGCACACTAAAGTTTTTAGGGTCGTTTGAAGCAATGTTTTCATCTAATGCTCTATTCATAAGTGTTATTGTGACACGCTCAACCTTTGTCTCTTTCACTAGCTCGCACTCATCAAGTTTAAGCACTCATCCAGTTTAAGCACAAACTTCAAAACTCCATTGCATTCCTCTTAAGAAACCTCGAACAATTGAACAATATATATCTGCAAAGCTACTAAATCATAAAATATATTATTGTATTTTTCATAGACCACTTCCTCTGCTGATGGCGATCTGTACATTGCTTCAATATGAAAAGGAGTGCCCAGTGTCCGAAGCACTTCTTGGTTCATTAGGCAAAATTTGGACTCACACAGGGGCCCTTTAAGGAGTTTGACTTTACCTCTCTCTACCAAAACGGGCGCATGGATAAATTTTTACAAACAAACTCCAAAGTTGGCGGAGATTTGACAGTTAGAATGTCCTCTTCAAGCTCTATCTACTGATATATAGCACGCCATGAGATTCCTCATATTTTAGAAGATTCTTTTTTTTATTCGCCTATGATGTGACAACTCTGTCGGAATCTAAGTGAATCAAAAAAAGAATCTTCTAACATATGAGGAATCTCATGGCATGCTATATATCAGTAGATAGAGCTTGAAGAGGACATTTTAACTGTCAAACCTCCGCCAACTTTGGAGTTTGTTTGCAAAAATTTATCCATGCGTCCGTTTTGGTAGAGAGAGGTAAAGTCAAACTCCTTAAAGGGCCCGTTTGTGAGTCCAAATTTTGCCTAATGGACCTCCAGTCTTGTCTTTCGAATGGAGAAAGTATTTGGCAGCAACGTGCGCTTGAGATTGAACTTTTTACTTTGTTGCTGCATAGTTCTGTAAACAGAAAATTAAGTAAATGGACTATTTCCAAGTTTTCAAATGCTACACATATCTAATATACCTAAAAATTGCAGACATTTGATTTGACAGGTGAAGACAATTGATTCAAACACCAAACATACCTAAAAATTGTAGAATAACCTTTGTTAGATATTCCAGCTTCATCCAGAATTGACTGAACATCACGTGTTTGGAGTTGATTTTGTTTCAAAAGAGTATCAAGTTGCTTAGCAACAATCTTGCAGTAGTGCTTATCGTCCAAAAGTCCGGCAACATCTTTGTGTTTTAGTATGGGACTATAAGGAATTGAAGAAGTTGGTGTGTTGCTGTCAATATTTGACTGAGGATGTAGCAACGATCTAAGCATTGACGGGAGCAAAGCGAACCCCGAACCCCCGACGGCCTCTAAAACACCGGGGACCGAATGGAGCGCCTCGAGCCTGTCATGGTAAAGCAAACAGGGGCACCACCTAGCTTCAGCGGCTAGGACGCAAACAACACACCACCATAACAAAGTTTTCATCCAAGAGAGATGGATGCTTGGGAGTAATGATGAAGAGGAAAGGGAATGATATCAAGTGAGAGAGAGAGAGAGAGAGAGAGAGAGAGAGAGAGAGAGAGAGAGAGGGAGGGGGTATAGCGGCTTAGTACTTAGGCATCACAAAAGGATGGCTAATTCGCACACCCTTCACACATACACAAGCTCGCTCCAAACACAAGATTAGGTGGCGATTCCGCACACCTCACATGGGCAAAACATTGCAAGAAAACATACTCACAAAACCTCAAGCTTTATTTAGAGAATAAGGCGATGAAATGGGGAGCATAGGGTAGGGGAATGAGAAGGGAGAGAGTGGTAGAGCACATGGAGGATAGGTGGGAGTTGATGGCGAAGACTCGCACGAGGGTTATGGCCATCATCCTTCATTTATTTTCCCTTCATCTTCCATAGCCAAGGGTGTAGAGGTCATGCTCAAGACAAGCATGGTGATTGCGGTGATGGTGATGGTGTGGGTGTGTGTGTGTGTGTGTGCACTAGGCACACACAATGCATAGTGTGTTCTTTGGTGATGTTGTGTGTGTATTTAGTGTGATGGTGACCCCTCTTTATATAGGGGAGGAGGGGGGAGGAATTCTAGAATTTAGAAATGAAGAAATCATTATCTACATAGGCCATGTGACTGTGGGCCCCACTTGTCTGGCTGTGTGTATATGTGCCAGAACAGCAATCTCATGAGAGAGAGACTAAGAGAGAGAGATGGGTTGATGAAAAAAAGTGAGAGGTGACATGGAGAATAAAGTAACTACAAGAGGGGAGAGAGGGGAGTGTGTTCAGAGGTGAATCTGTGTGCAGATGTGTGTGAACATAAGAAAAATCAGGTAACCACTGGGTGGGGATGGGTCTGTGGGCACCTTTTTCAGTGAAACTGAGTGTGTGTGAGTGTGGGGAAGGTTATTTAGCTACAAGACAAGAGATATGGCGCCCTTTAGAGAGAGGGGGGGGTATTTGGGTCATGGGATATGATAGGAGAGAGAAAGAGGGGGTGGGGTATACTATTTTGGAAGATAGGGTAAGTTGCATGTGAGTTAGGGTGCATTATTGGTGAGTTATAATGCATTATTGGTGAGAGGTGGGGTAGCTTGAGGGGAGAGAGAAAGGAGAAAGGACAAGGGGAAGAGAGAGGGGGTTGACCTTTTGAGTGGAGGAGAGGAAAAGGAACACACAACGGGGCAACAGTGAAGAAAAAGGAGGCAAGGTGGGGATGGGCTACCCCGCAGGCATGAGGTGGCCTATTTTACCTTTCTTATATATTTACATAATCATACTTTATTTTTTTTCTTACTTTTTCCAATGCCTTTTATCACTCCCTCCTTAAGAGGGGGTTTTCATGGGGTGGGGACGAGAGAAGAGGGGTATGGGAGCTTGGCTTGTGAAAAGCCCCCATCAGCATAAATATGAAAAGTAAGATATAAAACTACAAATATAAAGATGAATTAAACCTGCTTGAATGATAATCTTACTTGATTGCTTTAACCCTCTTCTTCAAACCCCCAAAACCAACCTTCAGTTGTTCAATGTCTCGTAAGCGTCGTTCTCTTAACCGAGGACCCAAGACAGTATTCTTTTCTCTGAGATCCTGCGTGAGCTGCGTGATACTGTCGTCCTTGCCTTTCACTTGTTGAGCGCACTCTGTACAGTTTGCTTCAAGCAAAAGTTTTCTTTGTGTGCAAGGTCTCTCTCAAGCTTAAGAATATCACTTCTGGCCGCCAAATGCTTGGTGTAGCCATATAAACCAGAATAACCGTCTCCTACGTAGTTCAAAAATGACGTTATGTTTCTGAACGGTGGAGTTGAGTTGGTGATAGGATGCTCAGGATACATCTTGCCATCCACCCAAAGATCGACGCTTTTTTTACCTTGAAATCTGAAGTTCTCTTTTGAAGCTTCGGAAAGGATGCCTCGCTTATTCTTCTTCTGGAGGGGCTCGTATTCTCTGGACAATTCGATATGCATATGATACACATCATTTTGACTCCTCATCTGAGTTTTGTATGAAGATGATAATGACATTAAGACGACTTGGTGAATGAGAAAGCTTAAAACAGAGGAGAGCGCAAGAGTGGAGCAAATGGAAGAGAGCTCAAGGGAAGAGAGTGCGCGCAGGCGGAAATCAAGAGAGACGTGAAACTGAGGAGAAGAATAACATTCAATGCACCTCGTTGAGCACCAAATCTTAGTTTTGAAAAATCCAAAAGATTGAGATAATCGGCGTTCAATTCAGAGTCGTCGTATGTTATCATTGTCTGAACACTTTCTGAGAGTTTTAATAAACATACCCCCCAAATCTAATATCCGATTTTTTTTGAAAGTGAATATCAAAAACGAAATTAGGGACTTTTTGTTACCATATACATGTGGTAGTGATGTGTGTGAACACACTAGGACCGCCAGGGCATTTTTTCCCTCTTTAGGAGTTTTTTTCCCCCGTGCATTGTATATACGCCCATCACTCTAAGGCTATCTATCTTTCCATTGCACACTAAGTAACACACTCTCTATTGTGTGCCTTGAGCTTCCTTCGTCTTCTCCAAGCTATGTGCGTTTCTCTGCAACCCTAATTCCAACAATTGGTATCAGAGCAGGTCACGTCCTCCCGGGCTTAGTCGCCAGCTGCTCCAGCACACGCCTGCTCACTTTCTCCGATTTCAGTGAGCTTTGGTGAGCATTCGCAGGTCGACAAAAATTTTGGGTAAGCTCAAATAGCTTGGTCTGCTCAGAATTTTGATTTGGGCTCATTTCGGCCTCCGTTTCCACTATAGGTAGTACTGCACAGGCTATTTCGTCATTTTGTGCATAATTTTTGTCAGTGCCGTTTTCTGCATAATAGGTGCCTTATAGTCTTCTACGGTTTGTGCTATATAGCACAGGTTGTTCCCGCTCCATTTCTCCTATTTTTGGACAGTTTTCACATCAGGTCAGCATTTACCATGGCTGACAACAACAACACAGATGTGTTCAAGATGTTTGCTGCTGAGGACAGGTTGGATGGGGACAACTACCCTATGTGGGCTTATATGATGCAACATGTTCTTGTGTCAAAGGGTGTCTGGAACATTGTGCAGGGCATTGATGTACGTCCTGGTTCTGAAGATGTAGGCGATGTTGAGGATGTTGCAGGTCTTACTGCAAGGATTGCAGCTGTTAGAGTTGTTTTGCCTACGGCAGAACAAGCTCGTTGGGATGTTCAGGATGCGCAGGCTCATGCATTGATTGCGTTGTCTGTGAAGCGCACCATTGTTCCTCACATCCGTTCAGCAAAATCTGCAAAACGGGCTTGGGATATTTTAGCAGGTCTTTATGCAAGCCACAATGAGGCTAAAATTGCTTTGCTGCGTAAAGAGCTGGAGTCGAAGATTATGCATGAGGAAGATGATATGGACACTTTCCTTGCTAGTGTCAAGGATATCAATGAGCAGCTTATTTCTGCAAGTGAAGTCATTTCAGAAAGTTCCCTTGTGCAGACTGTTCTTGATGCCTTACCAGATTCCTACCAGAATTTTGCTAGTACTTGGAGACTGATGACCCAAGGAAATCCTGAAGTTGTCAAGTTTGATGCTTTATGCACATTGCTGTTGCAAGAGTCACTTTCCAGAAAAAATAGGACTAGGCAGTGTGCAGTTGAACAGGCTTTTATTGCTTCTCAAAGAAAGGGTGGTAACAGCAATGCAGCCACTTCTTATGGTTCTGCTGCGAGTGGCAAAAATTATGTTCCTAATGCTTCTGCTGGCAGTACTTCGTCTAGTAATTCTGGTGATAAGGGCAAAAAGAAGATGCGTTGCCATTATTGTAAAGCCAATGATCACTTGATCAAGCCGTGTCCTAAGTTGAAGGCCAAAGAGGCTAAGAAGAAAGAGGATGGTTCCACTGCAAATGCTGGTTCCACTACAAATGCAGCCATTGTTGAGTCTTCTGTGAAAGGAGACTCTGTTGCTGATGTTGATGCAGAATGGGCTTTTAGCGCAGAGTGCACTTACAATCATGTTGTCCATGATGCATGCTTTTCAGTTGCTGCAGATTCACATGTGTGGTATTTCGACAGTGGTGCTACAAAGCACATTACCTCACATTGTGAATTGTTTACCTCTCTCGAGTTTGTCCCTCATGGGAATTCAGTCACTTGTGCCAACAATGCCTCTTATCCAGTTCAGGGAGTTGGAAAGATTGTGCTTACTGCTGCTAATGGCAGTTCTTTCACACTTGTTGATGCACTTTATGTACCTGGGATCAAGAAGAATCTCTTATTTGTATCCGCACTTGCTAGACTTGGACTTGTAGTCAAATTTGTGGATGACAGATGTACAGCTCATGATCTCAGTTTTGGTGATGAAATTGTTGCATCTGGGCTTTTGTGCCGTGGGCTGTATAAGCTCACTTTGTATGAAAAATGTGGAAAAAACTTTGCAAATGATGTTGCAGATTCAAGGGCTATTTCAGATGCAAAACTTTGGCATGCACGTTTTGGGCATCTGAATTTTGCCAGTTTGCTGCGTTTGCAGAAATGTAATATGGTTTCTTCTTTGCCACCTCTTGAATCACCTGTCAAACATGTTTGTGAAGGCTGTATATTGGGTAAGATGCAGCGTTCTAGATTTCCAAAGGATTGTTCAGTTCGGGCCACATTCAGCTTGCAGCTTGTGCATGGTGATGTTTGTGGGCCCATGCAAACTCCGTCCTTGGGCAATTACCTGAACTTCGTGACTTTCATTGATGATTACTCCAGGCATGCATGGGTATTTCCGCTTAAAGCGAAGTCCGAAGTTTTTATGTGCTTCAAACAATTTCTGGCTATGGCTGAAAATGTCTCGAAATGTACTATGGGCACCCTCCGTTCCGATCGAGGGGGGGAGTATATGTCTCATGAATTTAATGCATTTCTGGCTAGTCGTGGGATAAAACACCAATGTACAGTGCCTTATACACCTCAGCAAAATGGTGTTGCTGAGAGGAAAAACAGGTCACTGACGGAAATGGCACGATGTATGGTCAAAAGTTAAAAGAATGTATGGTCAAAAGAATGCTTTACCGCATTCTTTTTGGCTTGAGGCCATCATGTGTGCCACTTATGTACTTAACAGGTGTCCTACGAAAGCTTTGCAGTCTATTACTCCATATGAAGCATGGCATGATAGAAAGCCTTCTATTGAGCACATGCGTGTTTTTGGTTGTTTGGCATATTCTTTGGTGCCACAAGTGCAACGCAGAAAATTGGATGATAAGGCTGTATAATGTATTTTTGTTGGTTATAGTGCTGAAAGAAAAGGTTGCAGGTTGTATCATCCGCAAACAAAGCGTATTTTGGTTTCAAAGGATGTAGTGTTTGTGGAAGATTCTGTCCAGCCCTTGATGTCATGTACTAGAGACAATAATGTAAGCTCGCAGGACGTTTATGACACTTTGTTGCCGCTTTTCAAGGGTGGAAGTTCGACTGTAAATTCCAATGAGGCAAATGTACAGCTTATGGGGGTTTTCGAAAATGTTACAGATCATCCTATTACTGATGCAGATGTACATGATGTACTTGATGAGGAAAGGGTTGAGAATGAGCAGGCTAGAGGTATGCAAAAATGGCTGGTGCATACATTACGTAACAATAAATTGGATGCACCTTTGTCTAGTTGTACTCGTTCAGGCTCTCGCCATGCATCTTATGCCTCAGATTGTTATGCTTTGGCTGTGTCTAGCTTACATGATGCTGAGGAGCCTCTGACTTTTGATGAAGCACTTAGAAAATTGGATGATAAGGCTGTCAAATGTATTTTTGTTGGTTACAGTGTTGAAAGCAAAGGTTACAGGTTGTATCATCCGCAAACAAAACGTATTCTGGTTTCACGGGATGTAGTGTTTGTGGAAGATTCTGTTCAGCCCTTGCTGTCATGTACTAGAGACAGTAATGTAAGCTCACAGGACATTTATGACACTTTGTTGCCTCTTTTCAGTGGTGGAAATACAAATGTAAGTTCCAATGAGGCAAATGTACAGCCTATGGGGGTTTTTGAAAATGTCGTAGATTAGGCTATTACTGATGCAGATGTACATGATGTACTTGATGAGGAAAGGGCTGAAAATGAGCAGGCTAGAGGTATGCCAAAATGGCTGGTGCACACTTTGCGTGACAGTAAATTGGATGCACCTTTGTCTAGTCGTACTCGTTCAGGCTCTCGCCATGCATCTTATGCATTAGATTGTTATGCTTTGGCTGTGTCTAGCTTACATGATGCTGAGGAGCCTCTGACTTTTGATGAAGCACAAAATTCAGAAAATTGGATGGCTGCCATGCAATCAGAATATGATGCACTTATAGAAAATGACACATGGACTTTATGTGATTTGCCTCCAGGCAAAAAGTCCATTGGTACGAAGTGGGTTTACAAATTGAAACGCAAGCCGGATGGTGAGATCGATCGCCATAAGGCTCAACTTGTTGCAAAGGGTTATGCACAGGAAAAATGAATAGATTATGAAGAGACTTTTGCTCCCACTTGTCGTATGACTACTGTGCGTTTTCTATGTGCATTGGCAGCTCATTTTGGTTGGGATGTACATCAATCAGACATTGTTACTGCTTTCTTGAATGGTGACATATTTGAGGAAGTTTATGTAACGCAGCCTCGCGGTTTTGTCATAAAAGGACAAGAGGATAAAGTGTGCAAATGTAACAAGGCTTTGTATGGGTTGAAGCAATCTCCTCGTGCTTGGTATGAGAAAGCTGACACTCATTTGGTCAAACAAGGCTTTCGTAACAGTCCAATAGAAAGCACATTGTATGTAAAGAGTGAGGGTGATGTATTTATCATCGTGGTTCTTTATGTTGATGATTTGCTGATCACTGGACCAAATGAGAGACATATTGCTGAATTTAAGGATGATCTGAATGCTACTTTCAAGATGAAAGATTTGGGGCTGTTGCATCATTATTTGGGTATACAGTTTAAGCAGTGTGATGGTGGTATTGCCTTGTGTCAGAAAAGTTACATAGAGACATTGCTATGTAAGTTTGGACTTGAGGATTGCAAACCTATTGCCACTCCCATGGAAACAGGTTTGAATTTCAGTCTACATGATGCTAGTGATCCTGCTGATGTCACTCTTTACCAAACTGTTGTTGGCTACCTCATTTATGTATGCAACACGAGGCCGGATATTCAGTTTGCAGTCTCACAGGTCAGCAGATTTATGCATAGCCCAGGGTCTAAGCATTGGCAGGCTGTCAAGAGGATTTTCAGCTACCTTAGTGGCACTTTACATCTTGGCTTGTTTTATCCCAAGGGGGGATCATTGCCGCTAGACTTACATGCTTTTTCGGACTTAGATTGGGCTGGTTGTTTTGACACGCGAGTGTCCACAAGTGGTTTTTGTTTCATGCTTGGCATTTGATGTATATCATGGTTGAGCAAGAAGCAATGTAACATTTAATGGCCTAATAACTTATGTGTAGTGAAAATTAGCATGAACATAGTGGGCATTTCTGTTGGGTTAAAGGCCCGTGTGCCCGGCTGCCCGTTGTTCAGCCGCCCATGTACAGCCATTCATTTACTCATTCATAATAACTATACTCATAACTACACATTGTAGTGTGAGTACCGCCCCGCCACACACTGCGTCTATCTCCTTCTTCGTGCTGGCTCTCTGTGTGTGTGCTCTCCGATCCCAACAAGTGGTATCAGAGCTTGGTAGTTAGAGCTTCATCAGCATTGTTGAGTGTGTTGAAACTTGCTGCTGTTTCATTGCCGTTTTTCGGTTTCGCGCACGCACGCATTTCCAAAGAGCAGAAGGTTTTTCTGAGCTTGGCATTGGAAGGTTCACCACTCTGCGAGTATTTTCAGCAGGTGTCATGGAGTTTAACCCCCCTTTCAGAGCCATTCGTGCCATTAGAAATCCCATCCGAGATACAGACTAGGAGCTACGTTTTTCATCTCTCTTTGGTAGTTTTCTGCTGCCAGAGCTTCCATAGCCATTACAGGTGCCATTGTTGTAGTGTCTTCCACTTACGTGAGCCCACGGCTCATTTGAGAGTGTGTAGCCTCTTCTTGGAGTGGCCTCATACACACAGATAGAGTGGGAGTTTGGCGACATTGTCTTCTTCAACTACAGGTACAGGTACAGGTACAGGTGCAGGTACAGGTACAGGTACAGGTACGGGTACAGGTTACAGGTTACAGGGAGCTTTGGATACAGGTTTCTTCTGTGGTTACAAAACATGTATTTTGACTGTGGGACAGCCATGCATATGGTTGTGGTTTGAGTGGGAGCTTCTACTCTTCTGGGCAGTCTGTTTATGCGTGTTCTTGAGCTACAGGTTTACATCATCTATGTATGTTGATGGATGTGGATATGGCAGTTTGACAGACACTCTTTATGCATGATATTGTGGAGATTTGGTTCACTTATACATAGAGCGGGTTTGCTCTTGCTTGCAGTGTTGCGGTTTGAGTACGGACAGGTACTTGGTTGACAGTAGAGATTGGACTTCGCTGAGCTTGTGCATTGGTTATATGCTCACTTGGATCCATTTATGCTCACGGATTTGTGTAAGCTTGGTCAGCTTATGTCTTTATTGTGGTTATTCAGACATGGAGTATGTTTATGCCTCTATGACAGCTCATTGTTGATGCATTTTGTGGCACAGTTTGCCTAGGCCGGTTGAGTTACAGGTGTCACGGGTTTATGCATTTGTTTGTGGATTTCTACGTACGTTTTTTGACCATATTATGGGCTGATTTATACTCTATGCGTTTGCTCTTTGATTGAGCAGCAGGTGTTGTCAGATTTGCAACACTACTTTGTTGTGGCAGTTTGTTGGTTGGTTACAGGTTTCTCATTGTTGCATTCTTGTTGTAATGGGCACTAAAGAGGACACAGTTTTCAATATTGAGAAGTTGGATGGTGCTAACTTCTCATATTGGAAAGATCAGATTTGGGATGTCTTGGTGCAGAAGAAACAGATTCGACCTCTAAAGTTGCAGGGAGTTAAGCCAGAGAACATGGAGAGGGATGATTGGGAGGAGTTGGATGAGATGTGCAGGTCTACCATTAGGCTTTCCCTTTCAAAGTCTGTTTATTACAATGTGAAAGATGCACAGGGTGGAGCTTATGAGCTATGGCAGCGGATTTGCGATATGTATGATAAGCATTCGACTGCTTCTATGGTGTATTGGATTAAAAAGCTTATTGATTTGCGAATGGAGGAAGGTGCTTCCATGAATGCGCATTTGAATGAGTTCAATACGATTTTCAGCCAACTTGCTACGCAGGAAATTACGTTTGAGGAAAATGTAAAAGCTATGTTTTTACTTGTCACGTTGCCTGAGTCATGGGACACATTTAGCACAGCCATAAGTAACTCGGTTCCTGCGAATGAGTTGACAAGTACTAATGTGGAGTCTAGTCTTCTCACGGAAGAGATTAATCGAAAGAATAATGCAGGTAATAAGTCTTCTAGTGCAATGGTTGTCAGAGGCAGGACTATGGACAAGTATAAGTCCAACAGGGGTAAATCTAGAAGCAGGTCCCGTGCAGGCACAAGTAAAAAGGATGTGGAATGTTTCCATTGTGGTAGAAAAGGCCATTTCAAAAAGGATTGCTACAAGTGGAAAAGGGAAAATGGAGATGGTAAGAAGAAAGACCATGATGCTAAGGACAAGCCTAAATCCAATGTCAAGATTGAGGAGTTAAATGCAACACAGGGAGAGTGTAGCTCTCAAGATGACCATGTATGTGCTCCGACTAGTGCTACTAGTGAAGAGCTTGGTGATGTGTTGCTTGCATCCTATTTTGATGACGCTTTTCTTCTCACTCATGAGCGTAGTATGCCTATGGATTGGGTCATTGACAGTGGTTCTTCTTTTCACGTTACGCCTCATAGGTCGTGGTTTCATGACTATGATGCTTCGAGCACAAGTACTGTCAGGATTGCCGATGGGCGTTCTATGCAGATTCATGGCATTGGGGATATTCATTTGGCTATGCCAAACTCTACTACGTTTGTCTTGCAGCGTGTGCGTCATGTGCCGGCTCTTGCAAAAAGCTTGATTAGTGTGGGTCAGTTGGATTCACTTGGTTTCAATGTATCTTTTGGTGATGGAGGTTGGAAGATCTCTAAGGGCAGCCTTGTTTTGGTTAAAGGTGCTAAGAGGAATACGTTGTATTCCCTTTGTGTAGCTAGTGTGGCTGATCACATTGTGGGGATCACTGAGCAACCTCCTGCTTCTTTATGGCATCAGCGTTTGGGGCATATGTCACTAAAAGGTTTGAAGTTGTTGGCACGTGCGGATTACATTCCCGTTTCAGATTTTGGTGGTTTTGAGTTTTGTGAGCATTGCCTTTATGGTCGACATGCTCGGTCTTCTCATAAGAAAAGTGTTCCACACAGATCTTTGGAAAAGCTAGCTTTGGTGCATGGTGATGTATGTGGGCCGATTCCCAATGCTTCTCTTGGAGGTGCTATGTACTTTGTTACGTTCATTGATGATGCTAGCAGGAAGGTATGGGCATACCCCATTCGTAAGAAGGATATGGTGTTTGATATATTTAAGCAATGGTTGGCTCTTGTTGAGAACCAATCAGGTTGTAAGTTGAAGTGCTTACGTACGGACAATGGGGGTGAATTTATGTCTCATGCTTTCACAACATTATGTGTTGAGAAGGGTATACGGCGCGAGCTTAGTGCTCCCTATACACCTCCTCAAAATGGTGTGGCAGAGCGCATGAACAGGACTATACAGGAAAAAGTCTGTAGTATGCTTTCTATGGCTGGTTTGTCAAATGGATTTTGGGCTGAAGCTGTTGCCACTTCTATGCATTTGATAAATCGTTCACCTAGTGTTCCTTTGGGCTTCAAAGTGCCTGAAGAGGTATGGACAGGTTTTCCATCTTCGTATGGTCACCTTCGTGTTTTTGGCTGTGAAGCTTATGTACATGTACCTAAGGCAAAACGCAGCAAATTGGATCCAAAGAGCAAGAGATGTATCTTCTTGGGTTATGGTAGCTCTGGTGAGATGGGTTATCGATTGTGGGATCCTATTGACAGGAAGATTGTGCGCAGCCATGATGTTGTTTTTCATGAGGACTCTATGTATAGAGCATCACTGCGAACGGTTGAGGTTCGGCGTGTGATATTTGAGGAGGATGGACATCGATATGATGGTCCCATGGCTGCTCGTGGGCATCCCATTGACCCTCAAGTGGGAGATCGGCCCTTGTTGGGAGATCATGTAGATGTGGGACAGCCAGATGCACCTCTTGCACAGTCTTTGAGGCGTTCAGAGCGGCGTGCAAGACAACCTCAGCGTTTTGTGCCTTCTATGGATTATGTATTGTTGACTGATTGCGGGGATCCATCATGTTATGATGAGGCCATGTCTAGTGTTGACAAGCTCAAGTGGGAGCAGGCTATGCAGTCAGAGATGGATTCGTTGATCCAAAATGAAACGTGGGAGCTTACTCCTTTTCCAAAGGGTAAGAAGGCACTACCATGCAAGTGGGTTTACAAGATAAAACTGTGTTCAATGGATGCAAAGCCTAGGTACAAAGCAAGGCTTGTGGCTAAAGGATTCAAGCAACAGAAGGGCATTGATTTTGACGAGATCTTCTCCCCAGTGGTGAAGATGTCTACTTTGCATATTTTGTTTGCTTTGGTAGCTACAGAAGACATGGAATTGAAGCAAATGGATGTAAAGACAGCTTTCTTACATCCGGACTTGCACGAGGATTTGTACATGGAGCAACCAAGTGGGTTTGTTATTCATGGTTCAAAGAAGATGGTATGCCGGCTTCTTAAGACCTTGTATGGGCTGAAGCAATCATCTCGTGAATGGTATCGTAAGTTTGATGCATTCATGAGTTCATTGGGCTATGTACGCAGTTATGAGGACCCATGCCTCTATACTCGCAAGGCTGTAGATGGTAGTCTTATTGTTTTGGTTTTGTATGTGGATGACATGCTGATCGCAGGGAAGTGTATTTCTGATGTGGATGCCTTGAAACATAGGCTACATGAGACCTTTTCCATGAAGGATCTTGGTGATGCCAGTCATATTTTGGGTATGCGGATCACTCGTGATCGTTCTCGCAAGATGCTCTTTCTTAGTCAGAAAGAGTACATTGACAGGGTGCTTGAGCGTTTTCATATGGAAGGGGGGAAGGCCATTAGTAACCCGTTGCCTCCATATGTAAAACTCAGCCATGATGACTGCCCTCAGACAGATTTGGAGACTACAGATATGTCTCAGATTCCCTATGCGTCAGCTGTTGGTTCCTTGATGTATGCCATGGTGGCTACGAGTCCAGATCTTGCTCATGCAGTTGGGGTGGTTAGCAGGTACATGTCTAACCCGGGCAAGCGTCATTGGGATGCAGTGAGAGGTATTCTCAGATACTTGAGAGGGACTTTAGAGTTGTCCCTATGTTATGGTGAGAAGGATATGTCTGTTTGCGGATATACAGATTCAGACTATGCAGGGTCAGTGGACTCGAGGAAGTCTACTAGCGGCTATGTGTTCACAGTTGCAGGTGGACCGGTTTCGTGGGCATCACGTTTACAGCCATGCGTTGCTTTGAGCACTACAGAGGCTCAATATATGGCTGCCATTGAGGCTGCCAAGGAGGCCGTATGGCTCTCACGACTAGTGGGAGATCTTGGTATGCCTTGTGATGCTCCGATTCTACATTGTGATAGCCAGAGTGCCATAGCGTTGGCACGGAATCCTGTCTTCCATGCGAAGACAAAGCACATTGAGGTGAGGTATCACTTCATACGAGAGGTGCTAGAGGACAAGCGCATAGAGCTTGTCAAGGTACACACTGACGATAACCCTGTTGATATACTCACGAAGTCGTTAGCCTCACAGCGGTTTGCACACTGTAGATCGCTGATGGGTATGGCTTGACTTCTTTTGCTGTACTTTGGCCATTTTAAAGGCACACTGCCTTTAAGTGGGAGATTGTTGGGTTAAAGGCCCCTGTGCCCGGCTGCCCGTTGTTCAGCCGCCCATGTACAGCCATTCATTTACTCATTCATAATAACTATACTCATAACTACACATTGTAGTGTGAGTACCGCCCCGCCACACACTGCGTCTATCTCCTTCTTCGTGCTGGCTCTCTGTGTGTGTGCTCTCCGATCCCAACAATTTCATTAGAGTAGATTCCTAATGAGAATTACAAGAGTGCTTGGGTGGAGAGAGCAACAAAAAGCATAACACCTAGTTATATAGCATCGACAATACTTTCAAAAGAGAGAACAATTAAGCTATTGACAACAGTTGAGGACCGGATTTTCATGGAGCCGGTCCCCCCTCCAAAAGGCTTTGTATTATGGTTTCTCCCATCAAGAGAGACATTGTACAATACAATTCTTTGTGTTCCTTCAAGACTAGCTAGTGCAATGAAGATGGAAACTTCATGCACTAAGCAAAACACTTAACAAACACAACTTGAATTATCCCCTTTCTCAGACCCAAGACCTCACACACCTTGGAAGATGGTGAGAGCTAGCAGGGTATGAGAGTAGATTGAGAGGAAGGAGTATCTTACGAGAAAGATGTACATCTCCTCACATAATCACTCATATGTAGCATAGCTTAGCTTAGGAATTAGCTTGGTAGAGGAGATGAGCATGCATTGAAGCTTGGCTCTTGGTTGGATTTGCATCCACATGCCAAGCGAGTGTTGATGTAGGCTTCTATCTCACAAGCTTGGAGTAGGTGATGAGTTCTCCATTAAAGCTTGGGAAGAGATAGTCTTCTCTTTCTTCACACATGAGCTTGTGTGAGTGTGTGTGTGTGTGATAATGCCTTGCAAAAATCAGCCCCCTCTCTCTCTTGGGCGAGCCCTCTTGCTAAATGCTCTTCCTGAAGCCTCATTGGCCCTCCCCAAGTCAAGCCAATTACAATTAAGCAGCATAAGTGATAGCCTTCTGACATGTGTCCCCCTTTCCCCTTTTGTGAGAGCTTTAGGTAATTAAATAATTAAACTAAACTCTCATTGGACCCCTTTGCCTCCTGGCCAATAGGAATCAGGCAAGCCATGGGGCTCCTGAATGCTCATTGGACCCCTTGGGAGACTGCCCAATAGTCTTCTAGAAGACTTAATTCTCATTGGTTTCTTTTATTAAATGTTTTTAAATTAATTAAACTAGATTTACTCTGGCTTAATTTTCATTGGTCCACTTCAAGGGTCATCCAATAGAAATTGGGCACACCTTGTGGGCATCTGGCCTAGGGAGCTGACATGTGTCCCTCATTCCCTTTGTGTGAAGGGAGCTTGTGTGTGTGTGTGGCTTTCTCTCTCATCCCCTACCTTTAGGGATTGCCCCCTCCCATGTAGGGATGTGCAAAGACTTTTAGGGCACACACAAAGCATCCAATTTTCCCTAGGGTTGACCTTTGGACACAACCTTTGAATTTTGGAACCTTAGCATTTTGGAAGTCTTAATGGGTTGAACCTTAGGGTCTTTTTAGCCCATTGTTGCACATGGCTCTTTTGCAGATGGCCCCCCCTTTGGATCCTTATTTTCCCTCCTTTGGATCCCTACTGTGGCCGGTCTGCTAGCTTAACCAATATTCTAGCTTTTTCTCCCATGGCCTTCCCCACATTAAATGATCAGTTTAATATGAGAAAATCATTTAGGAGAATTAGATATTGATTATTATGACAAGCAACCTACTGTGGCCACTTCGAGTTGTGAGGCTGAGTATAGGGCAGTCTTCACAGCTACGGTTGAGTGTGTATGGCTCAGACGCCTTATGGCTGATTTGGGTGTTGGACAGGACACTGCCAACACTATCTACACTGACAGTCAAAGCGCATTGGAAGTTGCGAGGAACCCAGTTTTTCATGCTCGCACGAAGCACATTGAGGTGCATTACCACTAGGTCAGGGAGAGGCTCTCAGCAGGAGAGATCAGCTTGGCTTATGTGCCAACACAGGACAACCTTGCAGATCTTTTCACAAAGGCATTGTCTCATGAGAAGCTTGAAGCTTTCCGCAAATCTTTGGGTTACTCCCCTTTGTGGACTGATCCTGTCCTCAGGGCATGGCACTTCCCTTTACTCATGTGCCAACTCTCGTTCACTGCATCACTCCAGGGGGGATTTGTTACCATATACATGTGGTAGTGATGTGTGTGAACACACTAGGACCGCCGGGGCATTTTTTCCCTCTTTAGGAGTTTTTTTCCCCGTGCATTGTATATACGCCCATCACTCTAGGGCTATCTATCTTTCCATTGCACACTAAGTAACACACTCTCTATTGTGTGCCTTGAGCTTCCTTCGTCTTCTCCAAGCTGTGTGCGTTTCTCTGCAACCCTAATTCCAACACTTTTTATTATCTCTCTCTAAGCTGACCTGGCATTTCTTACAAGGCCCATTTTTTAGTCCAAACTTTTCCTAATGTCTACTCGTAGCCAAAGCTGAACCGAATGATTGCAATCAAATATGTTTTTAGGAGACTATGCTTTTCACCACAAGGAATCTTATCTTAAATCTCAAAGTAATAGTAAAGCCTACCTCAAGAGAGATGCTCTAGCTAAGCAAAATGTATTGCTTCTACTTCTCAGCTAATAGTCGAGCCTACTTCAAGCAAGGTGCCCTAACTTTATTAAAAAAAAACTTATTGATCTCATTTCTCAGCTAATCGTAGAGCATACTTCAAGCAAGATGTTGTAACTAAACAAAACTTATTGCTCTCTCTTCTCTATAAATTTCTTCCAAACTAGACTGCTTTCTACTAAATACCAGTCAAGCAGTTGCTAGGTAGTGAGCATTTGGACTTTCTTGTGGCACATGAAAAACATTTGGCACCCTAAGTCTCATAGGTACATTCACTCTCCAAGTGCAGATTAAATCCCAAACTGGTGTTGTTCTTGTAAAAGAACAAAAGCCTTTTGAGGAGTATATTCTCCTTAGCTTAGCACGATCCCTACAACTTCTTAACTCCACAATTTGAGGGAGTTTATAGTGTGTCCAATCATGGCTTCACATAATTGAACCTTGATCCTTTCGCTTAAATTGTGCTCCCTTACAGTTGCACATTGCCTCTAGTTTGAGTAGCCAATGATGTGAAAATTTGAATTATAAACACATCTAATGTAGACATATAGTGTCATGATGTAGTGAAACTGGTCTTGGTTTGCAATTTGCTCAATATGCACTCAAGATATACCATACCATCTTGTATATATACTGATAGAAAGTGGCAATATAATTGTTGATGAGAAAAATCAAAACTAGAATTACTCATCATACTTACTCTTAGCCATAGCCGTCTTCTGACATGCTTAGACTGCCTTAGTCTAGAAACTGCATAATATGATAGTACATATGATCAATGTTATAATCAAAATTGCACACTCATAGTGTCTTGATGAGAATTAATCTTGGTTTAAATGTTCACCAAGGCATTACACTCATAAAACATACCATACCACCTCACAGAGGTAATGATAAAATTTGCACTAGAATTGTCGAATAATAAATATAGTTCCTATGCTACTTGCACATCCCCAAAGATGTGTGAAAGTATTGTAGAGGCAATGATAAAATTTATACTAGAACTACCGGAGAATAAATATAAATCATCAATTCCTATGGTACTTGCACATCCTCATAGATGTGTGAAAGCATTCATAATTTTGCACTTAGAATGCAGCTGGAAATTTTGACCTCCACTCTCTAAACGATCATAGCATAACAAAAAAAATACCATTAAAACTAACATCATAGTCTTGCCTTTCTTTGCATGGATGTGCATAGACTTGCCTTACTTGGCATACACGTTATATAGAGCCTTGCTCTGTCAAACCTCAGTTGCCCATTAATTGTAAGCCATGCTTGATGATCACTAAATTAGTAAGAGCATGATTTAAATTACTTGAGAGAGATCGTTACAAGTTGTGATGTAAAGAGTCAAACCTTGCTTGATATCCTCCATGCTTGTAAATAATCAAACCTTAAACCTTGCTTAGACCTCGTAACGTTATATTGAATGAAAATCTCATCAAGCTTTGATGGCTCCTTGCCCTACTCCAAGGCCATGGTTTGCCTTGAATTAGACTCCACATCAACATTAACACATGAATTTCATGGGCGATAGCTTGTAGACCAACATACCCTCTTTGGTTGTTCCTCATGTGGGTGTGGCTACTCAAGCCATGCTTACTTGTGGGAATAGTCCCCTTAAAAGGGTTTTAAAATAAATTGGCCGATTAGGCCACCAAATTATCCTCAAAAGGGGATAAAATAATAGTACTAACTCACTACTTTTTGTGTAGGCCAACCCTTGCCTTCCTTGTATGAAAGACATGCTTCTCGCATGGATCACCGCTCATTCAAGCTCACAATGGAAGATTTTGCATGTCCATGCACATGTCATAGTGGCTCTCCACGACCCTCCTTTCCTAGAAAACTTAACTGCTCTGATACCACTGGAAGGACAAGGGACTCAAACATGATCTTCTTTACTTATAGGCCTCCTAGCCCATCTTTAGGATACCCTGAACTTGCATGCCTAGCCGGCCGCTTGGTCCTACGCTTGGCTTGAGAATGACATGCTAGTGAGTAAATTTAACTCGGTCATTGAAAGAACAAAAGTTTTCTCATGCTCGCACCTATTCAAGTTCTTCTCATTTTGGTATGAACCTATTCAATCCACTACATGATGGTTGTTAGCATTTCCTATGATTTCACAAAAGCATTAAGTTCATAACTCTATAGAATTTGTGCCACTTACTTTGTTTACAACTCATGTACCTTATTTGTTAAGAGGTTTCTAAGAGTACCTATCTTTATTGCTACTTGATGTAAGGGAGTGTATCTTCTTCGGGCTTGCAAACTTCAGAGGTTTAAGCTTCATATGCATATTACATAGGCTAATATTAAGGGCATGCTTACCTAGACTGTTATCTCCTTCGATGTTTTATCAAGTTTTCATGGATGTTCCAATTGGAAGACCATTATATAATGTTCTTTCTTACGTAATGCACTCATGACTATGTTATTTGATTACATCTATTTTGCTAATTCATTATTTTTCATCAAATGTTACCGTATACATGTGGTAGTGATGTGTGTGAACACACTAGGACCGCCGGGGCTTTTTTTCCCTCTTTAGGATATTTTTTCTCCCGTGCATTGTATATACGCCCCACTCTAGGGCTATCTATCTTTCCATTGCACAATAAGTAATACACTCTCAGTTGTGTGCCTTGAGCTTCCTTCGTCTTCTCCAAGCTATGTGCATTTCTCGACAACCTTAATTCCAATATTTGATATCAGAGCAGGTTGCGTCCTCCCGGGCTTAGTCGCCAGCAGCTCCAGCACACGCCTGCTCACTTTCTCTAATTTTTGCGAGCTTTGGCTTAGTCTATTCAGATTTTTGATTCGGGCTCATTTCGGCCTCCATTTTCACTACAGACAGGTCTACACAGGCAATTTCGTCATTTAGTGCATAATTTCTGTCAGTGCCGTTTCTTGCATAACATGTCCTATACAGTCTACTATGGGTTGTGCTAAATAGCACGTGCTGGTCTCACTCAGTTTCTCCTCATTTTGGGCAGTTTTCACATTAGGTGCAGACATTTTCCATGCCTAACAACAACACGTATGTGTTCAAGATGTTTGCTGCTAAGGACAGGTTGGATGGGGACAATTACCCTATGTGGGCTTACATGATGCAACTTGTTCTTGTGTCAAAGGGCGTCTGGAATATTGTGCAGGGCATTGATGTACGTCCTGGTTTTGAGGATGTAGGCAATGTTGAGGATGTTGTAGGTCTTGCTGCAAGGATTCCTGCTATTAGAGTTGTTTTGCCTACGGCAGAACAAGCTCGTTGGCATGTAAAGGATGTGCAGGCTCATGCATTGATTGTGTTGTCTGTGAAGCGCACCATTACTCCTCACATTCGTTCAACAAAATCTGCAAAATAGGCTTGGGATATTCTAGCAGGTCTTTATGCAAGCCGCAATGAGACTAAAATTGCTTTGCTGCATAAAGAGCTGGAATCGAAGATTATGCATGAGGAAGATGATATGGAAACTTTTCTTGCTGGTGTCAAGGATATCAATGAGCAACTTATTTTTGCAGATGAAGTCATTTCAAACAGTTCCCTTGATTCCTTACCAGATTCTTACCAAACTTTTGCTAGTACTTGGAGACTTATGACCCAAGGAAATCCTGAAGCTTTCAAGTTTGATGCATTACACATTGCCGTTGTAAGAGTCACTTTCTAGAAAAAACAAGAGTAGGTAGCGTGCAGTTGAACAGGCTTTTATTGCTTCTCAAAGAAAGGGTGGTAACAGCAATGTAGCCACTTCTTATGGTTCTGCTGCGGGTGGCAAAAATTCTGTTCCTAATGCTTCAGCTGGCAGCAATTCATCTGGAAATTCTAGTGATAAGGGCAAAAAGAAGATGTGTTGCCATTATTGTAAATCTAATGATCACTTGATCAAGCAGTGTCCTAAGTTGAGCCAAAGAGGCTAAGAAGAAAGAGGGTGGTTCCACTAGAAATGCAGCCATTGTTAAGTCTTCTGTGAAAGGAGATTGTGATGCTGACGTTGATGCAAAATGGGCTTTTAGTGTAGAGTGCACTTACAATCCTGTTGTCCATGATTCATGCATGTCAGTTGTTGCAGATTCACATGTGTGGTATTTTGACGTTGGTGCTACAAAGCACATTACCTCACATCATGAATTTTTCACCTCTCTCGAGTTTGTCCCTCATGGGAATTCAGACACTTGTGCCAACAATACCTCTTATCTTGTTCACGGGGTTGGAAAGATTGTGCTTACTGCTGCAAATGGCAGCTCTTTCACACTTGTTGATGCACTTTAGTACTTGGGATCAAGTAGAATCTTTTGTCTGTATCTGCACTTGCTAGACTTGGACTTGTAATCAAATTTGTGGATGACAGATGTACAATTCATGATCTCAGTTTTGGTGATACAATTGTTGCATCTTGCCTTTTGTGCCGTGGGCTGTATAAGCTCACTTTGTATGACAAATTTGGACAAAATTTTGCAAATGCAGTTGCAGATTCAAGGGCTGTTTTAGATGCAAAACTGTGGCATGCACGTTTTGGGCATCTGAATTTTTGCTAGTTTGCTACATTTGCAAAAATTTGATATGGTTGCTTCTTTGCCACCTCTTGAAGCACTTGTCAAACATGTTTGTGAAGGTTGTATCTTGGGTAAGATGCAACGTTCGAAGTTTCCAAAGGATGGTTCAATCAGGGCCACATGCAAGTTGCAGCTTGTGCATAGTGATGTTTGTGGGCCAATGCAAACTTCGTCCATGGGCAATTACCTTTACTTCATGACTTTCATTAATGATTACTCTAGGCATGCATGGGTATTTCCGCTTAAAGCGAAGTCCGAAGTTTTTATGTGCTTTAAACAATTTCTGGCTATGGCTGAAAACGTCTCGAAATGTACTATGGGCACCCTCCGTTCCGATCGAGGGGGGGAGTATATGTCTCATGAATTTAATGTATTTTTGGCTAGTCGTGGGATAAAACACCAATGTACAGTGCCTTATACACCTCAGCAAAATAGTGTAGCTGAGAGGAAAAACATGTCACTTACGGAAATGGCACAATCTATGGTTAAAAGTTAAGCTTTGCCGCATTCTTTTTGGTTTGAGGCCATCATGTGTGCCACTTATGTACTTAACAGGTGTCCTACGAAAGCTTTGCAGTCTATTACTCCATATGAAGCATGGCATGATAAAAAGCCTTCTATTGGGCACATGCGTGTTTTTGGTTGTTTCGCATATGCTTTGGTGCCACAAACACAGCGCAATAAATTGGATGATAAGGCTGTATAATGTATTTTTGTTGGTTATAGTGCTGAAAGAAAAGGTTACAGGTTGTATCATCCGCAAACAAAGCGTATTTTGGTTTCAAAGGATGTAGTGTTTGTGGAAGATTCTGTCCAGCCCTTGATGTCATGTACTAGAGACAATAATGTAAGCTCGCAGGACGTTTATGACACTTTGTTGCCGCTTTTCAAGGGTGGAAGTTCGACTGTAAATTCCAATGAGGCAAATGTACAGCCTATGGGGGTTTTTGAAAATGTTACAGATGATCCTATTACTGATGCAGATGTACATGATGTACTTGATGAGGAAAGGGTTGAGAATGAGCAGGCTAGAGGTATGCAAAAATGGCTGGTGCATACATTACGTAACAATAAATTGGATGCACCTTTGTCTAATCGTACTCGTTCAGGCTCTCGCCATGCATCTTATGCCTCAGATTGTTATGCTTTGGTTGTGCCTAGCTTACATGATGTTGAGGAACCTCTCTCTTTTGATGAAGCACAGAATTTAGAAAATTGGATGGCTGCCATGCAATCAGAATATGATGCACTCATAGAAAATGACACATAGACTTTATGTGATTTGCCTCTTGGCAAAAAGGCCATTGGTACAAAGTGAGTTTACAAGTTGAAACGCAAGCCGGATGAGGTTGATCGCCACAAGGCTTGACTTGTTGCAAAAGGCTATGCGCAGCAAAAAGGCATAGATTATGAAGAAACTTTTGCTCCCACTTGTCGTATAACTACTATGCGTTTTCTATGTGCATTGGCAACTCATTTTGGTTGGGATGTACATCAATCAGACATTCTTACTGCTATCTTGAATGGTGACATATTTGAGGAAGTTTATGTAATGCAGCCTCGTGGTTGTGGTTTTGTCGAAAGGACAAGAGGACAAAGTGTGCATATGTAAGAAGGCTTTGTATGGGTTGAAGTAATCTCCTCGTGCTTGGTATGAGAAAGCTGACACTCATTTGGTCAAACGAGGCTTTCGTAACAGTCCAACAAAAAGCACATTGTATGTAAAGCTGTGTAGATGATTTTCTGATCACTCGACCAAATGAGAGACATATTGCTTAATTTAAGGCTGATTTGAATGCTACTTTCAAGATGAAAGATTTGGGACTGTTGCATCATTACTTGGGTATACAGTTTAAGCAGTGTGATGGTGGTATTGCTTTGTGTTAGAAAAGTTACATCGAGACATTGCTATGTAAGTTTGGACTTAAGGATTGCAAACATATTGCCACTCCCATGGAAACAGGTTTTAAATTGAGTCTTCATGACACTGGTGGTCCTCCTAATGTCACTCTTTACCAAATTGATGTCGGATGCCTCATTTATATATGCAACAGGAGGCCAGATATTCAGTTTGCAGTCTCACAAGTCAGCAGATTTATGCATAGCCAAGTGTCTAAGCATTGGCAGGCTGTCAAGAGGATTTTTTGCTACCTTAGTGGCACTTTACATCTTGGCTTGTTTTATCTCAAGGGGGGATCATTGCCGCCAGACTTACATGCTTTTTGACACGCGAGGGTCTACAAGTGGTTTTGTTTCATGCTTGGCAGTTCATGTATATCATGGTTGAGCAAGAAGCAACCTACTGTGGCCACTTCGAGTTGTGAGGCTGAGTACAGGGCATTCTTCACAGCTACGGTTGAGTGTGTATGGCTCAGACGCCTTATGGTTGATATGGGTGGGGCAGGACACTGCCAACACTATCTACACTGATAGTCAGAGCGCATTGGCAGTTGCAAGGAACCTAGTTTTTCATGCTCGCACAAAGAACATTGAGGTGCATTACCACTGTGTCAGGGAGAGGCTCAGCAAGAGAGATCCGCTTGGCTTATGTGCCAACACAGGACAACCTTGCAGATCTTTTCACAAAGGCATTGTCTCGTGAGAAGTTCAAAGCTTTCCGCAAAGCTTTGGGCTTACTCTCCTTTGTGGACTGATCATGTTCTCAGGGCATGGCACTTCCCTTTACTCATGTGCCAGCTCTCGTTCACCGCATCACTCCAGGGGGGATTTGTTACCATATACATGTGGTAGTGATGTGTGTGAACACGCTAGGACTGCCGGGGCATTTTTTCCCCCGTGCATTGTATATACGCCCATCACTCTAGGGCTATCTATCTTTCATTGCACACTAAGTAATACACTCTCAGTTGTGTGCCTTGAGCTTCCTTCGTCTTCTCCAAGCTGTGTGCGTTTCTCTACAACCCTAATTCCAACATCAAAGTGTTGTTTTTGCTTCTTATTAGAGTAAGTAAAGCTTCACCAAATAATACATGTAGTGAGTCTAGGTGAAGTCAATTCAAAGTCATTACAAACAACATCATTAACGCTCATGAGTCATTGTTAAGTAAGTTGAGTGAAAAAGAACCCATGCTTCTGCAAAGCAAAAAGGACTTGGCTTAGCTGGGTACTCCTTGGCCATGTCAGCACCATCCATCAATCATGTTGCTATTAAAAATTGTAATAAACAATTTGTATGTGTGTCACCCTTTCCCTTTGTTAGATGTAAATTGAGTTCTCTTTGCTTCTATTATATGTAGAAATTGAAATAAACTATTTGCATGTGTGTCACCCTTTCCCTTTGTTAGATGTAAATTGAGCTTATCTTTGCTTAGATATTATATACAACTTGCTTATTCTCTTGCTCTCTAGACATCAATTATGTTTAAGTTTTGCACCATGTAGCCAAGTATGGATGCAACTTGTTATGAATATTTGTTGTTCTCTGGGCCTTTTGTAACCAATACATTTGTTTCTTAGTCCTCTCTCCTCACACTCGAGGTATGAGAGTTTTGGGAGAATCTTGGGTACATAATGGTTGATGTATTACCAAGATCTAATATTCTAATATTTCAGACATACTTAGACTGTCTCCACCAAGGTCCTAGGATGGTACCGTTGGATTCAAGGATACCCTTGTTTTTGTGATCCACTAGATATAGACATGAAGCAAGTGTTCATCATAATCGCTTGCTTAAGAGTGTTGAGCTCTAGGTTTTGACATCTACTTCACATCTCCTTCACATAAACATGAAGTATGTCTTCATGAGAATCACTCACTTAAAAGTGTTGAAGACACAAACTTTTTATGCTTTGAGTGGGACAAGAGATTCCCACCGAACTCCACAAGGTATGGTGGGTAGAGATTCAGACTCAAGCTTTGTCTTTAATCTTGAACTAAGGTATTCTTGGGTTACATATATTAAATCCTCATGATTGAATTGGCTTGCTAACAATTTATCTAGGAAGTGTAGTATGTCTCACTTTTTTTAGAGGGGTGTACTAGCAGTTGTGGTGCAGGCTACATGAATAAAAATGGAATTTTGTTGATCGTGGTTTCAAAATTGGACTTTAAATTAGAAACTGCACATCAAATTAATAGTTTATGATGTTTTGTTGGTATGGAATGCCAAGATTACATGAACTAGTTCGACTTCACATCAACTCTTTATGCATTTTTGGTGGTATGGGACACCAAGATTGTATGAATTATTTGGAGTTTACAACAACCATTCATTCATTTTTGGTAGTATGGGATGCCAAGATTGTGTGAGCTAGTTGAAATTTTATTAAGGTGTTCCTTGTTTGCTGCTTTTTGGTCGTATGGGATGATGAAGTTATTCTAGACATATGGTATGTTCCAAAATTTTCAATCGATTTTATAAAGTCTATATGGTATTCATAAGTGCAATACATTGTGTACTTCTAGTTTTACGCTTGTCATCATCAAATTTTCTATTAAAAGTCATATTTGATGGGTCCTTTTCATCGATAATCTTATCAATATCGATTCGAGATGGTACATAATGACTTGTGAGAGTATTTACTACAAGTCTTTTGGTCATTACATCATGATACGAAGTGTAGAATGTGCATCATAAGTTATCTTTAATCATTTGTAGGATCACATCCTTCAATATTCAATTTAAAGGATTGCAAGGCCATTTAAGCAAAAGTCTATGGATGTAGGTTAGGATATTGCACATGATGATGTTTTAAGGGGAAAAATTATCTCCAACATATTGAGATTTCATTTTATTGCTCAACATAGGTGAAGAATCTAGTAAGGAATATCGACAGAGCATGAGATATCTAGTATAGAAATATCCTGAAGGCGTGAGATCAATGTAGCATGAGATATCTAGTATAGGAATATCTTATAGGCATGACCGAGCGTATCAAGTTGAGCAATAAGTGAGGTTCATGCATGTTGAATCAATAGCACTACAAATAAACATATTAAAACTTAACTTGCAATCATCTTAGACTTATACATTCCATGTTAGCATCTGACATAGTAACATCGTTGGTGGTAGAACCTTGCTACGACTTGAGCAGAGTGTCCTACAGGAGATAAGTTTTGTATGTTGGAGAGGCGAATGCATGTTTAGTTGCTCATGTGTGGTGGGTGGTTTGAATTTTTCCTAAGAAGGGTGGATTGTAAGCTTAAAACAAACAATATATAAATATAAACTTTTTTGGAAATCTTATCCTTTACACAAATCCTCGAGCACTAGCTCCTCGTGAGGTTGTTTGAATATTCATCTCAAGGTTAAGGGTCCATGCGTTAGTTAGTCCATTTGGCTCGTTGCAGAAAGATTGTGCATAGTGCATTCCCAAATGACCGAAGGGATCTATGGCTGACATTAACTTTTAGGCAGTGACTACAATCTTGGCCATTGAATGCAGTTTGTTGAAATACTGTTGAGCAATTCACCTCTAGTTCTTAGCTTCATCCGACGGCCAAGATTGTAGACGCTCTCCCCTACACCTAATGTCAACCATAGATCCCCAACAAAGGATCCCTACGCAAGATAGTAACAAGGGTGGTGTGTGCGTCCTTCAAAAGACTGCATAATAAGATGGAAGTGCTTGGCCCAATGCTCCACAAAAGTAAATGATCTCCCGTGCATCAAAGGAATAACACAGTATGGCCGCTTTATCTAACGGCGCGCAAGGTCAGGTGAAAAAACGTGGAATCAAAAGAACAAAGATGGTTCCAGCGAGTTTCGAACTCGCGACCTTTCGCGTGTAAAGCGAACGTGATAACCACTACACTATGGAACCGCAGATGACCTCAAATGAGAATAGTTAATATCTGTATCTGTAATATAACTAATGTCGGAACGTCGCTAAAAATCGCCATATATGTATAATTGGACTAATATATCAAGTCTAGAGATAAAACCGTCCATTAGCCTCAGCTCGTGAATCAGAAATATGATAGTAGCATCCTTAAACAACTACACCCATTAACCCATAATCGCAGCCATGGCAGACATACTTCTTTGCTAAACAAGATTACAAGGTTCTCAACATCAGCATACACCTCTTTGAAGATATTTCAGTACACCAGTTTTTTCTACTTGTCTTAAGTCTTTCTCAAGATAAAGAGCTTTCTTTGGGGAGTATTTGATTAAATTTTAACTCCCTAGACCAAAGAGTGTAAGTGCGTTTCGGCGAAAGGGCCACATAATTGGTTAGAGTCAAGAAGAGCTTTCTTCCTACCGCTCATGGGGACTCTACAAAGGTCCCTAGTCCTTCATAGATAGCCCATCTACATAAGGCCTTAGTAAAGCATTCAACTCTTGAGAATAATTGTGGATTGTTGGTGGACAAAGCTTGTCGATCAGCACCACATGCCAAGTTAATCATGGCTAACTTTTTTTGCTTCTATGTTTTATAAGAGGCAATAACTAAGGATTGCCTTTTTCATTTGTGACTTTTCACCTTGTTTCTTTTGCATCTGTGCACACGAGCAAACTACACAATGAAGAACTAGCAACTTCTTCAATATTAAAATGAGGAACAAAACCACAATAAATATTACCATTAAAAAAGGCAGGAAAAGAAGCACCACACAGCAGAGACAATCTATTGTGCCATCTTTGATCTTCCTGACTGAAACATCAGGACCTTTATCATGCATAGCTTGGACAATTATCTGCTCATGTCAATGGTGCCCAAAGGCTGCAACTTGCGATGGAAAACTTCGTCGCAATGCCTCACAATTTGAAAAAATACAAACTCTATTTCACAAAGATGGCTTCCCCGAGCGGATGATGGCGATACAAGTAACAAAGATGTGCATGGTTGAGCAATGTTTTGAGTTACAAAATGGTAGCATTCCTGAAGTGACCAGATAAATAAGAGGGCATAATATAACTTGGCAGCTGCATGTATCACAGCAAGATGTGGGACAGTTTTGGAAATCAAGCTGCCATGCTTCTCTATCTGCAGAATCAGCAAAGCAAAAGCATGAGCAAAATAGAAAAGCTAAGCAAACAAATCATCCGCACACATGCACAACTCCTTTGTATGAATGATTTGACACAAAAATATGAAATATGAAGTGAAATATGAAACCCTTACGCATTAGAGGTCAGGTATTCCCTGGTCATGAAGTTATGCTGCTACTTAAATGTGAATAACCAAATTTGCCTACTAGCATGTTCCCAATTTTAATTTTTTCCTTCCATCAGCACGGGGTTAGGTAGTAGGGAGAGCTTTATACATATCTGTGTATTTACAACCGGACTTGCTGTACACATCACATGCACAAGGGGCCATACCGTGGGAATGGCTTCCCCAATGGAGAAGTTGTTATCACCCATCGAGTGCAGCCCATGCGCCTCGAACCCTCTGCCTTGGGATTACATTATGACGGCTCAACCAACTGAGCTGCTCTCTTTGGGTATGTTCCCAATTTCACAAGTACCTAAAACATAAACTCCATCAATGTTGGTAAAATCGTCCACGTTGGCACACACTAAATACACAAAAGGAAAGTAATCCATGATCTTACACCTCAAGCACATCCAATAGGTTCTATCGGCCTCAGCCATCCCCCTCAATTCAACAGTTGCTCCTGGTGTAGATACCTGAAGGCCACAGATTTAACAGTATGCTCCTGTTTAGTTTGTTGTGGTTTGAGCTAGCTACAGGAAGTTCAACAAGGCTCTCTGAACATGCTTTTATTATACACACTATCAAGCATTTTCTTCCCGTGAATTACTTGGCAGTTCCTATGATATGTCACATTATGGGAGCTATGCACATAGCAACACTACCACACCTGATTGAGCTGAGCACTATCGATGAGTTTAGTCAAATTTAGGCAGTGCGCAGCTTGCACGTTAAGATGGTCTTATTTTCTGAGATTACTTAGCCAATATGTGTGGGGATACTCAGTTGGTTCTTCACAAGCAGCACTACTTAGAAGTGCTTAGCTCCTCTATTTTTTTTTTCTTTTTTCTTTTTTCTTTTTTTTTGGTCGGGGAGGGGGGGGTGTGGATTCTGCTTCAGCCTAACGGCCAGGCGCTTGCATTGGTTTCACTCATCTTGATAGCTGGCTTTGTGTCGTTTTCTTCAGTCTCAATACCTTAGTATTATTTTCCATTGAGCCTGTGCAACTCATATACACGGAAATATATAGTGAAGAGAGAGAGAGAGAGAGAGAGAGAGAGAGAGAGAGAGAGAGAGAGAGAGAGATGAAATGAAATGATATATTAACGTCTTCAAAAGGTCAAAATGACCTATGAGACCAATCCGTTACAAACTTGTGAATCTGGTACGTGTCTTGAGTACAAAAAAAGAAATACTAAAATGAATTTAGAAGTGCTACTAGCTCAAACTGTTTGGGGTATGTGTGATCACTGATACAATGGGTGCCCAATACAAAAGAAAGATAGAATGAGTGATGGATCCATCCTCATATGTACTCAGGATGTCGAGATAGTATGGCTCGAATCCTCTGTTGTAGTCTCCGTTGATGCTATGAAGCTCCTCTCCTAATCATGGGCGTCTCAATCTCCCTAGTTCCAATGCTCGATCAATGAGTGTCCCGCGTGTGTGAGTATGAGCTGAGCTTTGCAGTGGTGGTTGCTCCTCTATCTGTCCAGTGTTTGGTGTGAAGAAATCAGTAATCTGTCTCTGAGATTATCTCTCTCCAGATCTCCTTAGTCCAAAATGACCTATGAGACCAATCCGTTACAAACTGATGAATCTGATACCATGTTTGAGTACAAAAAAAAGAGATACTAAAATGAATCTAGAAGTGCTCCTAGCTGAAATTGTGTGGGGTATGTGTGACCACTGATACAATGGGTGCCCAATACAAGAGGGTGATATAATGGGTGATGAATCCATCCTCATCTATACTCTTCTCGATCTCCCTAGCTCCAATGCTCAGTCAATGAGAGTATCGCGGGTGTGAGTATGAGCTGAGCTTTGCAGTGGTGGCTGCTAGTGTTTGGTGTGAAGAATCCGTAATCTGTCTCTGGAATTGTCTCTCTCCAGATCTCCTCAGTAAACTATCTCTGTGTCTGTGTAACTCAAGTAGATACAGTCCAAGACATCACTGGTCCTGATAACTCATGACTCTAGAAAAGGGGGCAAAGCCCTCTCTGAATAGACAGTGGAAGCAACCCCGTATCTCATAATACACTATGCACTAACATATATCATGCATCTCTATCTCTGGCTCTGTATGGCATAGGCAGCATATCCTACTAGCTGCTTGTATCCCTCTGAATCTACCAGTCTCAATCTCAAGCTGGTGTGAAGATGTCGGTATCTGACCAATGGCACACCGCAAACCCATGAGATAGATGTGTACCCATATAGCTCGGTCCAATCACAAACCCATCCCTTGTGAGTTGGAGAAGATGCTCTCTATAGAAAGCCATCTTCATGCCCAACTCCTTTGTCGGCTCTATCCATGTCCTCCTGGTGTACAATTTGGGTCAGTTCCTGGCAAATGAGTCTAGTAATCTCCACCCATGTAAGAGACACTGAACACGATCAAGGGAGTACTTGAAGGGAGGCAAGCTGTCCATGTTGAAGCCATGTATCTAGAACCATGATGACATGTGCATACCATCATGATGTGTCCCCATGTAAAGCTAACTGTTTGGAGGACTCAAGGGTTAATGTGGCATATTTGTCTCTGGTGGTATCCCATAAGCTGTGCATAAAGGCGACTGATCTGGTAAGTGCCTTTATCTCCATGGGGGGGCTGCTAGCTCCGCTCTAATGATCTTGTGTGGCATGGAGACCTTGGCTCTAATCAGCCAAGAGATCATATCTCTCCACCCATCCTGACCCACAGAGGGTCCCCAAACCTGAACCCCATAGAGCATAGTTGAAGCAACCAAGGTATCAAAGAGCCACAGTTTTTTCGGGGTTCCTGGAACTGAACATGCGAACACATCCTCCAATCTTCCCAACACCCCATACGCTCTGGTCAGTCTAGTCTCAGCTGCTCTCTTCAAAGAAAACCCTGCCCAGTGCAGACTACCCCAAGATAAGTGTATGCATCTGTGTACTCCAACATTTGGGTCCACGCTGGGGTGGATGTTTCCTCTAAGCAGATCACTTCCATTTTATAGTCCAAACTCCATTCATCATAAGCTGTCTTCTCCTTTGTGTCACTGACCGGTCGTGCGTTGGGGGCACAATGCACACCAGAAGCTCTTGGTTACAGCTGTTCATTTACTGTTTCTTACTGGATTATACACTCAGGGATATGGTTTAACCCAATTAAACCGCTTAATCTAGAACTTCTTCAGGGAGGTTCTGATCAGATGCCTGATACGAGAGCTAGGTTGCTTCCACGACAATGATCATGCCACGGGTAGAGAGTGGATTGGGCATCATTGATCTGGAGATGCAAGTTTTGCATCGCTTTCCAAGCTCATTCGAGCTCCCACTCGTTGGATCCGCTCATATCAGTTTATTTTCAGAGGCTTCTATAACTTATTCTGAGTGTTCACCACTCATGTCGTGAATGCCCTGAAATAAACACAAAAATGAAATGAGTTTGATTTCTTACGAACAACAAGAACTAGGAACCAAAAAGACCGTATTTGGGGAGGGCGAAGCCTCCAGCACAAGAATTCACCTGGTTTTGGTTTCTCATTATCCGATTGATAAAAATGAGAAACAAAATTACCTACGTGTTCCGTGTCATGCAATTGGTCGGAGACAATGTCCATAGGTCGAAGGGATGGTGTGTAGGGAAATGATGATCCTTGGTAAGCACGGAATTGACCTTGAGAAATCGTTCACTATACCTGTCAAGAATACCCAAATTGGTCGAAGTCAAATGACCCGAACGACCGAGTCCAATACTCCACTGCGTAGTTTCCTGCTAGTGTGGACATGAGAGATTCAAGGAGACGATGCCATGCCTGTGTCAAAGTCGACGATGCAGGAGCGTAAAGACGATAGGGAGAATGCGAGAGAGAGAGAGAGAGAGAGAGAGAGAGAGAGAGAGAGAGAGAGAGAGAGAGAGAGAGAATCGCCTGAACCAACCAACCTTGGCAATGAATAACTGATGCTTAATACAATGGGGGATATGAGTTGCATATATACCCACCTCGGTAAATTTTCCTACCCAAACTTTCACAAATAAGTAAAATAAATACCTAAAAGTCAAAATAAATAATGGAATAACATTGGGCAGTTCACTTGAAATGCCATAACTTACCCTCTCTGCAGCTCATAGTGGACATAAATAGTGAGACCAAGTCGATGAAGAAGCTACCATGGACACTCTAGTGGTTGATCAGTCTACTGGATACACCTCGACTATGCTACCCTCAACTTTTTACCTCAGAAGAATGCCATCTTGAGCATCAGTTGCCTTTTAGAAAATTGAACTATAGACCACACTACATCCAACAATCCCCATTCGTGGACTGTCAAGGTTGTATCAGTCCATACGTACTAAACCGTACTATACGGCACGTTCGTACTCATCTATACAGTACAAGGACTAATCGTATTGTACGGCAGTTTTTTTAATGAAAAAAATTCGGGTGATTTGGTGTCCGGATGCGAGCAACAAGCTTATCGATTTAACTTTTGCACCAAGGGCTATGAAAATTTCCATACGCAAAGTGTACTTTTCAATCAGGTAAATGAGCATCCTATCCTCTCTCTCTCTCTCTCTCTCTCTCTCTCTCTCTCTCTCTCTCTCTCTCTCTCTCTCTCTCTCGTGCCACACACATACTTCATAGATAAGGCGTTGGTCCCTGTGAAGGCCGGATGGAAGCAGTTTGGATGCACCATCATCTCTGATGGATGGAGTGACAATCCTCAGTCAGAGACTGAACTACATTACATATACTCAGATGAATTTAGGATAAGCCCAGATTCACCCTTGAAGGAAAGTGCAAGGTATAGACCTATGGTAGTCACCCACAAGACAATATAACCATCAACTCCATCATGCATAGTATTGACTAAATACCACGACATCCCCACTAACGTCGTCAGTGCCAAATAGTGGGTGTAGAACTAGGTACTAACATATGCTCCCTAACACAACACACACCACACGCACACACACATGAGCATACATCAACACAAAGTTCAGCGTACTGAGTTTCTGTCATGACTCCGGAGATCAAGGGCAGACTCAGCCATAATGAAGCCTAGCACTAAAAGAAGCATGAAATCAAAAAAAATTAGCGCAAATGAGGTAGTTGATAGGGCATACGCACCACAAAAGATAGAAAGAATTAGCACAATATCAACTGGTCGTAACTCGGAAGAAAACTTCACAATGTGAAGTCTGCATGTCCGCTATACAACTAAAAAATATACTCAAATGAATTTAGGATAAGCCCAGATTCACCCTTGAAGGAAAGTGCAAGGTATAGACCTATGGTAGTCACCCACAAGACAATATAACCATCAACTCCATCATGCATAGTATTGACTAAATACCACGACATCCCCACTAACGTCGTCAGTGCCCAATAGTGGGTGTAGAACTAGGTACTAACATATGCTCCCTAACACAACACACACCACACGCACACACACATGAGCATACATCAACACAAAGTTCAGCGTACTGAGTTTCTGTCATTGCACAGTGTACTATAAGATACGGGGCCGTTTCCACTGCTTATTCAGAGAGGGTTTCGGTCCTTTCTCTAGGGTCATGAGTTATGAGGATCAAATATGTCTTGGGCTATATCTACTTGAGTTACACAGATATAGAGACACTTTACTCGGGAGAGAGAGAGAGAGAGAGTCCTAGAGATAGATTACAGATTTCTTTTCACTAGATATAGGAGAGCCAGAGGAGCAGCCATTACTGCAGAGCTTGGCCCACACTCATTCAACCACTACCGACACTCTCATCGACCGAGCACTGGAGCTACGGAGATCCAGATGGCCAGGATTGAGGAGAGGGACTACACAGCATCGACAGAGACTACAGCAGAGGATTCGAGCCATACTCTCTCGACATCCAGAGTGCAGATGAGGATGGATTCTGGTAGTAGCATCTTTGTTCTAGTTCTTTTGTACCCAGTGTCACAAGACGGGCACCACGTGCCAATAGAAAAGAACAGACTGAACATACTTTGAGCACTTCAATAACAACTGAACTGAAAGAGAGAGACGACACGCGACACGAAGTGGCGGAATTCCACTCCAAAGAGTATTGGCCCCAAACCTTGGCACCCCTTTTGGTATTTCTTTATATTGCACAGTACAAGCCTGTACTCCAGACTCTGCACCTTCTCCAGGAAGCATGCCAGAGAATGAGCCCTAACCTCATATTTAAAGGCCCTTGGCCTATGAAAAGCACTTTACATGAAAAGCCTTCAAACTCAAAAGCTTCTGGTCCAAAAGCAATGCCAAAAAGCTGCCAGCGTAAAATCCGGAATTCCGTACAATTGCCACGTCAGCAATCATCGCAAAACGCGAAATCCATACAACATGCCATGTCATCAATCAGTGTGATTTTTGGAAATCTGCCACGTCATCAACCAGCTTCGCAATTCTTTTGTGTGTGTGTGAATCCTGCTTTATTTTAATACTTTGTCACTTGGGGCCCCATCGGACGGAATCCCCATAAGTTGGTAGGACTTCTTCTTTTGTTACTTGTTCTTCTTAGGGTTTAGGCCCCTCGGCCGGCATCTATAGGTTGGCTACATTCTTTAGGCTTTGACACGTCAGCAGTTTGTTACATCTCCCCTTCTTGAAAGAGAGTAATCATCCACGATTACAGCATATCTACAAAACAACTCAAGTTAGCTCAAAAAAAATTCTGAGGGTCATTCCAAGGGACATTCAGTTTGCTCTTTTTGTTAAAGAGTTAGCTTCTCCTTTCAGCTCTTTTGATCAAGGAGTTAGCTTCTCCATTCATCCAGATCGAAACTCTTGATATTCCAGTGTAGTAAAATTAGCCATCACACCCAGACCGTACTGATCTTCCACGGGTGTCTTGATGCACTAAAATTACATACCCAGGCTGTCACATGACACATCCAACCCTATGTGTCCGTGGACAAGCTACACCATAACAGGGTTTCCGTCAGTCCAGTCAGTCTAGATTAGAAGTGATCTGGCACTTTCGTGAGTCTATTCGTAGACCGTGCATGCCCAGTCACTTAGTGTAGATGCATATCCTCCGGTTACACACAACATGATCATAAGCATTCCCATCAGATTCCATCAAGAGAATTTTCCAATGCATTTAGCCTATTTTACCTATTTTTGGCATTTCACTTATTAATTTAAGTGACTTTCCAACAAAAGTAGATAGGGCAATTTTGCTAAGTTTGTATAAAAGCAAACTAGAGCTAGCACTATTTGGCAGAAGAGGCAACAGGAGCCAAGCTCAGCAGGCAACTTCTCAGCAAGACAAAGACCTTGGTGGTTTCCCTCCAAGCAGCATACCCCCATCCTAACGTTTCTTCATCAGCATTGTCTGGCATTTTTGCACTAGCCAATCATCGCCATACCTCCCACTGCATAGCGTTCGTCATCAACATCATCGCCAGCAAACCCAAGCAGCTAGCGTTTTTTATAAACCCCAGCCTAGCGTTTTTGAGAACATCAACCCTAGCGTTTTGAATGACCTAGCGCTTGCAGATCCCAGCCTTGGCGATTCCAAGCAAAGAAAGACCAGCAGATCCAGCCATAAAGAAGTAGCAGATTCAGCTGGTAAAGACCTAAGTTTTCAGCCTTAAGAAACCTCAGTTTTCAGCCCTAAACCTGCAGATTTTCAGCGACAAAGACCCACAGAAAACAGCGCCCCAAATCAGCGTTTTTGGATTGTAGCATATTTCAGCCCATAGCGTTTTTGGACAGCAGATAAAAGATTGCAGATTTCAGCCCTAGTGTTAGCTTCGTCGTCATCGTCGACATAGCCTAGATTTGCATCAGTCTCATGCATTCAATTTGTACCAGATTGTGCAATAATAAGTAGAACACTCTCGCCGACGAGAGTGGGGCCTTCGAAGGAGGGTTTTACAACGTCTCTGGTATCGTATCTCTCTTCTCTCTCTATCTCTCAGTCTCATACACTTGCACGCACAGTGTCCATTCACTTTGTTTGTGATCATAGCATTCTCTCATTAAGAACAGAAGGCTCTCCCTTCCATAAGAACAAAAGGAACCCTTGAGCACAGTTCGGAGCACTCATCTTGAGCAAAGCGCAAACATTCATTCCGTTGCACCTAACATTGGTATCAGAGCTTTGGCAATGTTCTGTATCACTCAAGGAAAGAACCACAAGAATCACAAGTTTTTTTTTGCTTGTTGCGGTCGCACAAACCCAAGTTCGCTTCGGCGTGTCGATTCTTAATCGTGTTTTTGAAGAGTGACAGGAATCCCAAGAAAGAAGGGCTTGTCCAGCCTCCCCTTGTGTCTCTTTTCACTCATTGAGAGCGGACCGAGTACTTAGCGGCCGGACAATCGACGTGAGGTGGGAAAAAGCAACCTTGGTGTGAGCGCAAGGCCGCCAAGGGGTGCACCCACGGAAAGGAGTAGAACTCGGGTGAAGAGAAGATCCTTCTCAAATGCGGTTTGCAAGCGAAAGAAAACCCTCAAGAACCTCAAGACCCGCAAGAACCCAAGTTCCTCGTGAACTTAAGAACCCAAGACCGCAAGAACCCACGACTTCAGGATGGTCATCACTCGAAGCGGAATGGATACTTCGCTTGGAGGTGATGAGCATGAGAGAGGCGAAGAAGAATTTTCCCCACCAAGATGTTTTTCCGACCCTCCCCCATTCCCATCTACATCAAGGATTGCACTAACTCCTATGGAGGCTTTGGAGCTGATGTTTATGGAAAGGAATTTAGAACGCGAAGCAAGAAATGCAGAAAGAATGACAAAAATGAAACGCAGACACGAAGACGACAAAGCAGAAAGAAAGGCAAGACAAGAACAATGCGAGCGACACATGCAAGAGTTCTTGCGACTCTATTCTCAAGTTCAGGCACAGATGCAGAGATTTGGGGAAAGGAGACTCTCTCAGTCTCTTCTTCTCCCAAGCATGACACACAGGATTTGCATGATTATGAGAAGCATGATGATTTGAATGATAATGATTTGCATGATGATTTGGATGACAATGACAAGGATTTTCATGATCAAGATGTGATTTCTCACGAGCATGATGATTTGCATGATCAAAAGGCGATTTCTCACAAGCATGATGCTTTGCATGAAGATGACGTGATTGTTCACAAGGATGATGATTTAGTTGATGCTTTTTCTAGCGAAGCTAATCTCGTTGCAGATTCGATCAATCACGAAGAACTGATCTTGGCTCTCGAGTCGAGGTCCAAAGAACCCCCACAAGAAGATTCGATCAATCAAGAAGAACCGATCTTGGCTCTCGAGCCTAGGTCCAAAGAACCCTCACAGGAAGTATTATGTGTTCGCATGATTCATACGCACGCATTGTTCGAGTGTTTCATTCGTGATCGTTTCCTGTATTTTAGTCAGCGTCTTTATGTGATCCCTTTTCCTAGGCATGACATATTGTACGTTGAGCACGTTTCACTCATGAATGAGCATGAATGTATGCGGATTGTTCATGAAAAGATGAAAAGTATGCATTCAAGGACGTCACATTCCATGTCTCTTCCTTGGCATGACACATTTGTAGAAAGAGCACATGAAAGTAAAAGCACCAAGCATGGGCATTTCCGTTGTGAATTGCCACAGTTGATTGCTCTAGATCATAAGAGAAAGATTCGATCTCATTGTTTACATATGTTTGATGAACGGTTTGTCACTCCGTCTCTATGTTCATCTACATTGCATGCACAGTCTTTGAGGAAGACACGATTTTTTCCACTCACTTTACATGAAATAGGTATATTCATGGTTTTGTGTTGTAAGTGGTTTCAGGAATTTTCAGCCATGGAGATTCTTGAAGAAGAAAGAAGCATGACTCTAGATGAAGTTGAAGCATCGAAGGAGCCACAGAAGACTTTGTGTAGCTTTCGGCGCGGCCGAAAGAAGAAGGCATTGCAGACCTTTCTGAAGTTCAAGTACCGCACGACCCACACATCAGAGTGGGCCGGCGAAGAGTCCCTTCCAGGATTCCGGATGCTATTGGCGATCTCCCTCGACGCCATACAGTTCGGTACCAGTACCTCACTCTGAAAAGGAGGGGATGTCACGTGACACATCCAACCCTATATGTTCGTGGACAAGCTACACCATAACAGGGTTTCCGTCAGTCCAGTCAGTCTAGATTAGAAGTGATCTGGCACTTTTGTGAGTCTATTCGTAGACCATGCATGCCCAGTCACTTAGTGTAGATGCATATCCTCTCGTTGCACACAGCATGATCATAAGCATTCCCATCAAATCCATCAGATTCCATCAAGGGAATTTTCCAGTGCATTTAGCCTATTTTACCCATTTTTGGCATTTCACTTATTAATTTAAGTGACTTTCCAACAAAAGTAGGTAGGGCAATTTTGCTAAGTTTGTATATAAGCAAACTAGAGCTAGCACTATTTGGCAGAAGAGGCAACAGGAGCCAAGCTCAACAGGCAACTTCTCAGCAAGACAAAGACCTTGGCGGTTTCCCTCCAAGCAGCAAACCCCCGATCCTAGAGTTTCTTCATCAGCATTGTCTGGCGTTTTTGCACCAGCCAATCATCGCCATACCTCCCACTGCATAGCGTTCGTCATCAACATCATCGCCAGCAAACCCAAGCAGCTAGCGTTTTTTATAAACCCCAGCCTAGCATTTTTGAGAACATCAACCCTAGCGTTTTGAATGACCTAGCGCTTGCAGATCCCAGCCTTGGCGATTCCAAGCAAAGAAAGACTAGCAGATCTAGCCATAAAGAAGTAGCAGATTCAGTCGGTAAAGACCTCAGTTTTCAGCCTTAAGAAACCTGCAAATTTTCAGCGACAAAGACCCACAAAAAACAGCCCCCCAAATCAGCGTTTTTGGATTGTAGCAGATTTCAGCCCATAGCGTTTTTGGACAGCAGATAAAAGAGTGCAGATTTCAGCCCTAGTGTTAGCTTCGTCGTCATCGTCGATATAGCCTAGATTTGCATCAGTCTCATGCATTCAATTTGTACCAGATTGTGCAATAATAAGTAGAACACTCTCGCCGACAAGAGTGGGGCCTTCGAAGGAGGGTTTTACAACGTCTCTGGTGTAGTATCTCTCTTCTCTCTCTATCTCTCAGTCTCATACACTTGCACGCACAGTGTCCATTCACTTTGTTTGTGATCATAGCATTCTCTCATTAAGAACGGAAGGCTCTCCCTTCCATAAGAACAAAAGGAACCCTTGAGCACAGTTCGGAGCACTCATCTTGAGCAAAGCGCAAGCATTCATTCCGCTGCACCTAGCACAAGCAATCTCGTCCAATTAGGAATATTCAGTAGTTGGCACATCACAATGCCACACAAATGCTTACATATGCATGTTACAAGGCACAACAAGCAGCGCCGCTGAGCACTCCTCCGAGACAAACGGTCTACGGTATGAAGCTACTCAACAACTACCTCGTCACTCCCCCCGCAAATAACCTAAAAGGTCCGGGCCATGAGCTCAGAGGACTGTACAACCAAACGCTCCCACACCGCAGTGTGCGTCGCTCGGAGGTTCATGTATAGAACCAAACGCTCCCCAGGCATCGGCCTGCGTCGTTCGGAGGTTTTCTAGCATACAACGAAACGCTCCCCAAGCATCGGCTTGCGTCGTTCCGAGGTTCAAACAATACCAAAACAGTATTTCTCACTTCTCCACCCGGGAGTAAAAATCACCAATCAATGAAACCAGTATTAAAACCAGAGTCAAACATTTCAAATCGGCACCAAGACAGGTTTAAAACAGATACCATCCATTTCAAAAAAACTTCAAACAAGATCACTTAACAAGTTCTCAAACAGAAGTCAAACTTAAAAAGCGATCTGGACATCAGTCGAGCTCGAAAAGTTGACTGACTTTCCATCCTGGAACCTGCACCAAAAAGTAGGGTTAGGTTCATTCCATAAGGTTGTAGCCGAGCACAGCATGGTCCATGAGCTCTTGGGCAAACAGTGTTTCTTTGGCAACGATGGTAGTCCCAAGATAGCAATCGTACTAGACCTCCAATGTCATCTGCTCGTGAAGAGACATCTACTAGGAGATGTCGAGAAATTTCAAGTTATAATCTGCTAGGGTTTCCATGGCAAGCATTTCAGGATACCCCACTCTACAAGAAGTTGCACTCTGAAGGAAGATGTCAGAAACCATACAACTTCGGGCAAAATTTTTCTTGAAAGCTTACCAAGTACTTGGAGTATGTTGCTTGGTAGCTGTAGACATCAACATCTGCATGGCACTGCTTCTGAGAAAAACAGTGACTTGAAACAAATCTGGATCCTTCTCTTGCAAGTGATCTTAATTGGCTTATGCCCTGTAACACATGAGCGGTGAAGATGAGAGCGCGCCCGATGCGCGATGAATTAAGGGTGTCACGTGCGCACTTCACTTGCGCCACGTGGACACGCTTCTGCCATAGTCTAGTATGAGTCTTAGCTTAGGACTGAGCCTCGGGCACCTTTGTGAGCCTCTAGCAGGAAGTGCATGCCCATGCCAGACACACTTGCATACCCTCTCTTGCACAAGAACATTCATTTCATCATGCAGGCATTTTATCGCGTGAACCACCTCTTATAAGTCATTTTATTAAAAGTGACTTTTGGAATTCTTTTTGTAAGTTTGTTGGAAAATTGTTGAAGATCTATAAAAGAAACCCATTGGGCACTCAGTAGAGGCAGAAGAAGCAGGGACACAAGGAGGCAAGCAGCACCTCAGTAGGAGCCCTAGCGTTTTCTTAAGAAGAAGAAGACCCAGATCAGCCTGGCGTTTTCAGATTTCAGCAGACAGTCCAACGTTTTCAGTTTTCAGCCTTGACGCCGTTGTCGTCGCCGTCGTCATCGTCGTCGAAGTCCCTATCTTGACGACGACACCTTCGTCATCGTCATCGCAGATCCCTATCTTGACGACAACACCTTCATCGTCGTCGTCTCGCAGACACCATCGTCGTCATCGTCACAGTCACCATCGTCATCGTCATCGACATCGTCGTCGTCGACATAGACCAACAGTACCCGTCGTCGACATCATGGTCTTTGACATAGACCCCGTCCTCGACACAGAACCGTCGTTGACTTCACCGTCTTCGACACAGAACCGTCATCGACTTCACCGTGTTCGACACAGTACTATCGTCGACTTCATTGTCATCGACAAAGACCCTTAGTACCTCGTCGTCAACTTCATCGTCTTCGACATAGACCTCGTCTTCGACATAGAGCCCGTCGTCGACATCATCGTCTTCGACATAGACCCTTCAGTACCTCAATAGCATCAATACCCTTCAGCATCAGCATCATTGTAGTCGCATTTGTGCAAGAATAAAGAAAGTACTTGCTCTGGCAACAGAGCAAGGGGGCCCTTGAGGGTTGGGACCCGACATCCCTGTGTCGTCTCTTTTCTCTCTCTCGTCTCTCTCTTTCTTTCAGTATAGTTCAGTTCTTTCAAGTGAAGTAAAGTGTCCCTTGTGTTTGTGTGTGGAGTACTAGATCCGAGCAAATCCTTTTTCTCTCCCGCTGCACCTGACATTGGTATCAGAGCTCTGTGCGTGCTTTGGCTTAACGAACTCAAGGGAAGAACCATCAAGAACCTAAAGAACAACCTCAAGAACCAAGAACCCCAAGGAACCCAAGAAGAACCATCGAGCCCAAGAACCCAAGGAACCTCTCCCAAATTTTTTTCCCTGAAGAATCTTTGAGTCCCGACCATGGATTTACCAGATTCCATCTTCATTGCCATGTCTTTGAAAGAAGATCAACATCGGATACACGAGAACCCAGATCTTGAGTACCAAGATCTCCTAGCTTTGTATGCGGATATGGAAGGAGTTGGAGACAAGATCCCTAACCTCTTTTGCATTCGCATTTGCATGTAGCGTGCATCCATTTCCCTCGTCATTGAACCTTTGGAAAGGACTCCGGAACCACACGACAGTCCATCAGCATCGGTAATGTTTTCACCACAGTCAGTGTTCAGGGAACACCTCTTGCTACAGCAGGCAGAGTCAGCACTATCTGGTATAGAGCCCAGGCTGATATTTAGCAATCGTAGTAAGGCTGGACAGTGACCCTTACACGGTGTTTGCATCGCCAACAGTACCCACAGCACCCAGAGCACCCGCAGTACCATCAGACCCTGGTTTCAGAGAAATCTGCATTGGTTTGTGCATCCACGGCATCAGAAGCATTCATCAGTCAGCATTAGAAGTACAGAAAGAAATTCGACAGCTGTGCCTTACTTTTAACAGGGGGGAATGTCACGTGCGCACTTCACTTGCGCCACGTGGACACGCTTCTGCCATAGTCTAGTATGAGTCTTAGCTTAGGACTGAGCCTGGGGCACCCTTGTGAGCCTCTAGCTAGATGTGCATTCCCATGCCAGTCACACTTGCATACCCTCTCTTGCACAAGACCATTCATTTCATCATGCAAGCATTTTATCGCATGAACCACCTCTTATAAGTCATTTTATTAAAAGTGACTTTTGAAATTCTTTTTGTAAGTTTGTTGGAAAAGTAGGTAGGGAAAATTGCTAAAAGAAACCCATTGGGCACTTAGTAGAGGCAAAAGAAGCAAGGAGACAAGGAAGCAGGCACCCAACAAGCAGGCAGCACCTCAGCAGGAGCCCTAGCATTTTCTTAAGAAGAAGAAGACCTAGATCAGCCTGGCGTTTTCAGATTTCAGCAGACAGTCCAGCGTTTTCAGTTTTCAGCCTTGACACCGTCGTCGTTGCCATCATCATCGTCGTCGAAGTCCCTATCTTGACGACGACACCTTCGTCATCGTCATTGCAAATTCCTATCTTGACGACGACACCTTCGTCGTCGTCGTTGTCGTCGCAGACACCATCGTCGTCATCGTCACAGTCACCATCGTCATCGTCATCGACATAGACATAGACATAGACATAGACATAGACATAGATATAGACATAGACATAGACATAGACATAGACATAGACATAGACATAGACATAGACATAGACATAGACCAGCAGTACCCGTCGTCGACATCATTGTCTTCGACATAGACCCCGTCCTCGACACGGAACCGTCGTTGACTTCACCGTCTTCGACACAGTACCGTCGTCGACTTCACCGTCTTCGACACAAAACTGTCGTCGACTTCACCGTCTTCGACACAGTACCGTCATCGACTTCATTGTCATCGACAAAGACCCTTAGTACCTCGTTGTCGACTTCATCGTCTTCGACACAGACCTCCTCGTCGACCTCCTCGTCTTCGACATAGAACCCACAGAGCCCGTCGTCGACATCATCGTCTTCGACATAGACCCCTCAGTACTTCAGTAGCATCAATACCCTTCAGCATCAGCATCATTGTAGTCGCATTTGTGCAAGAATAAAGAAAGTACTTGCTCTCGCAATAGAGCAAGGGGGCCCTTGAGGGTTAGGACCCGACATCCCTGTGTCGTTTCTTTTCTCTCTCTCGTCTCTCTCTTTCTTTCAGTATAGTTCAGTTCTCTCAAGCGAAGTAAAGTGTCCCTTGTGTTTGTGTGCGGAGTACTAGATCCGAGCAAATCCTTATTCTCTTCCGCTACACCTGACAGGGTGGGAGTGGCTAATGAGTGCAGGTTGGATGGCGAAGATACCTCGAATAAAATTCCAATATCTCTGCCTGCTCTTTTGTGGGACCGGTATGCTTTTAGAAAAGCACATGCCTGATGCTCTGATACCACTGTCACAAGACGGTCACCACGTGCCAATAGAAAAGAACATACTGAATAGACTTTTAGCACTTCAATAACAACTGAACTGAAAGAGAGACGACACGTGACACGGAGTGGCGGAATTCGTATTGGCCCCAAACCTTGGCGCCCCTTTCGGTATTTCTTTATATTGCATCAACACAGTACAAGCCGGTACTCTAGACTCTACACCTTCTCCAGGAAGCATGCCAGAGAATGCAAACCCAAGCCATTGACAGTGCTAGCAGATCCGGCATTCGGCAAGACTTTGCAAGTTGGTAAAACTTCGTCTCCTCTTTCTGCTTTCTCATTTAGGGTTTAGGCCCCTCGGCCTGGATCTGCAAGTCGGCTACGTTCTTCAGTGGCTTGACACATAAGCAATTTGTGACATCTCCCCTTCTTGAAAGAAAGTAATCCAGCATTAGTTGAGCTCGAGAAGTCAACTGACTTTCCATCCTGAAAACCGCACCAAAAATTAGGGTTAGGTTCCTTCCATAGGTCGTAGCCGACTGCAGCATGGTCCATAAGCACTTGAATAGTTGAAACACGCCTCCATAGACAGTGTTCCTGTGGCAGTGATGGTAGCCGCAAGATATACCAATCACACTGGACCTCCAAGGTTATCAACTTGAGAAGAGACACCTGTTGCGAGGTGTCGAAAAATTTGAAGTCGTATTCTGCTAGGGTTTCCGTGGCAAGCATTTTCAAGTTGGCCCACTCTGCCAAGATCCGGACTTCAAAGAGAGAAGTCATGTAATTGCGTGCAAAGACTGTCTTGCAAGCTTGCTAGGTCCTTGGAGCATGCGGTTGTGTCGCGATTGAGCTCCACCACTTCATATCATTATCTTTAAGAAATCCCGTTGCTCGAGAAATCTTGGATTCTTCTGTATAGTTCCATAGAGCATAGATGTGGTCGAATTTTTGTAGGAACTGCAATGCTTTCTTCCAATCTTTCACCCCAAAAAAACTGAAAATTTTGATTGTTGTGCCGCCATCCTTGAAATCTTTCGGTTGGTTAGGCGCATATCCCGAGTACGGATAATAAGGGTATCCATATGGGCTCCAAACCGTTGTAGCCGGTGGCGGTGGTGGTGAGGGAGGTACCACCTGGGGCATCAGAGGGGGTAACATGTAATTCAAAAACTGTTGAAAACTTTGAAACATCGGACGATTCTGCTGAGGATGCTGTGAAAGAATGTCGCGAAGCTCGTCGAGGAGAATCTGCAAGTATTCTGCTGAATCCATGAAAGGCATGTGTCACGTGACACATGCAGCCCTATGTGTCCGTGGACAAGCTACAGCATGATCAGGGTTCAGTCAGTCCAGTCAATCTAGATTAGCAGTGATCTGGCACTTTTGTGAGTCTATTCGTAGACCGTGCATGCCCATGCACTTAGTGTAGATGCATATCCTCTGGTTGCTCACAGCATGATCATCAGTATTCCCATTAGAATCCATCAGATTCCATTAGGGGAATTTTCCAGTGCATTTAGCCTATTTTACCTATTTTTGACATTTTTCACTTATTAATTTAAGTTACTTTCCAACAAAAGTAGGTAGGGCAATTTGGGTAAGAAAATATATAAGCAAACCAAAGCTAGCACTATTGGGCAGAAGAGGCAACAGGAGCCAAGCTCAACAGGCAACTTCTCAATAGGACCTTGGTGGATTCCCTCCAAGCAAGAAACCCCATCACTAGCGTTTTCCTCCCACAAGAATCCATCGCCATCCACAAGCATCCCCAACGTTTTGCATCAAGCTTCATCGCCCAAGCAAAGCATCAGCATTGGCATTTTTGGCATCAGATCCTCCCGCAAGCAGATCACAGCAGCTAGCGTTTTTGGATGAGCCTCTCTGCCTCATTTTTGGAACACAACAGTCCAGAGTTTTTGGTCCCATCTTCAGCCTTGCAAATCCAGCATATGCAGCGATTTGCAGCCCTAAAAGACCATCAAGATCAGTCCTAAAAGGAGTAGCAGATTCAGCCCGGATAGACCATCGGTTTTCAGCTTAAAGACACCTCAGTTTTCAGCTTAAAGACACCTCAGTTTTCAGCCCTAACCCTGCAGAATTTCAGCAACAAAGACCCACAGAAAAAGCCCCAAAAATCAGCGTTTTTGGACTCGCAGCAAATTTCAGCCCATAGCGTTTTGGACCGCAGTAGAAAGATTGCACATTTCAGCCCTTAGGTCGGTCTCGTCATCGCCGACATAGCCTAGACTTGCATCAGTCTCATGCATACCGTTTGTACCAGATTGTGCAATCATAAGTAGACCACTCTCGCTGACAAGAGTGGAGCCTTCGGAGGAGGGTTTTACAACGTCTGTGGTGTCGTATCTCTCTTCTCTCTCTATCTCTCAGTCTCGTACACTTGCACGCACAATGTCCATTCACTTTGTTTGTGATCATAGCATTCTCTCATTAAGAACGGAAGGCTCTACCTTCCATAAGAACAAAAGGAACCTTGAGCACGGTTCGGAGCACTCATCTTGAGCAAAGCGCAAACATTCATTCCGCTGCACCTAACATTGGTATCAGAGCTTTGGCAGTGTTCTGTATTACTCAAGGAAAGAACCACAAGAATCACAAGAATTTTTTTTGCTTGTTGGGGTCGCACGAACCCAAGTTCGCTTGGGCGTGTCAATTCCTAATCGTGTTTTTGAAGAGTGACAGAAATCCAAGGAAAGAAGGGCTTGTCCAGTCTCCCCTTGTGTCTCTTTCCACTCATTGAGAGCGGACCGTGCACTTAGCGGCCGGCCAATTGACGTGAGGTGGGAAAAAGAAACCTTGGTGTGAGCGCAAGGCCGCCAAGGGGTGCGCCCACGGAAAGGAGTAGAACTCCAGTGAAGAGAAGATCCTTCTCAAACGCGGTTTGCAAGCGAAAGAAAACCTCAAGACCCTCAAGCACCCAAGAACCCAAGACCCTCAAGAACCCAAGTTCCTCGTGAACTTAAGAACCAAAGATCATAGTGCATGGTCGTCACCCGAAGCGGAATGGATACTTCGCATACAGGTGATAAGCATGAGAGAGGCAATGAAGAATTTTCCCCACCAAGAGATTTTTCCGACCCTCCCCCTTCGCCATCTACGCCACAAAGTGTACCAACCCCTATGGAGGCAATGGTCAAGTAGATGATGGACATGATGGCCAAACAAGAAGAAACTCGCATGAACATGATGGCCCAACATCAAGAAGCGAATCGAATTGCGTTGGCTCAACAAGAAGCAAATTGCATTGCTTTAAAACGCGAACGCGACGATCGAAAAGAAAGAAAAGAACAAAGAAAGGAGGAAGCGGCAGCACGAAGCGCGGCCTTGGAGGCCGAGCGTGAAGCTCAAAAGGTGGCCTTGGCGGCCGAGTGCGAAGCTCAAGAGTGGCTTTGGAGATCAAGCGTGAAGCTCAAAGAGAACTACGCACTCAAGAATTGATTTGACAAGTACTTGCTTCGGAATCCGAACCAGTCAAAGATCGTGGGAGTTCCTCAAGTGACGCAAGCCACGATGCGGATTCCAACCATCCAGTCACAGAGAAGTTGACTTTCAACTACGGTTATTCATTCTTGGTTGCATCAATTTAATGCTTATTTTGCGACAACTAAGAAGACAGGAAATAGCAAAGTTTTGACGGCAGCCATGTACCTTGCTGGTGATGCCATTAATTGATACCACGCATGGCAAGAGGCACAGTTAGCCGTGCACCTAGAGGAAGCCGACGAATTCACTCCCCTTTCCCTTCAATTGGGCTGATTTCCAAGACAAGCTCAAGACGCGGTTTATGCCACCTCAGTACCCCGCACGATTGAAGGACGATTGGCACGCTCTCAAGCAAAATGGTATGCCGGTTATGTCTTTCTCTAATCGTGTTTTGCAGCTAGGTACCCAATTACGCAAGTCAGATGATGAACGCAAAGAGGCATTCCTTTATGGATTGGACAAGTATATCAAGTACGATGTCGAGGTGCTCGATCCAATCGATCTCAACAAGGCGGTAGCGATTACTCTCGCACAGGAGATGAAGCACAACAAGGGAAAGCCTAAGGAGAAGAAGACTAAGTACCTCGCAAACTTCTCAAAACCCTCAGAACGGCAAGAACGGCAAGAACGGTAAGAATGGTAAGAATGGTAACTCTTCTAACCAATCTTCCAACAGTCTCTCAAAAAAGAATTCTTCCAATGAATCTAAGGGTAAGGCTAACACAATTGTTAAACCTAAGCTGACTCCAAATGAAAAGGTAGCACAAGGAATTGTAGGAGGATACATCACGTCGGAAGAGCAAAGCACTTATTCTAAGGAAGGTCGTTGTTTTCATTGTCACATTAAGGGTCACATAAAAAGAACATGTCCTAAGCTTCAATCGAATGAATCTAAAGAATCCACAGAACCCACTTCCTCTGTCAATGCAATTAATGATAACATGAGTGTGCCCCAAGTTTCTCATGACCCTCCCATTGATGATTCTCTCATTAAATGTTATGGTCATATGACGGGGCAGCGTTTTGTCATATTGTTTGACCCAGGTAGTCTGCATGATGTGATCAGTCCCTCTCTTGTTGAGAGAGCCCACCTAGAAGTTAGTCAGAGATCTCCTATCGAGGTCTCTAGCTTTGTTCCCGGTATGGACGCTCTCATCACGGAGGAGTGCCTTGATGTGTTGTTTGCAATTCAAAAGGCTGCCTTCACTAGAAGATTTGTTCTCTCTCCTCTCTCAAGATGTGATATGATTTTGGACATTCGATGGTTTCATGATGCTAACCCTCTCATTGATTGGGAGGCTAACACTTTCACTCTCAATGCCAAAAGTGATTCTCCCATTGTCATTCATGGAGAGGACGTTGTTCATTCTCCATCTCTCATTGCTAATATACAGGACAAGATTGAACGGATTCATGAGAAGGAGACTCTCTCAGTCTCTTTTTCTCCAAAGCATGACGCACAGGATTTGCATGATGATAAGCATGATGATTTGAATGACAATGATTTGCATGATGATTTGAATGATAATGACAGGCATGATGATTTGCATGATCAAGATGTGATTTCTCACAAGCATGATGATTTGCATGAAGAAGATGTGGTTGTTCACAGGATAGATGAGTTAGTGAATGCTTTTTCTAGCGAAGCTAACCTCGTTGTAGATTCGATCAATCACGAAGAACCGATCTTGGCTTTCAAGTCGAGGTCCAAAGAACCCCAACAGGACGATTCGATCATTTAGGAAGAACCGATCTTGGCTCTCGAGCCTAGGTCCACAGAACCATCACAGAAAGTATTATGTGTTCGCATGATTGATGCGCACGCAGTCTCTTTGTTCATCTACATTGCATGCATAGTCTTTGAGGAAGACATTTCCACTCACTTTACATGGAATAGGTATGTTCATGGTTTTGTGTTGGAAATGGTTTCAGGAATTTTCCGCCATGGAGATTCTTGAAGAAGAAAGAAGCATGACTCTAAACGAAGTTGAAGCATCGAAGGAGCCACAGAAGACTTTGTGTCGCTTTCGACGCGGCCCAAAGAAGCAGGCGTTGCAGACCTTCATGAAGTTCAAGTACCGCACGACCCACACATCAGAGTGGGCCGACGAAGAGTCCCTTCCAGGATTCTAGATGCTATTGGTGATCTCGCTCGACGCCATACACTTCGGTACCAATACCTCACTTTACAATGCCGGTACTCGCGCTCTGCACCTTCTCATTTAAGGGTTCCAGAGACTGAGCCCTCTGCACATATTTAAAGGCCCTTGGCCTTGAAAAGCAGTTGCATGAAAAGCAGTCAAACTCAAAAGCAACTGGTCCCAAAAGCTAGCGCTGAAAACTGCCCAACGCAAATCATGGAAATCCTTACGACTGCCACATTAGCACATCATCATAAAATCCGAAAATCCGTACAGGCTGCCACGTCATCAGCTTCTACGCAAATAAGCTTGTCTGTGTGTGTGTGTGTGCTGGTCCTGCTTTATTTTAACATCTTTAGGTCACTTGGGCCCCATCGGACGGATCCCATAAGTTGGTGGGAACTCTTCTTTAAAAATAGGCCACTCGGCAAGACTTTGCAAGTTGGTAAAACTTCGTCTGCTGTTTTTGCCTCCTCACTTACGGTTTAGGCCCCTCGGCCGGGATCTGCAAGTCGGCTCCATTCTTCAGTGGCTTGACACGTCAGTAATTTGTGACAAACGCCGAAGTCTCCCTCCTTTTTTTGGCTTAGCGTTTCAAAACGTTGTGCACAGAAGAGTGGTGGGCACCTTGGGGCAGCAAATTGGTTGAAAGCCGACCATCTTGGTCACTTGAAGCAAAGGATTTTTTGGAGCGCCCTTTGGGCAGCGAGGTGAACCCTCCAGCGACCGTCTTGGCGACTTTGTGTGCGGACTTCGGAGATCTCTCCCCTCCTCGTAGAATTTGGTGATTAGCTTGGACTTTGCGGCCACTCTTTGGAGTGCGAGAAGGAATTCATCACTTTCAGATCGAGCAACTGCAACATGGCCCCCCCTTGCTTGAGCGCCAATGATGACCAACTACCAACTATTGCCTATGGAAAGCGGATCGACCAGTACCCAGTTAGCGGCCTATGCACTGACGAAGTTCTCAAGGAAGTTGTACATTTGTTTGGCTCGAGATTGTGAAGCCAAAAGTGTGAGGATTAGTGGTGCTAATCCCATAGTTACACGGAACGGGAATGGGGGCCTCCGGAGTGGGGGCCCCGAAACAGCGGAATGGGAGCGGGGGCCGGAACAGTGAACCTAAGATATGCCATGGGGGGGCCTTTTTTTAACTCTTGAGAGCTTGAGGGTTTGGATTGTCTAGGAGAGGATGGGAAGGATACCCACCTTCCCCCCCAATGAAGCTTGTAAGTTGTGCCATATTGATGGCGCTTGAGGCTTGAGCCATATTGATGGTTGCCCGTTCTGCTTGAGTCATATTGATAGCTTTTAAAGATAAAAGGACCCCCCCTGCCCCTCCCTTGTGTGAGTCTTGAGAGGTTTGAAATCTTCCCCAAACTGCCACCTCTCTCTCTCTCTCTCTCTCTCTCTCTCTCTCTCTCTCTCTCTCTCTCTCTAATTTTTTTTCAATTTCCCGTTCCGGCTCCAAAAGGTTTTTCCTTTCCCGACACCGTTTCAGCGCACAGAACCGGCCAGAACGCCGTTTCGATACGATGACCCCCAGTTCTGCCCATTTCGTGTTACTATGGCTAATCCTATAATTAAGATTGAAAACTTCATACTTAAGATCACACTGAGACTCAAGAGACTGAATATGTGTTTGATTGATTAAATGATTGCTTGAAAACTAAGTACAGTAGGCTCCTTATATAGGAGACGAAGAGACACAAATGAAAGACATGTCTCATGGTGAAGAGACATGACTTTAGACGTAAAGACACATCCTTCCAACGAAGAGCTGCAACCATTGGGCAAAGAGTTGCAACCGTAGAGCGAGGGGTGTGACCAGTCGTCGAATGAGTGTGGCTTTTTGCGAAGAGGCATGTCTCTTGAGTGAAAGGTCGTGACCATCCAAGCGCAGGGGTCCTCCTTGGCATGGCACTTCGCATATCTACAACTTGAAGTAGATGTAGTACTGTAACATAGTCATTATCGTGACATTCCCTCCCATTTAAAATGAGAGCCTCGGTTAAAGAAATGACTTTTGATGTTGACAGAGCTCTGGGAAAGCATTGAATCTTCGAAAATCTTCAGTTTTTGAGTTATCTGAAACCTTTGTCGAACCTTTGCTTCTTGCGAAACCTTTTTGCTTTGACTCCTCAATCCCATGTCATTGCATTATTCAAAGACTTTTTTGAAGAATCTGGCTTCATCAGGTTGATTGCAACAAGGGATTGATCTTCAAAATCTTTCATGAGGTGTAAGACTTCTGGTTCAAAATCTTGTCATAACTGCGAAACATTTGGTGAAAAGGAAATCTTCTCAAGGCATTCTTCGAAGGGGTTAACTTCATCTTTGCTAATCATTGGAGAGGATTTTGGATTGAGACTACAATCATCTTCCAATAATGAATCCCAAAATTCTTCACAATCATCTTCAGAAACTGCCACTTCACGACTTGTAATTGGTATATCAACATCCAACAAAGAATCAAAGAATGCATAATCGTCTTCTGACTCAAAATCTGCAACTATGTCTTTATCTTTGTCTGGGAATGAAGTACCACTTGGAAAATTTTCTTGCTTGAGATCATTTTTGTCTTCATCAATTGATTCAGAAGAAGTTAACGAACTCAAAAATTCATCAATAATAATTTCAGCACGAACATCGGGTATGCCATCCCTCCGTATCGCTGCATTATGTATGTTTTACGCGTAGTGTAGAGTAAGGGTTACCTCATGCTATTGGGAGAAAAATTGCATTCCATCTTTCTTCTCCTTCAATACAACTCCGAGAAAGGGTTAGCGTGTAGCAGCGAGGGTGAGAGGCTCACAACCGTCGGGACCCGGGAAAAAGATTTACTCTGATACCACTGTAAGGATTAGTGGTGCTAATCCTATAATTAAGACTGAGAACTTCATACTTAAGATCAAACCGAAACTCAAGAGACTGAATGTGTGTTTGATTTGATTGAATGATTGCTTGAAAACTGAGGACAATAGGCTCCTTATATAGGAGACGAAGAGACAAATGAAAAGACACGTCTCATGGTGAAGAGACATGACTTTAGGCATAAAGACACATCCTTCCGGCAAAGAGCTACAACCATTGAGCGAAGAGTCGCAACAGTAAAGCGAGGGGTGTGGCCAGTCGTCGAAGGAGTGTGGCTTTTGGCAAAGAGGCATGTCCCTTGAGTGAGAGTTCGTGACCATCCAAGCGTAGGGGTCCTCCTTGGCATGGCACTTCGCATATCTGCAACTTGGAGTAGATTTAATACTGTAACATAGTCATAATCGAGACAAAAAGAAAATGCCCGAGTTCTCTAGAGGACAAAGGCAAAGGCAGCTTGACAAGGATGGCAGTACCGGTACTTAGTTAGCTGTCTCGGCACCCACGAGGTCTGAGTGCCATTGTTATAAATATGGTAAGATGCTTTGTTTGGCTCGGAAATGCAAAGCCAAAGGCAAAAGTAGGAACTCACAAAAAGAGAAAGGCAAAGGCAAGATGGACAAAGATAACGGTGATAGACAATTAACAGAGAAGATCCGCATGGCACACACGGCAACAGCCATAGTGGCCACGCCGCCATATTTCTAGTCAGTAGGTGGTTGCCGCAACTAGCTTTAGTGAGGGAGAAGCTTGTGAGTTGCAGAGAGGGGCAAGCAACGCTCCCTATAAATAATTTGGACCCTTGTGTTGGAATTTAAGTTATCGGTGTTTGAACCTGTGGGTCGGAGTTCAAGGCACATGCATCTGGTAGGGAACCAATCAGATCTATCTAAAACACCATGGATGAGTGCACCAATTCATTATTGTTGATCGGATTATGGACACGATGTGTTTCAAAATTCATTGTCGACGGCCAGTCTCGTGGCGAAGAATGATATCTCTGCCAATGCGGACGCTGTACTTAAAAAATGACACCGTCTCCTCTGCAATATGTCCCGACCACATCCAGTCTCCCAGATCCTAGACACGATGTGCTAGTGGTAAACCTTCCAAGACCCACAACCTCCATAACGCTGCCTCCTCTGAAGAAAACACAGGGTCTACACATAAGCGCTTGCCAAACGCACCTACCACTCGAACTGGCTCATAATGCAAATCAAGCTGCTCATCCAAAGGAGAAGAGCCTTGAAATGTCAAGCGCATGTGCCCTCTACTACCTCCGTGATCTGCAAGCGAGAGGACAAGAGTGCCTTTCTGCACCAAGCGTGGATGCCTATCATCATCAAAAAAAGCCCACCACCCCTCATGCATGGGCAGATCCGAGTCACCCAGGATAGCCTGCCACCAATCCGGAGGAAGAGCATCCTCAAACTCTAGCATTCGGGTGGCAACTCCCCTGCGTATACCGAACTCAATGCTAATGAAATCCGCATCAAGTAAACCTGCCTCTAACCAAATCCGTACACAAGCTGCTGGCCCATCATCCCATATGGCCCAATCAATACGAATCCGCTCCCCTAACTGGCGTCCCTCATGATCACGAACATATGCATTCCAAATCAAGGGTTGTCTCTCAATCTCCTCAATGCATCGCGGTCTACGGCGGATCATACCCTGACGTACCATCAGCCAAATCCGTAAAAGTGATCTCATAAAAGGAGATAACTGAGTATAATCCAAAGGAGCATCAGTGAAGATAAAACGGATAGTCGTGCGCCAAGGCCCCTCTGTATCTAATGATCCAAAACGTGGCACTACACGAGACAAAGCATGATACAAAAATTGTTTCCAAGGCTCAGCCCCAGGAAATAAGCCTCTAACTATACATTTAGACAGCAGAGCACCACTCTGCATCTCTGGATCAATGATGCCCAACCCTCCCTCTTCACGAGGCAATATAATGGTATACCGTCGTCGTGCTTTTCTCTCCCCACTTGCTCTTAGGGAAAAATGTGAAAGCCAGGGGGAATACAAATTATTATATATTGCAAAGATAGCTGCTCCAAGTTATGTTTTTGGCCATTACAAGAATGCACCATGGTCTAAGTACAAAATGAGAGCATGTTGCTCTCATATTCTTTTATGATCAGATAAAGCAGGGAACATTTTATTAGACAGCATGTTGCTCTCATTTTCTTTTATGATCAGATAAATAAGGGAACATTTTATTACACAGCATGTATCACATAAGCAAGATGTGGGATGGTCTAAAACTCAAGCTTGACACGTTTATCTGTCTGCAGAATTCCCAAAGGAAAAGCATAGGCAAAACGGTAAAGTACTCACGAAAGGCTAAAACAACTGATCCGCGCACATGCACAACTCTATTTTCTGCATCATGGACACAACCATTGTATGTGGAATATGAAACTCTTACCCATCAGAGGTCATAAAAAGATGGGATTGACAACTCGTGAAGTTAAGCTGCTCCTGGCTCATCATGAAAGCGTTTCCAGGTTCCAGGAGTACCGGAATTAATCCCATGCATTTGAAATAAACCTTCCACATTGGCATACAACAGATATAAGAGAGCAAACTGCTCCGCGTTTGCATATCACGAGCTAGCCCTTATCCTCAATTCAACAGTCCACTAGAGTCGTGAGAGCTACAATAAGGTCAAATAATCAAAGCCCTCTTCTATTGGGTGTCCCAGAATGGCTGCTGACTAACTGCTCCCTGGAGATGCGGACTTGACTGCTTGTCAAGCTTCAATGGGGCTCGCTGGTAGTCTAATATCTGAGGGCGGTTACAGACTGGCTGCCCAAACTTGGGCGGCAGGTACGTGAGCTGAGCTGGCCGCCAGATGCCAAAAGATTATTCGCTCCGTGAGATGCGCGCTGGACAACTCCGTGGACTGCCAAGCTCCCCCGCCCATCCACGGGCAGGGGTTGAACCACAGACCCCACCGAAAAAGACAAAGTGCGTAACCAATAGAACAAGACTGCTTTACATGTAAGTGGGGTCGCTTTTATTAATATATTACGACTTGGGCATATTAGTGTGTAAAGCCTCCCCGCCCGTCCCCTGAGTGGATGGGCAGAGGCTTTGGCAGTCTGTGACCGCCCTGATTTAAACAATGAGAAAAGGAGAGCTATGCCATGTGGCAGCAAGTGATAGGCCTCTTAAAATCGGAGAAGGGATATCTTGGAGGAAAAAGGGGGGAGAGAGAGAGAGAGAGTGTGTGAAGAAGCAAGGGAGTGTTAAAACTAACTAGTTTGCCTTGATTGCTTCACTATGTATATGGTAAGAAGTAAAAAAGTGATAGTAGTGTGGATCTTACCGCATGGCATAGCTTTTGATAAAGGCTCCACAGCATCTTTCCTCGAAGATTTCGCCAAAAGCTCTATGACCTCGCATCACAAATGAGATTTTGCATTAAAAGATGTATGGATGTAAAAATTTTCACATTATAATAAAAACGGAGCAAGATGCATTTTTGTGCATTTGCGATGCTTGTGCCCAAAAAAAAATCATATGTATCTATAGTGTGGAGCTGGCACCGTTCTCCACATTTATAAAGATACCGTAAGGAATGTGCCCTTCTCCCGCCACTTGTATCGCCTCCAATGTTGAAGGGGGACTTGTGCTTCTCCTTCGGTGTTGGAGGGACCTTTTATTGTAAAAATATCATAATTGGACAAGGAAGAACTGATTACCGATGTTTTATAAAGACATGTATCATTCCACATTGCCATTTCTTGTTGTATTCTCCGTGTGTCCCTTTGTTGGGCATAACAAGTCCTTGTCACCTTCGTCTGAAATCTTTTCAACAAAAATGATATAAATTCATTGCTTTATTGTATACATGATGTAATCTAAGAACTTTGACATCACATAGAGGAAATTAAAACACAAAATATGAGTGTACCTTTGCTATTCGTCGTCTGCATGAAGCACAATGTTGGATGGATCGATTGCCAGACCTCCCTTGCATTGTTGCATCACCTTCCCACCATTATGTGTTGCTCGACTTTTGCCAACATGTTGACTCTCACATTCACTTTTTCTATCATGCATACCATAACCTACATTACTTTTGATGTTCGTGGTCTTAGGGTAGGTTGAATCTTTCGGATGGTCCGTTTGTAAGCTCACACACATACACATACACAAACTCACAGTCTTTGGGACAACCCATCTGGTTGCCCTTGTGGAGAAAATCCTGCAATCAGGAGAGAGGCCATCGTTTTGCATCTATCGAAAACTGCCCCTATGGGGAAAATCTTGCAATCGGTGCATTCTAGCTCCGGATGGGAAGCTTTTCGAGAAGTTTTGGTGCTCTCTAAACTGCACCACATGCTTTCAAGATGCACGCGTACGTGATTGCATCATGAGAGAGGCCCTCGATTTGCATCGGCTAAAAACAACTTAAAGATTTATGTCCTTCTCCTCTTGTGCATATCCCACAATCAATACACTCGAAGAGATGATGTTCTGGACAGGAAGCTCCTCAAGCACTTTCTTTGTTTTTTGAAGTGCACCACATTTGGCATTCATATCAACCAAGGCATGCCGAGCATGACATTTTTTGCAACAACCCTCGGACTAACAATATCAAAAGTGAATTTTTAAAGTGCACCTCATTTAGCAAACATGTCAACCTAGGCATTCCCAAGAATGACATCTTTTTCAACATTCCCCGAATAACAATATCAATGTGAATTTTTATGCACATATCAGCATCTTGTGTAGAGCCACACGCCTTCAAGATGCACGCGTATGTGAGTGCATCAGGAGAGAGGCCATCACTTTGCATCCGCTAAAAACAGCCTAGAGATTTTTGGTCTTGCTCATGTTGCACCTATCCCGTAATCAATGCACTCCAGGAGAAGACATTCCAGACAGAAATGTCCTCAAGCACTTTCTGTGCTCCCTAAAGTACACCGAATTTGGCCTACATATCAACCAAGGCATTGCGAAGCACGACAGTTTTTTGCAACAACCCGAGACTAACCATATCAGAGTGAATTTTTAAGTGAGCCACATGCCTTCAAGATGCATGAGTAGGTGATTTCAAATGGACAAAGGCCCTCACTTTGCATCCACTGAAAATAGCCTAAAGCTTTTTGGCCCTGCTCTTGTTGTGCTTATCCTACAATCAATGCTTGGCATACATATCGACCAAGGAAGTGCAAAGTATGACATCGTTTTTCAATAGCCTTTAACTAACAATACAATTGTGAATTTTTGTGCCCACATCAGCATCTTGCGTAGAGCCACATGTTTTCAAGATGCATACGTAGCTGATTGCATCTAGAGAGAGGCCCTCGCTTCGCATCTGCTGAAAACAAACTGGAGCTTTTTGGCCCTACCCTGTGTGGAAAATCCTTCAATCAGTGGATCGAAGAGTCCAAACTCTGGACAAAAATCTCCTTGAGCACTTTTTGTGCTCTCTTAAGGGCACCACATTTATCAAACACGTCAACCAAGGCATTGTGCACGATACCCTTTTTCAACAGCCCTTGACTAACAATATGAGCAAGAATTTTTATGCCCATATCAGTATCTTGCATAGAGCCACGTGCCTTCTAGATGCACACATATATAATGATTGCATCTGGAGAGAAGTCCTCGCTTTGCATCGGCCGCTGGAATTAGCCTGGAGCTCTCTGGCCCTGCTTCTGTTGTGCATATCCCGCAATCAATGCACAACATTCTTGACAAAAGGTCCTCAAGATCTTTGTGTGCTTTACAAAACGCACCACATTTGGCATACATATCGACCAAGGCATTGCCAAGCACAACAATCTTTTGCAACAACCCCTCACTAATAATATCACAATAGATTTTAAGCCCATATCAACATCTTGCGTAGAGTCGCATGCCTTCAAGATGCATGCGTAGGTGATTGCATATGGACAAAGGCCCTCGCCTTGCATTAGCATCTTGCGTAGAGCCACATTAATTCATGCGTAGGTGATTGCATCTGGAGAGAGGCCCTAGCTTCGCATCTGTTGAAAACAGATTGGCACATCTCTTTTCAGTAGCCTTAGACTAACAATATCATTGTGAATTTTTGTGTCTATATCAGCATCTTGCGTAGAGCCACAATGCGCATGCCTTTAAGATGCACGCGTAGATGATTGCGTCTGGAGATAGGCCCTTGCTACCCACCATCTGAAAACAGCCCACAGCTTCCTAGCTTTGTCTAGGCATATCCTGCAATCAATGCATTCCACAAGATGAAATCTTGCACAGTAACCTTGTCAAAGACTTGATAGGTGCACCGCACTTGACATACTTACTGACCAACATTGTCCCCAAGTATGCATTTTTTTCAAGCCTACCCACTATCTCAAAGATCAGCATAAATGCTATTGCCTTGGTACAAAACCTTCTCCTTAGCACAATCTTTAAGTGAGCTAACAAAAGAAAGACTCGTTCTCTTGCTCTCCAATTTTGCTTGTCTAGCCTTTATTGCTGCTTGCTTGGGGGTGTTGCGAGAGAAAATGGATGTGTGTGGAGCAAGGCATTGCCAAGCACAACAATTTTTGCAAGAACCCTTTGCTAACAATATCAGAGCAAATATCTAAGCCCATATCAACATCTTGGGTAGAGCAACATGCCTCCATGCATAGGTGATTGCATCTCTGCTCAGCATATCCTGCAATCAGTGTGTTCCACAAGACTACGTCCCATACAGTAAGCTCATCAAAGACTTGTTGCACAAGCACTAACAACACTTGACATATATGCTGACCAACATTTTTCCAAGTAACCATTATTTTCAAGTTACCCACTATCGTGAATATCAACATGAATCCTAGTGCCTTGATACAGAAGGTCAAGATGCATGCGTATGTGATTGCATCTAGAGAGAAGCCCTTGCTTTGCATCCATTGAAATAGCCTTGAGATTTTTGGCCTGCTCTTATTACACGCATCCCTCAATCAATGCACTCCAAGAGAAAACATTCCGGATAAAAAGCTCCACAAGTACTTTTTGTGCTTTTTGAAGTGTCCCACATTTGGCATACATATCAAGAAAGGCATAGCAAATCACGAATTTTTTTTGAAACAGCAGTGCATTTCAAGAGACGCTGTTTCAAACAAAAAGATCATCAAGCACTATTTACGCTTTCTCAAGTGCACTACATTTGGCATACACATTGACCAAGGTAGTGCCGAGCACGACATCTCTTTTCAGTAGCCTCAAACTAACAATATCATCGTGAATTTTTGTGTACATATCAGCATCTTGCGTAGAGCCACAATCCGCATGCCTTTCAAATGCACGTGTAGGTGATTGCGTGTGGAGACAGACCCTCATCAGGTGAAACAGCCCACAACTTCCTAGCCCTGTCTTGGTTGGGCATATCCTGCAGGATGACATCTCGCACAGTAACCTCGTCAAAGATTTTTTGTACGGTGCACCGCACTTGACATACATACTGACCAACAATTTTTCCAAGTATGCATTCTTTTCAAGTAACCCACTATCGCAAACATCAGCATGAATGCTACTGCCTTGGTACAAAACCTTCTCCTTAGCACAGTCTTTAAGTGAGCTCACAAAAGAAAGATTCATTTTGTTACTCTTTATTTTTTCTTGTGTAGCCTTTATTGTTGCTTGATTGGCGATGTTTCAAGAGAAAACGGATGTGTGTGGAGCTAGGCATTGCCAAGCACAACAATTTTTGCAACAACCCTTGGTTAACAATATCAAAGCAAATATTTAAGCCCATATCAGCATCTTGGGTAGAGCCACATGCCTTTAAGATGCATGCATAGGTCATTGCATATGGACAGAAGCCCTCACTTTGCAACCGCTGAAAACAGCCTAAAGCTTTCTAGCCGTGCTCCTATTGTGCGTATCCTGCAATCAGTGCATTCCAAGAGACGCCACTCCGAACAATAAGCTCCTCAAGCACTTTTTGTGCTTTCTACATACATGCCAAGGCAGTGCCAAGTACACTGTTTTTTCCAACAATGTCAATTCTTTTGCCCATATCAGCATCTTGCATAACGCCACATGCCTTCAAGCTACAAGCGTAGATGAATGTATTTGGAGAGCTTCCTTCTCTTTGCATGTGTTGAAAATAGCCCAAAGTTTCCTGGCCCTGCCGCTATTGGGCAATATCCCGCGATCAAAGCATTCCAAGAGACAACATTCCAGAGAGGAAGCTTGTCAAGCACTTTCTGTGAAAATAGTCCGGAGCTTCTTGCCCTGCCACTATTGAGCATATCCCACGATCAAAGAATTCCAAGAGATGACATTCTGGAGAGGAAGCCCATATCAGCATCTTGCATAACGCCACATGCCTTCAAGATACAAGCATAGTTGAATGCATTTGGAGACCTTCCTTCTCTTTGCATGTGTTGAAAACAGCCCAAAGTTTCCTGGCCCTGCCGCTATTGGGCAATATCCCGCGATCAAAGCATTCCAAGAGACGACATTCCAGAGAGGAAGCTCGTCAAGCACTTTTTGTGAAAACAGTCCAAAGCTTCTTGCCCTGCCACTATTGAGCATATCCCGGGATCAAAGCATTCTAAGAGATGACATTCTGGAGAGGAAGCCCATATCAGCATCTTGCATAACACCACATGCCTTCAAGATACAAGAATAGTTGAATGCATTTGGAGACCTTCCTTCTCTTTGCATGTGCTGAAAACAACCCAAAGTTTCCTGGCCCTACCACCGCTATTGGGCAATAACCCGTGATCAAATCATTCCAAGAGACGACATTCCAGAGAGGAAGCTCGTCAAGCACTTTTTGTCTTCCTAGCCCTGCCACTTTTGAGCATATCCCGTGATCAAAGCATTCCAAGAGATGACATTCTGGAGAGGAAGCTCGTCTAGCACTTTTTGTGCTTCATGAAGTGCACCACAATTGTCATACATGTTAGCCAAGGTAGTGCCAAGCACTTTTTGTGAAAATAGTTCAGAGCTTCCTGCCGCGATCAAAGCATGTTAGCCAAGGCAGTGCCAAGCACGACATTTTTTGTCAATAACCTCTCTCTCGCGTTTTAGTGCACAACGCAGAGCTAGCTCTCTCTCTCTCTCTCTCTCTCTCTCTCTCTATATATATATATATATATATATATATATATATATATATATATATATATATATATATATATATATCTTTTTGCGCTTTCATCTCCTTTTCATGATGTGGTGCGGCCCAGTGCTTTGGTCTTCTTGCACCATTGATTTTTTCATTTTCTCTGTCTGCGTTTTACCATGAGTTTTTTATTTTACCAACTCTCCTATTTTAAGATCCACTTAATTCTCACCACATGGCATAGCTAGCTTTGCTGCATTCTCGGGGGGTTCACTATGTGTAAAACTACCATATCACGTGCGTTCGAGACATGTTTGTAAAACCCCTTAGCTGTGAATTTTTTTAGGAATATAATATACCCTTTTCTTTTAAAATTTGTAAATTTTTTAAAATTTTGAAAAAATAATGCCCTTCTGTATATGTATTTCTGTAAGTTTCAAGAACTTTAAATACCCTTCTGTTGAACTCACGTGATAAGTTACATTTTTATTAGGTGACCTCCCCGGGGTTGCATTTTTCAAATTGTTATTACATAATCAAGGTAATCATGAAAATAACGACTGTGGGCGTTTTAAAAAACTCGCAAAAAAATGGCCTCAATTAGCAACAGACCACGTATAAAAGTGCAAAGAGAGAGACTGAGAAGAGAATTGCATAGAGAAAGCTTTGCAAGGAAACAAGGTACAGAGCGCTCTCTGGTAAGTAGCGTACTACGTGCCTATTTCAAAATTTCCATGTTTAAGTTAAATGCACTCGTTGTCTTTTCATTGACTGGGAAGAGAGCATTTCAAGCGCTTAGTGCAACGTGGCACAGTTGAATGGGCCTCCGATACTTCTTATCAAAGTTTTTTTTAGAGAGAGAGTGAATAAGGAAGGGCGTGTTTAAAAAAAAACCATGAAAAGAATGGCTATGGGTGTCTAAGACTAGAGGGGACTGGACCATGCAACTCTCCACCCAACCTGGCTATCTATAGGCTCGTAGTCGTCCGAATATAGCACCCCTTCACCGCATGTCCGTCCTAGCCGTTGGCTTGCCTGATCTTACCCTAATCATGACATTACTACCCCCTTGGAGAAGCGTTTTTTTCCTCAAAAATAAAAGTGGTGATATCAACGGCCGAGGATACATCTTTAGTGGAAGTAGTTGACTGGTTCCAGTCAGTGAACATGGAGACGGCAAATTTTTTTGTTCTGGCTCATGAAGGGTACGCAATGTTTTCAATAGTAAAATTATTTTATCTTGAACTCTAATTTGTTGTGATGACATATGTTTTGCTTATGTTTATTTGTAACAGTGCTCATTGGAGTCTTGTTCTCTTACACCTTGAACGAAACCGGTGCTACCTTGCTAATTCATCCCATGGATTTCATGGTGAAGTACGTAGGTAAGAGCTTTTGTATTTTGTTCGACATCGCATAGAATTTTGTTAAAAGTCGCTTATGAAATTTAATTGTATTTTGCGCAGATCTATTCGAAAGCTTGTGTCTGCTCTTGAAGCTTCAACACAAGAGCAGATATATGAGAATCTTACGATTATTAGTTGCAAAGTCTCTAAGCAGGACGATGCCTACTCTTGTGGATGGAGGGTCTTAATCAATGCAGAAATTTTGTTAGGGGTCATGCTTGATGGAAGTCGTAGAAGTGTAAGCATTTGACACTCGTTTACAGATTTGTATCTTAATAAGTTAGTAGCTATGTTAATAAACATGATGTTCTTAACGCAGGTAAGAAATTTGGCAGATTATTCAAAGGCTGATTTTTCTTCGTTTAGAAACAAAATGATTGAAAACTTGATCAATTGCACGACCATGCGTCCAGACGGAGCACGTGATGCTTTTATCCCGCTAGCACCAAGGCCCACGCCGAGGCCTCCGCCGACAAGATACCCCTTGTCTGCCATACCAACACAAGCACATATCAATATCTCCCCAGATGCCTCCCCAACCCAAGCTCCCACCAACTCTCGTCCACAAGAAACAGCTCCACAATCCTCAAACCCCCCACCCAGCACCTCTCCTACTCATGAAGCAGCTCCAGAGCCCCCAAACCCCAAACCCCCCACCCAACACCTCTCCTACTCATGAAGCAGTTCCAGAGCCCCAAAACCCCCAAGCCACCACCTCTCCTCAACCTCAACCACAACCAATAGCCCCCACATCACCGCACGCACAAGATTAGAAAGAGATTATGAAATGTACTTTTGACAAATTGATTACAAGCAGTGGATCGAAATTTGACTTTTGTTTTGATATATTATGGTTCAAAGTTTACAAAATGTTGTGTACAGCTTTCCAAAAAAATGGGAGAGTGAGGATCCAATGGTGTTTGGTAATGTAGAGAGCTGCCTTTGTCGAGTAATATTTGAGAATAGTATTTGAATCATTGTGTACAATTAGTTCACTATTTCAAGTCTGTCGCGCTGGTAATCTGTGCACAAAGAGTCATATTTTCTTGTCTGTGAGGTACCTGCAATGCAATGTACGCGATAAGACATTGGGATACATGAGCACGATAGAAACATCAATGTATAAAAGTAATACATCACTACAACAAAAAAAGGTGTCATCGACGCACTGCGTTGCTATGTGCGTCGATATCTGCGTCCCTGTGAACCTGTCGCTATTTGTGACGCAGATAGCGACGACCATAACAGAAATTTTTTTTCTTGGGCAGAGGGCAGGTAGCCTGGCCTGTGCCCAGTTAAAAGATGGACAGCCACAGCCAGACTTCCTGCCCTCTGCCCAAGAAAGCGAGCAGCACCAAAATCAACCATGCTCCCGCGCGCAGAAATTTCGGCAGAGTTCCCTTTGTTTTTACATAAACTTTTCAAAAAAAACCATATCATGTATACGCCTCCTACATGCTATCCATGTAGGATCTCACATGAGATTTAAGGCCAATGAATGACAAGTACCGTACGTACCAACTGAAAAGCATAACCATAACGAACCATAACCATATCTTAAAAGCATAACCATAACGAACCATAACCATAACTTAAAAGCATAACCATAATGCAGATAACCATAACCATAAACAAAATTAACAATAACCATAAGCATAACCAAAAAGTTAAACATAACCATTAACAAAACCTGAACCATAACTATGTCTATACAAGAATAGGAGAAGCAGGCGTCGTACCCATAGGCGTCCTCCCCCCCGTAGGCGTCCCCCCCCCTAGGGGTCGGACCCTCCGGTGTGAAGCCCGGAGGCGTAGTACCCGTGCCTCTGGCTACCCAGTACTGAGAAGCCTTTGCCATCTGAGCAGGCGTCATCCGTGTAACGAAGCCCATGAATGCATCTGCACTCATAGAAGCGGGATCTGGAATTTGGTCTGCCATACTAAAGTCCTGCACAAAGAAAGTAAAATAAAGCGTCAGAACACAATTGTTTAAACTAACTTTAAGCTTAATTTTAAATCAACGTCTTCACACAAACACTTACAGGCCTAGGCCTTGACGAGTGAGGCATCATCGATAAGATCTTGCACCGTATCATCGTCTATCTCTAATTGCAAACATAACTCTGCCCCAACTCGTTCTAGCAGATTGTCTTCATCCATTGCATCTTCATCTACAAGTGTCAATTCTGGCTCGTCTGCATCATCCCTCGTATATCTATCAGCTTCCTCTGCCATACCTTCGTCCATATCATCTAATGTCACAGTAGTATGGACGTCGTCTGACTGACTTTCCTCCAGGAGATCATGCAAACTGCCTCAATGGAGTTAGCCCTTGCGACTGCAATAGATTCCTCCCGTATCTCCTTGGAAGAGATCCACCGCACTAGCTCTGAAATCTTGTATATGCAGGTCCGTACTTCCTCCGTTAAACACCCCTTGATCGCAATTGGAAGAATGAATTGCAAGAACTTATGCCAGTCGTGCGATTTCAATCCTGATAGTTGATCATCACGGGTGAATGCTGTCTTGAGACATCGCATATATCCTGTTGGCGTCATGAACTCTGAAATCACCCTTTTCACTTGTCGCTCTTCGTTTTTTAGCAATACCCATGACGCTCTTGGAAGTTTTGTTTGGCCAGCTGCATTGGTGAAAGGCCATAGCTCTGGCGTCTTTCGAACTGACTGCAAATCATCTCGTGAAGCTCGATTGTCTTTCATTCCCATGATTGTCTTCCAGAGGAGCTCTCCCACATTCTTGAATATATGCATTGGATCCAGCAAATGGTTAATTAGTAGATCACCCTAGTACAGCAACGTATGGAGAATGGACAAACGTTTCATTCCTGGAACAGGTTGCCCCTCATGTTGCTCCCATCGGCGACGCCACTCTTGTATATGCATAGGACGACATTCGACGCGACCAAGCTGACCTTCGCGCAAGTGATGGCCATCTGGAAGATAACGGTGGTGGCCTTGATAAATTGTCTTTCGAAGAGATGCAGAATAGCGCACATCCAAAGAATGCCCGCAAATTGGACATGCATTGTATCCCGAAGTTGTTAGCCCTGCATATATTAAAGCATGAATCAGGCCAAGGCAAAGGACTTACAAATAGGGAGAATTTTGTAAATCAATAACCATTACCAAAAGCTTCTCCGTATCCTGGCCAATCATGCATAGTCCACATAAGAAGTCCATGGATCCTTGCATGCTGTTGTCCTACTGGTTCAACCGCATCTGCTATGTTGATCCCGTGCCATAACTCCTGGAGCTTGTCAACTAGTGGAGCTAGATAAACATCCATGTTTTTTGCCTTGAACTTACCAGGTACAATCAAGCTTAATATCAAATGACCCTTCTTAATGGCAAGCCACGGCGGGAGGTTGTAATTGATAAGGCACACAGGCCAAGTGCTCCATGACGAGCTTCTCAAGAGAAATGGATTGACTCCATCCATTGCCATGCCCAAACGCCAATTGCGTGGTTCACTCTTAAAATGTGGCCAGGTATCTTCAATGTGCCTCCAAGCCTTTGAATCAGCGGGCACCCTAAATGTTGCGTCAGTGGATCTATTCGTAGAATGCCACCGCATTAACTTTGCAATGGAACCACAACGAAACATGCTTTTTTATCCTAGGAATAATAGGGAAATGCCGCAACACTTTAGCTGGCACTGTCTCGCCAACTGCATCTTGTTTGTAGCGCATTGCTCCGCTCTTAGGACACGATAGACAATCTGCGAATTCATTGCGAAAAAGAATGCAATCATTTGGACATGCATGAATCTTGTTGTAGTCCAAGCCAACTGAGGTCAGAAGTTGCTTTGCGTCTGGCCTGCAGGGGGGCATTTCATTGCCAGCCGGGAGAAGTTGCTCCCGCAATAACCTGTTTAAGCCACATTAAATTAAAAAGCTCTCCGAGCACATCACCGTTGCAATCGGAAAATCTCTTTTGTAAATTACGTACCTAAACAAAGCAGTGACGCTTGCATCTAACCACCCGTACACTGACTGAAGATTCAAAAACGCCAGACAAGTACGAAGCACAGATATTTTGGCGCCTTCATAGATTGGTTGACGTGCCAACTTTCTCAACATGTCTTCAGGAGATAGGCGCACGGCTTCTGGTGCTGCTTCGTTCGCGTTCTCCTCGCTTGTCTGGAAGAAGGCATCCAACATCTCCTCCATGCCGTCGTCTTCTGTCTGTCAGCCCTTTTTTGCTTCCATCCGTGGCTCTATATTGGTCGGACCTTCACGCATAATCTTTTTTCTCTCTCTCTCTCTCTCTCTCAGGTGTAGGTTCTATGTCGCAGAAATCAATGCCCGTTCCGTAGGAGTCGTACCGTAGATTCTGTACGATTTCTCTAGAAAACTCTCCGTACTTGTGCACATGCTCATTACATATCCTACGCTTGCGCAGAATTTGATACTTGCAGAGCGTGCACGAGCATGCAATCTTTTCCTCCATGTTAGTTGATGACGTTGCCATCTACAATGATTATGAATATTGTTTTAATATATATATATATACTCCTCACAATGTAAACTACCTTGCATTCTCTAGTCTTGCCCAATCTCTGTACTCCTCGGTCCAGAGGTGTACGGAGATCAGGACCACCGGGTGGTCAAATCCTATATGGGTAGACACATACGTGCACTTCCAGGTGTACATGGAAATGCATGTAGCAAGCAAAACCCCTTTGCCTCTTTTAGTTCCATAGTTTCTTCTTTGTCTACGTACCCTATCTCTCGTTCTTTCTCTCTCGATCTCGCTCTCACTATCTCTCTTTCTCTCTCTATTTCCCTATTTTCCTATCTCTCTCTCTCTCTCTCTCTCTCTCGCTCTCCACTTCCCTCTCTCTCTCTCTCTCTCTCTCTCTCTCTCTCTATATATATATATATATATATATATATATATATATATAACTCTCTTTCTCTATCTCTCTATTTCCTATCTCTCTCTCTCTCTCTCTCTCTCTCTCTCTCTCTCTCTCGCTCTCTACTTCCCTATCTCTCTACTGATTGAACGAGCGACTGAGCTAGGGAGATCTAGACGCCCACGACTGTGGAGGACTACACACATCGACAGAGGCGGCATCAGAGGATCTAGCTAGGTCACTTTGGCTCGACATGCACAACGCCCGGTTAGACTACTGACCATGGAGGAGATTGATGAGATCCGCCAGCGACAGATGCTGGGTCTCCTATGATCTACCTATCCCAGCTAGCTGGTTTAGACGTTTAGTCCACACCCATCAGTGTAGGATTCCATAATATTTTATTTTGTCATCTTCTTACTCTGACTTTGTATCAGATCCATCACATTGTAACTTTCTTGTGTCATGTCTCATAGGTCACTTTGGCCTTTCGAAGACGTTCATATAACATTTCATTTCATTTCTCTCTTTAATGTTTTTTCTTTAATTTTAATTTCCTAAGCATACATTAATTCTCTCTCTCTCTCTCTCTCTCTCTCTCTCTCTCTCTCTCTCTTTCCTACACACACACACACCGCTCTCTCTCTCTCTCTCTCTATTTCCTACACACACACACACACACACACACCTCTCTCTCTCTTTCCTACACACACACACACACACACCGCTCTCTCTCTCTCTCTCTCTTTCATACAAACACACACACCGCTCTCTCTCTCTCTCTCTACATCGTGTGTGTATGTGTAGGAAAGAGAGAGAGAGAGAGAGAGAGAGAGAGAGAGAGAGAGGGAGGGGTTGGGGGGGGGGGGGGGAGATGGACATAATACCTGCGCAGCAGGTTTCGGCCAAGATCTGAGCAGGCGAAAATGGCCCCTGTGCGCAGGTTTCGCTTTTTTCCCCCAAATTTTTTTGCGTCGCTATACGCGTGGATATACACGTCGATATACGCATGGCAAATAAAGCCTTTCCACGCGTATATCGACGCACACTGCGATGCGTATAGCGACGCATGCTAATTACGTCGATATACACGTGGAAAAGCATGGCCGTCGATATATACGCGTCGATATCTTCATGTAGTGTTGTAGTGCATGTAGCTTAGTACCTTTCGCATGTTACACTTGAAAACAAATTTTGAAGGCAAATTGAGATCAGACTCATTTAACAAATCCTCTCGAATCTGTCTTAAAGTGACATTTGATCTGACCACAACAACTGTAAAATAACATATTAGACAGTTTGAGACTTTAGAGCTAGTTTGGGAATCACCAATGGCTTGAAGATTTGGCCATATGGACGGATCTCAAACTTTTTTTAAGACCAAAGCCTTCCACAAGGTAGTACTCGAAAAGGTCTTTCGAGCCATACTCTCAAAAATTTGGCAAAGATTTGACCATGTGGTCAAATCTTGAGCTCTTTTTGAAAGTGGGGATTGGGAAATTCCCAAATTTACCAATATGGTGTTGTAAGCAAATAATTTGAAAACCATATCTCGATGGACATCAAGGGATTAAAAGCATTGTCACTTAAATCTTGATCCATAGCTACCAAGTGACCATTCACTCGATGCCACCTCATGTAGTAGAAAGAAACTATAAAATTCTGTGATGCTATCATACACTTGCACACAACCGAGCGCTTGTCAACTTTGCACAAAATGCCTTCAGAATCACTGACATCCCAATTATCATCCAAAAAATCAAGGCAAGTTTGGGAGTTGCAGATGAACATGGTTTCTGTTTTTCTAACCTCCTCATCGTGGAAGAAATCTATAAAGACATGTAATGGCATAAATAGACTGACTCGTACTTGCCTTCTTGCAATGTTTGGTCGCAAATACTTCAAATTTTTTTGACGAAGCTTGAGTTTAAAACACTCAGAGGTTTCTGAAGTTGGAACTGGCCACTTTGGGAAATCTTGTTGGGGAAGAGGGAAAGGTTTCAAAGTGCCAAATCCATGGACAGAGCAAGGGGCGTTGTAAAAGTAGTCGTAAAAGAAAACTCCTCTCTCTGCGAGAGCTCTTCTCGCACTAGTTTTGTACATAAGTTCTCCCACCGAAGCATGAAAAGCATCAATACCAATAATGCACTCAACTGGTTGCCAGTCTTCTTTGTTAGAAGGATAAATATCTGCAAAAACAAAAGATAAGAGAATGGTCACAAGAAATAGTTAACAAAATAACTTGAAGGATCTTTAAAGACTTTTTAGCAATATAGTAGTCACACAGTTTGGTCTATGAGCAGGAAACCCCAAAGGTGACTGTTGTAGTCGTAGTTCGGAGTGCATATATGCATGCTCAATGAGCACCTCTTTCACTGTCTTTCCCGTTTGAGACAAGAAAATCTTTCACACGTCCTTTGTAGCTGTTGATGAATTCATTTGACATCCGTTTTCTTCTTCTTGTTTAAAGCAGAACCCAACTACCAATCGTGACTGTGGTAGACATCCAACGACCATGGTCTAAGTCAAAGCTGTTGAATAGTTTCATAGATTTAACAGAGACGGATGGTCGTCGTGGTCGTCTTCCTTCCATCTCTGCTTCTATTAGCTGCGAAGTGACAATACGCAAAAACGATAGAAGAAAAGAGGCTCACTAGTTTACACAAGAAGTAGTAGCTTGAAAAGTGTTCATCAAAAGGTGTGCCTCATTGAATGTGAGTTATGGTAGATTCGGCGTTCGTCGGCCATGGTAGGGGAGTAATTTTTACAAATCGCATCGTATCTTCTTATTCAGATCTTTTTAACAGAAAAAACTCTTTTTTGAAAACACAAAAATTTGAGATAAAAATCAAATAAATTGGAGCTACTGTTGTGGTGACTCAAACTCTATTGGTCGAACAACATTCTCTCTCTAACGCCAAAAAGTCCTTTTTTGAGTCCAAACTTTTCCTAATGTAATTCCACATATGAATACCATATTTGGTAATTATGTGGATCACTTGGCCTGATGTAGGTTTACAAAAGGAAAACATGGAATTCTTTTGAAGAGTTTTTTCATTCATGTCTTCGAGGAAAAAAACTCTCCTTCAAGAGGGCAGTAATGTTAGGACAATGGTAGGACCAGAGGGGGAGGGTCCACGGCTCTTGGGCATGAGTGGCTAGGCATGCAAGTTAAGGGGGTCCTAAATATGGGCTAGGAGGCCTAGAAGAGGAGGTGGTTGGGTGGAGGAGAGCATGCTTTAGTCCCTTATCCTTTTGCTCATACTTGTAATAGTCTTGAATCCAAAACCAGCAATAATAGTTAGATCATTAATTTTTTTAATCTTTACCAACATGCTTTGCTTATATAACTTGTGTTACTTTTGATTGCTTGTGACGATACATATAGACTTGTAGTACCTTCTCTAACCCTATTTAAAAGGAGCTATCGTGTACCATTTGCACTACTTTCTCTAGCCCTATTTAAAGATGCTATCATGCAGAGTTTTCAAGTAGTTTAATAAGCAAGTTAGATTTTTGTTCTCTTGATGCATGCTTTGATTAAGTGTGTCATTAAGTCTCTAATATCCATAAGTGGATCGTAAGTGACGAATGCATCTTCTGTATAGTAACCATTTCCGTCAAGTGGTATCACAACTAGAAGAGGATTCATAATTCTTAGTTCCATTGGGACCAATAACAACTAGAAAAGGGATGTTTGTTAATCTAAGTATTAAAGAATAGTCCAATAGTCATTTGAAACATATAAAAAATTATGGCATTCCTGCCTCCTCTATCTTGTGTCTTATGGTCCTATTTTGGTGGAGAACGGCTAAATGTCTTGGTCTTTTGGCTAAAACCTCTATATTTGGGTGTTTTCAACGGCTAACATTAAAGTTTGTATCCAAAGTACTAGCCTTTTGCTCCATTTTATATTTCAAAAAATCAAGTAAGAAGATACGAAATCTCTCTTTTCATGTGTTGAAAACAATGCTATTAATGACAAATTACCTAGTTTTTTCCAACGTCTACCTTTTTCACCCTCTCTCTATTTTGTGAGAGATTTTTTCCACTTTTTGTTGTTTTTTCACACTCTTCCACTCTAATCTTTGAGCTTACATGGAATCCTCTATATGTCATCCTTCTCATACCATAAATTATTGTGATTTTCATAGCATCAGAGAGGATGTTCTTTGGAAACCCTTGTCTTTTCTTGTGAATGATTGGGTAGCAATGCTCCCTTCATGCAAAGGTGCACACAAAGTGAGAGAACCAAGTGGGTTGAAGTGAAAAACCATTGGAAAGGTTGTGTTCTTGCCTTCAAAGTGACCGACACTGGCTGGCTAGCAAAGGTTCAATCAACATGTCTACATGGCCAAAGACATGGTGCTAAAGTTGGATGAACATCCCAATCTCCATTCTTACTGTAAGGAACACAAAAGATTATCTTTTTGATACAATGAACTTGACATACTCCAATTTTTATCTCTCATTTCGTTTATTTTTTCTTCAATTTTAGTTATCTTTTCGTCAACAACTATGGAGTGGCAGACAATGGAGAGCCTAAGTGGCACATTCAAAGCAATTCACAAGGGGATTGCAGATGTTATGTATGATGACAAGCCACCTTCTACAAAACAATGGGTTCTTTGTGTATTTTGTAGAATACAGGGTTCCATCAAGAGAAGTTGCCCTTGGAGAACTACATGAGTTGCTTGTTCTTACCATAAGATCACTGGAATGGAAAGCCCTTGATCGAAGTACCATATCGAGTTTCAAATCCGAATTCAAAGAATATATTCTTAAAGCTATGTCTTCGGGCATGATTTCAAGCATGATTTTAAATGGTTGTTTCCTATATATGTCTTTGTGGCATGTTTCAAAACAATGGATTTGTAGAGGAGAAGGATGATGTGGCTTACTAGAAGACTTTCCACGAATTAACTTGACACTATACTTGGACAATGCTGGGGTACCAATGAAACTTCCCATATTGGCCACCTTATCAGTTGTAGAATAAGCTCAAACTCTATGTCTATCTCATACCAACTATATCGTTAGCCATTAGTTTTGGGCTATGACTACAAGAGATACCACAAAAAATGCATAAGTTTATTGAGCCTGTTGCTTCGGGAACAAAGTTAGAAACATCTAGACGACCATAAACAGTTTAGAGCGAGTGTACAAAGCAGTTCAAAACCTCTATTCATATTCAAAATTTTTTTTCCAAGTTTTATGGATCTTGTGTCCTTGTTGATTGTGGAAGAGAAAAACATTGGTGAAGATTCGTGTTCACAGTGTGCAAGTAATTCTGATCATTGCCATTGTTCCCTCGTATATGGGCAAGATGCTAAGCTCTCTATTGGTAAAGCAACCATATGACCTCTTTAATGACCTTATCAACATGTCTCTTTCAATGGAGATTTAAAATCTTAAGCTTCCCTCTACCATGCCTTTTCCTAGTTGGTGCTTGAATTTATGAACGTGTATGTGATTGTTAATCATTGCTATAGTATTTATTTGGTTAGCGAGCCTGTATGCTTTAGTATGTTGGAAGGGGAGCACTTCACGTGGACAAATAACTAAGGTCCACATGCAAATGTGTCGTTATAGATGTGTCTCTCTCTCTCTCTCTCTCTCTCTCTCTCTCTCTCTCTCTTTTCGTCTCCCCCCTTTCAATTTGAGATTTGTGAGTTATCAAGGTAATTACTTCACCTTCCCTAGTTGTAGTCCAAAATATCTTGATTGGTGTTTTTTGGGCATGCTAAGCACTAGAAAAGAGTAAGCATGATTGAGAAATAACATTTATTGAGAGAGATCAATAGTTTGGAGATGACAAAGGCAAAAGGTTTAAGATTGTGTATAAAAGGTTCTTTGTGGGAGCTAGGGCTTTCAACTTTTCAACCTTCTTACTCATTCAATACTTTTGAATGCTCTTTATATATATATATATATATATATATATATATATAGAGAGAGAGAGAGAGAGAGAGAGAGAAGAAGAAGAGGCAAAAATTCTAATGTTGTGGAACAATCCTAGAAGACCTCAAAATTCTCTCTCATGAGTTTGAGCTCAAGATCCAGAGAAAGATACAGATGGTTGAGTTTCAATTAGATCTATCTTCTACCTTTTAATCATCTACCTTGACCACATACGTTGTGTGTCGGAGCAAAGCAAAGAATGATCTTAGCAATGAGGTGACAAGACTTTCAAGTTCATCTCATCATTCCGAGATTCATATGCCTATGTTGTTGGTTGACTACATGATTGACTACGGGGCTGGCGCGATTTCTATTTCTTATAAACATCTTGAAGAGATACCATGCCAACTCTCCACCATGCTTTCCTATGGCACTCAAGTAGTTTAAGCACTAAAAATGTTTTGTAATTCTTTTGCAAATTATTGTTTATAACAAAAATAACTCTCTTTACGTTTGTAGCTTCTCGAGGGGATGAACACCTCACTCATGAGGTCGGTTCTGTCGTTTGATAGTATAAACTACTGTTCAAGGCCAACGAAGACGCCTAGCTAACTATATAAACCAATTTACTTTGCATCAATCGATAGGGCTCACACAAGAAGATTTAGAAATTTTCTCATGTAGGAAAACGGAGTCTTTCTCAGTGTTTTTCATACAATGCATAACATCATGGAGAGGCACCATATACCTAGCTAGGTATGCGCGCCTCCCTCACAGAAGCTCATGATGTTGAGGTAAGTCACAATGTGGGAAATATTGTGAGAATTTGTCCAAAATTTCTTGTGTCAAGAGTAATCTCCTATGTGCCTCCATCACTCGTTTTGAAACATTGGAGAGAAGAGTAATCTCCTATGTGCCTCCATCACTCGTTTTGAAACATTGGAGAGAAGAATTTAACGCTGATGATCTCACAAAAACCCTTTCCTGTGAAAACGCTCTAAAGAACTCCAATTAATAAATACCAATCTCTTTTATATTCTCTTAAAAGAAAAAATATTACAAAATGCAGGAAGGCCATTGATTTGATAGGAAAGAATGAGTTATTATTGGTGGGTCTACACAAAAAGGCTTTAATACATTTTTACATTGTTTGGGGAAGGACTGGCGCCGGGTTTTGGTTCTCCAGTTCGGCCTCGCGTCGCCATTTGTAGCGCAGAAAGATGAGAGCGATGACGACAAAGATCCAGTAGGAGATGTAAGCGCCGAGGGTGCCCTGCGTGGCCTCGTTGCGCCAGCCGGCCACGGCGTTAAAAACTGTCCAGAAGTTGTTGCCCCCCTGGTAGCAGCACTCGAGCTCCCATATCTTCACCTCATGATGCGTATACTCCTCGAACTCGTGAACGGAGCCGGTGAAGAGGCCGGCCGCAATGACGAGCAGCAGAAGCGTGGCGGCGCCCAAGAACCACCGGAATGCGGTCACGCTGCCACCCTTGTAGAGAACGTAGCCGACGGCGATGCCGCAGAAAATGCCCACAATGGCGGGGATGGGATAGGCAGTGCCGGAGCCCTCAAGGCCGACCCCGCCGAGAAAGATGACCGCCTCCACGCCTTCACGCAGAACAACCGTGAACGGAATGAGAAAAAGAGCGTACTTGTTGCGCTTTCGTTCGAGGACGTCGCCTTCCTTGTTAAGAGCATCTATGGTTACCTGGGTCAGCTTGCGTTCCCACTTGGCCCGCCATGTGTCCACCCTGATCATGGAGAAGGCCATGAGCGTGATGAGCACCACCGCTATAAGCCCGAAGATACCCTCCCACAGAGCCTCCGAGTCCTCCCACGCCTCCTTAGCCACGGTGTAGTAGAGAGACAAGAACACTACTGCGGCCAACAGAGACAGCCCCACCCCCAGCGCCACTCCCAGCCACACCTGCCGCCTCATCCGCTTCCTTGTCGTCTTGTTCTCCACTATCTTGTTTATTAGGGCAAGCATCACAGAGAGAATGATCGACGCCTCCAGCGTCTCTCTGAACAAGATGAAGAAGGCCGGCACGCTGAAGAGCTCTACCATGGCTGCGCCTTACTAAGCTAGCTGAAGCAGCTGCTTGCAAGCAGAGATAATTGGCTCAATTAATTGCTTGGAGAGAGGCTCTGCAGATCACATTGCTAGCTTGCTTATGTATAGGCTCCTGAGAGTTGACTTTTGTGAGAGCTTGTGTCAGGAGTGTGTAAAGTGTCCACAGCACAGAGTGTGCCAGAGTGTGCTGAGCTGTACGGAGAGCATGTACGGAGCCTCACGGCTTTCCGTACCGAGTCTCCGTGGATTGCAGGGGGGTGCGCTGAGGGCCCTACAAAATTACTTGCGTACTGTGCAGCAGAAAATGACTGGCGAAGAATGGGAGCAGCCTGGCAGGCCTCAAACCTTGTTTTACACTGTACAGCTGACGCGCCGAGACTCGGCCTCATAGGCAATCCCCGCAAAGCGGGTAGCGCATGGGCTTCATATTGTAGCTCCTGCAAGGCGTTTGCGGGCCGGTGCTGTGAGAGAGGAGAGTGTGAGCCACACATGTGCAAGGCCCGTGGACTTCCGTAGTCCTGCGCGTGCCTGTTAGCCCCCGCCCACCACACTCTCCTCTTCCATGAATGGCAATGCTGTGATTGCTGTCAACGCTTATCGTTAATTCTACTTATGTCCTGTGACGACCACTGCAGTCCCTACATATAGCTCTATTTTCGAAGTCGCAAGCTCTATTTTTGGAGTAGGTAGAGAGAGAGAGAGAGAGAGAGAGAGAGAGGCTGCAAACATGCATAAGAGCTGCATCCCACCATGCGCTTACATCGCTTCAATGTCCTAGATGTGTTGAGAAGTGGTGGTTCCACTCAGTAGCTATAGTGTTTCCAAAGCTTCAATTTCACCCTGTATAACCGTTGCAAAGTGGTGCCAATTTATGAAATTTTGTGGCGCCTGCTACTTGTCCAGTCCATCAGCGGAATTTTTGACTGATTGCATCCAAGAAATGTACGGAGGAAGGTGTTCAGTTCAATCGGCTTCAACGTTCTCGCGATCAGCATCCTTGAATTAGGTACAGACTATGCCAATGCTACAATGATTGTAGGGTTTTTTTGAGACTGGTTTCAAGCGCACTATAAGAGGAAAACTCAAGAACTACCAGCATTGGAAATTTAACAAAGGAAATTAGAAAGATAATTTTTTGCGTGAGGCGGTAATAGGAGCAAAAATGTATGCAGTAATGGTTTATCGGTAATATGCGCGGTAAAAGTTGCGATCACGCCTATTACTGGGTGTATCAGGCTTTTTGGAAATAAAGATGCTAAAATTGGGCCATCCAAAATTGGGTGGCCCAAATGAGCATCTTTATTTTTTACTTGCTACATAAAACACATGAATATCTATTGCATTTTGAAAAGTGTACAAAAATAATTAAAAATACAACTCACGTCTTACCTTTATAAATTGAGATGAAAAAGAACAATAGTTTAGAAAGATTAAAAATAAAGACAAATTTTCAAATGAGTTTTTATAAAAAACATGAGGGCTTTTTTATACCACATCCGCACTTGTAGAAGAGGAGTATATAAAAATATATATCTATTATAATCCTCTTCATTATCCTCCTCGTTCTTGTCCTTAGTTGCATACATTGGACCGCTTTGACTCTACAACAACCAAGAACAAATTAGATAAATCAATTACCCAAATTAACTTTTAAAATAATATTCCCTGTCTACACTTATCGCTTATAGCGTTCTGACTCCTGAGTTGAATTGCTCATGAGAGATATCATGGTTTTTCAACAACCATCGCTAAGTATCGAACTCTATGTGTCTCTCTCGATACTTGACCATCTCTTTAGAAGGATGGCTCTAGCTTACATATTTATCGTTCCAAGCGGCTTTCACTATGAAAATCTCCAAGTGTTTACCGCGTTGTTTTACCGCGTTTTGTAAAGAGAAGGTGCAAATTCAAGTAGAGAAACAAGAGAGAGGAGGGCGGAATTCTTTTTTTTGTGTTTAAAATATTACCGCGATTGTTTCCGCCATTATTATCGTGTTTATTGCCACTGTTATTATCGCGTCTATTACCGTTGTTATATTCGATAGCCAAATTCAGTGCCTAAACTTTCAAATTCTGGCTTACCCCCCCCCCCCGCCCCCAAATTTTGGTGTTTCCCTCCTCTCAATAAAAATTAAAGAATATTGTATATAATTTTCAAATTTAAAAAATAAGAGAAAGAGAGAGAGAGAGAGAGAGAGAGAGAGAGAGAGAGAGAGAGGAGAAGGAGGCGGGGGATATAAGATTATACTTGGTTACAACTAAAATAATCATTGTCAATTGATTAACATAATTGAGCATATTCTCAAATCTAAAGAGAGGAAGACGGGGGAGAGAGAGATAAATAAATTACACGACCAAAAAACTTCATAACTGCAAAATGTTTATGAATCATCTTCCAAAAGATCTCTACATAAAGCATCATCCAATTCTAAGCCCGTGGCTCCTAAATCAATAAAGAGAGAAACGGAATTCTCGTTTGTGGATGCATTACCTTCATTATCTTCGAGTTCGTCATCCTCCATCTCATCATCTTCATCATAATGACAATCACCCTCGCTAAGACTTGCTGCCCGCCGGACTTGATTCATCGACCTCCCTCTCCTCTGTTTCCACCTCATCCAAAGTTGCAGGTGGAAGAGGGTCGAAGATAGTCTCTACTTCATTAGTGGAAAAAATGGTTCTCTCCCGAGGTGTTACGGGAATTACGAACCAAAGTTTTGGTTGGTGGATTGTTGGGATATAGATGACCTATAAAATAGAAGCTCAAAGTGAGTAACATTAGTATAACTAAAGCTACAAGAAAATAGGAATAAAAAAGGCACATGTCGCTCACCTGCTCACAATTGTGCGGTAAAACTAAATTGTCATACCTCCCTATGTGATGCACAATAGAGTTCACCATGTAGAGGCCATTTTTATGTCGTCTAAACACATTTGCAAACCACTTGCACTCGAAGATGAAGGTATGAAAGGTTCTAAAATTAACCTTTAGTATCCTTTCAATAGTTCCGCAGTACCTGGCTTCATCACCATCTGTGTCAAAGTTGCCCATGATGGCACAATCCATGGTGGTTCTACACTCATCAATGTGGCCCGTACGAAAGTGATGACCCTTTGACCACATAGAGTTAAAGGAAAGGCACTACAGAATATAAAAATATATTAATTTATCAAATACATATTAAAGATAATTTCAAGAAATAGCGTTACAATATTGTTTAGGTATATGAGAACTCTACCTTTGGTACGCAGCCTCGTGCATACTCCCCTTCTTTGCTGGTGATGTCTTCTCCGCGCGCTTTTGCCTCGGTCATTCTCTCATGAATCCACTCCGCACTAATGAGATATGGGAAACATGCAAGGTGCATGTCTAAGCACTAGGGGTGCCCTCCTTCCTCCATGTGCTTGTTTCCATGCTTCCCTCTCTTGCAAACACCTTGACTTTGCCACTGTCCACAAGTCCACCCACTTGGTCATAATCTTTGCATCGAGAATGCAAAAGTTATTGACCACTCAGGATAGATTCATATCCATGTTAAGTAGTTCCCCTTTTCCACTTGGCAAGTGTGAAGTCATCCTTGCATCTTCCTCGTCTGACCACATGCGAGGCATTGAAGGATCAACTTATGCCAAATAACCTGATATGTTAACAAATGCCTCTTGAACGATCCACCTTGCAGCCATACATGCCTCTGTTTGAGACCATAGCCGCACAAAATCTTTGAGAGTCTTTAAAAACCTCTCTAAGAAGAACATCCATCGTGCTGCACTACTCCACATATAGCAATCTCCTCCACCACGTGAACCAAGAGGTGAATTTGACTAAGAAGGACCGATTGAGGAAATGCATATTCAATGGCACACACATTTTCTGTTGCAAATGTTTGAGTAGTAGGGATAGCATCTATTTTGATTTCCTTTGAGCTCACAAATCTGCAAGAAAACACACAAGGATACACTAAGTGCTAGTTGAATTATTGTGTACATAAAAAAGATGTAGTTGAGTGGAGTCTTGTGGTGTACCTTACTAGCTCTCCTAGTTTGAAAATAGCGCCCTTGACTTTCTTGTCCTGACATATACACATACCCACCGACAGAATGAACTACAATGTAAATAAGGGAACTACAAACTATAGATAGAATAGGGAGTATGAAGATTACCTGAAGTATCTTGTGCCAATCATGGGACTTCAACCCATACAATTGAACGGTTCTACTCTTCTTCGCTTTTGTGAGAGCTCCCTTTAGCAACCTCATGTATCCTGTTGGTGTGCAAATAGAGGCAATGGTACCCTTCACCTTGTTTAATTTTTCTTTGGTTAGCATCCATGGTGCTTTAGGAAGCACAATCTTTCCACTTGGGGCATGCCGCGGAGTAGCAGAGGCGGGGAGACGTTTTAAAAGCCTCAAATCCTCCCTTGCACCCAAAGAGTCCTTCTTGCCAATAATCTGGTCCCATAGCGTTTGGGCTACATTTTTGAATATGTGCATGGGATCCAAGAGAGGTTGTATTTTTAAGTCCTTCCAGTATGGAAGCCTTAAAAATATGGAATACCTTGACATACCTTTTGGTGGAGGACACGGAGCCCGATTGTTGTTGTGGTGTTCTTCCCAAATGGTTGCCCAATCTACCATCCTGAGCTTTAGAGGAGTCTTCTCATTTGTTGGAGCCTTGTGCTTGTTATGCCCTTGGGGTAAGAAACGATGGTTGTTTGGATAGATCAACTTGTGCAAAGAATCGGGCCCCTCCGTCACCAACGATGGCCCGCAAGTAGGACATGCATTGTGCACCAATGTGGACAACCCTGCATACATATCATATGGTTAGAGAGATGAGTGAACTGAAGTGAACTAAAGGGAGAGAGGGAAAGAGAGATAGAGGAAAGGGGGTTACTAGAAATCTCTCCAAGTCCAGGATAGTTGTGCATAGTCCACATAAAGATTCCCCTCACAAGGGCCTCTCTCCCCCCCTTTGCAAGTGAGACATTGACAACAGGATAACCTCTCCATAACTCTTCCAACTCCTCGACGAGGGGCTCGAGGTAAATGTCAATATTTGACACTTGTACTTCCCTGGCACAAGCAAGGAAAGAAGTATATTGCCCTTCTTGGTTGTCTCCCATGCTCGAATATTGTAGTTGACGATCATTACAGGCCAAGTGGTCCATGAAGTAGACTTAGTGCCGAAGGGGTTGACACCATCACTTGCTAACCCAAGCGTCAAGTGTCGAGGCTCCAACCCAAATTCTATCCATTGAGTTTCGATGTGCCTCCATGCAGGTGAATCGACAGAGACAGGCATCATTCCATCATTTGAGAAATGGTTCGCATGCCACACGAGAAGCTCCACGATAGACCTGCTTTTAAACATGTAATGGATGCGAGAAATAAATGAAAAATATCTCAATACCTTGCGGGGTAGGTGTACCCCGCCCACTCCTGTCTTGTATCGTGCCTCCCCGCACACGTGACATGAGGTAGCATTTGTGTGCTCGTTGCGGTATAGCATGCAATCGTTGACGCACGCATGGATGCGCTCATACTCCATTCCAAGTGCAGTGACATACGATCTAGTTCGTCGACGATCTGGAGGCATGTGGTGATCTTCTGGCAACATTTTGCCCATCAAACTACAACAAACATGCGTATTAGTATAATTCCTAGAAGACGGCACCATAAGCAAGTGGAGAGTATATAAAAGCCACATTCCATACTTACAAAAGTAGTGCATCGACACTTGCATTACTCCAACCGAATTTCACTTACAAGTTGAGGACTTCCAACGATGCTCGACGCACAGATTACTATGCACCATCGTAAAGAGGTGTTTGGGCACTCGTCATCAATCTATCCTCCGTTTCGATAGCTTGTTTAGTGCAAGACTGACAATCCTCGTCGCACACGTCGCGCTCATGAGCTAGTAACTTATCACACATTTCAAGCATGTGCTTATCCTCTGCCTCTAAGTGCAACGGAGACGCCATAGGAGCTACTGACGTAGAGCCAATGGGAGGATCACCATGCGGTGCACCAAATCACCCAATCACTCTTAACTCTGTTGTTTGGCCTTGCGCACCGGTGCACCACCATGAAACACAGACCAATGGGGCACCTCCTGAAGCGACGGGTGAGTCGCGCTATGTAATGGAATTAGCCTATTCAACTTGAGAATAGCGGAAATTAATGAGAATAATTTCGAGAAATAACTTTGTGAGCATAGAGGGTAGACATAATTGAAGATAGCAACATAATCATAGCAATTAGTTAACTTGGCATGAACAATACTTTTGCAAGAGAGAGAATTTAGAGAACATGACAACAGTTGAGGACCGGATTTATGTGGAGCCGGTCCCCCCTCCAATAGGCATTTGTATTATGATTTCTCCCATTAAGAGAGACTTGTTACAATACATTCTTTGTGTTCCTTGTGACCTAGGTGATGCAACGAAGATGGAAAGCTTCATGCATCACAATCATAGCATAACATGAACTTGAAGAAAGCTTTAATTGTCCCAAGCCTCAGTCCCAAGACCTCAAACACCTTCGAAGGTGGAGAGAGCTAGCAGGGAATGAGGGTAGGGAAGAGGAAGAAGAAACATTTCATAGGAGAAAGAACTAGTTCCTCACTTATCATACTCTTGTTGCTAGCATACATAATAGCATAGTAATGAAGGAGAAGGAGATGAAAAGCTCAAGCATTGATGCATGGCTCTTGGTTGGATTTGCACTCCATAGCCAAGAGTGTTGGTGTAGGCTCTCAACCTCTACTTGCTTGGAGAGGGAGCTCTTGCACTTTGCATCGCACACCATGAGAGTGATTGTGAGTGTGTGTGGGTGAGTATACCCCTCAAGAAAGCCCCTAGCTAGCTTGGGTCGACCCCCCCTTGTAGCTCATGCTTGAAGCTCATTGGACCCTCCCAGGCCTAGCCAATCATGAGCAGGAGGCATTACAAGCAGTAGGGGTAGCCTTGAGACAAGTGTCCTCCTTTCCTTTTTGAGAGAGAGGGCTAGATAAATGCTAAAACAATTAGATAATTCATGTAATTTATCATTGGACCCCTTTGAAGCTTAGCCAATAGGCTTCAAGCAACACATGAAGGTAACATGGGTAGGGGCCTGACATGTGTCCTTGCTGCCTCTTCAAGTTGGGGCTTCCCTTGTGTGTGTGAGTGGGTGTTCTCTCTCTAGCCCCTAGGAAAAGGGCTCGCCCCCCCTCTTGTAGTAATGCTTTTGACTTTAGGTGATCAAGCACCTTACTCACCAAGCATGACAAAGCACTTGAACTAGGGGGTGTTCCCACAAGCATCTCAGGCAAGCTTCTCAAGGCACCTCAAGTACCTTAATCATGCAGCAAGTCAAGCACCTCAAGCATGGAGCCAGTCAAGCACCTCAAGCATCTTAATCAAGCACCTCAAGCATGACAAACACCTCAAGCACGACAAGCACCTCAAGCAAGACAAGCACCTCGAGCTTGGGCTGGGTTCCCACCTCAAGCTCCACCCTAGCTTACCTATGGTCAAAGGACTTTTACACACATTTCTTGGAGGTCTTCAATGAAGCTAACCCTAAGGTCTTATGCTCCATTGGTTAGCCTTGCTCTTTGATAGACCATCTCCCTTTTGGGCCCCTTTACCATTGGCCCCGTGTTGAGATAGATCTATAAGCACATATCTATATCTTAACACTTGTTCCCGTTTATTCTCCCACATTAAGTGATCAATTTAATATGAGAAAATCATTTGGGTTGGTTAGATATTAGATTTTATGACATTACCTCTCTCTTGAAATCATAGTCGTCCTCGACTATGAGGTAGAAGAGATAAAGTCTTAGTCATTAGTCAATCGTACTTAGCGGGTAAAGGATCCCTTTGTACCCTACGACATCTTTCCAAGATGGATGACTAATCCATTTGGTGCTTGGGAGACATAGCTGCCGCAAGCATGTCTGCTCTTTAGTCCATTTCATTCTCCCAAAGTAGAGTGACAAATTCTACTTGGTGTTTGAGAGACGTCGTCATCACAAACATGATTCTAAGCATGTATACTAGTTAAATTTGTGCACAATTAAAAAGAGGACTAGTCATATAAGACAAAAACATGAGTGATTTAAAAGAAATTTGTACATTTGCTTACTCTAATGTAGCATTGTAAGCATTGACAAGGTTCATACTATCCTTAAGTTGTACTCCTTGCATCCATTTAGCATCTTCAAAAGGATAATTTTTGAACTTAATAAAATACCGTCGGATTATCTTACCATGTCTTAGTACCTTGTCTTCATGCCGAAGGACAGCTTCGGGTTGTAGCACCTCTTCTTGGTCTTCGACTTCGGGAGGGTCTTCAATAATTGGTTCAATTGGTGGCTCTCCTTTGTAGGGCTTAAGTAAGCTTACATGAAAGGCATTGTGTATAAGACAATGGTTGGGCAACTTGAGTTGATAAGCCGTCTCATTGATAGGCTTCAAGATTTGGAAAGGACCATAGTATCTTTTTCCTAGTTTAGCATAATACTTTTGATGGCCCGTAGGATTTTTGCCCGTCGTTTGCCTTAATCGAGCCTTAGGAAACTTGAGTAAGACCCAATCATTTTCTTTGAACATTAAGGCTCTTCTGTGCTTATCAGCAGTAGCTTTTTGCCTTTGTTGAGAGATGACTATAGCCTCCCTAATCTTTTGAAAAGATTCTTGTAGGTCACGGCTATACTCATCGGCGGCGAAGATCTTCCCATGTACTTTCAGTAGCAAGGGACTTTTAGGTCTTCCCTCTATGATCTCGAAAGGTGCTTTCCCCGTAGAAGTATGTACAGTATTATTGTAGGCATACTCTACTAGCGGTAAATACTTTTCCCATTGTGAGCGTTGATCTACTTCGGTAACATAAGTTTTGAGTAGATCGAGTATCGTAAGATTGTCTATCTCACTTTGGCCATCCGTTTGTGGGTGATAGGCCGAAGAGAAATTCAATCTTGTTCCTAGATTTTCAAAGAGACCTTTCCAGAAATTAGTGGTCATTCTAGGATCTCTATCTGACACGATGGATGTGGGTAATCCATGGTGCTTGAAAATCTGAGATATGAAGAGAGTTGCCATTTGGTGTGCCTTAATAGTCTTTTTGACAGGAATGAAATGTGCTTGCTTGCTAAACCTGTCGACTATTGTCCATATTCCTGTATTCTTATGGATAGACTTGGGCAATCCAAAGTGAAATCCATGGATATACTCTCCCATGGTGAATTTGGAATAGGCAATGGCTGGAGTAATCCAGGTTGCTTCCCTCTATCATACTTGGTCTTTTGGCATACTACACATTTTGAAACATACTCTTGTATGTCCACTTTCATGGTAGGCCAATAGAAATACGTCTCTACTCCTCGGAGAGTAGGTTGAATACCTCTATGCCCTGCATATGGAGGAGCATGGGATTCATACATAACCTTCTCACGAAGGGAATGAGTAACACATAGCCTATTGCCGTGGAGAAGATAACCATCCTGCAAGGTGAATGGTTCCTCTTTCTTCCCCAAAGCAAGGGCTGACATTATGTCTCTAAAGTCAGGGTCAGTAGCATACTCATCTATCATAGAGGATAGATCATTGTGAGTAGCTATAGACACCGCATTAACTTTTGGTCGTCGTGAAAGTGCATCGGCAACTTGATTGTGCTTACCAGCTATGTGAGCAATATGGAAATTAAATTGCGAAAGAAAATTTGCCCACCGCATTTGTTTGTCGGAAAGCTTGGTTTGCGTCATGAAATACTTGAGACTTTGGTGGTCGATTCATAGGATAAATGGAGTCCCCAATAGGTAGTGCTTCCATGTGTCTAGGGCATGCAGAACAGCTAAAAGCTCTTTCTCATAAATGCCCAAGACTCGTTCATCACCATTGAGCCTTCGGCTCTCATATGCTATGGCATGCCCTTCTTGAAGCAAAACCGCTCCAAGGCAATCACCACAAGCATCACATTGGACCTCAAATGGCTTTGAGAGATCCGGAAGCACGAGGACTGGTTGGGAAGTAAGCTTCTCTTTGAGTTTTTCAAAAGCATTTTGCTCCTTAGCAGTCCATACAAACTTAACGTTCTTCTTAGTTAAGTCGTGTAGTGGTCTTGCTACTTGAGAGAATTTTGCTATGAAGCGTCTATAGTATGCACACATACCAATAAAGCTTCTTAGCTCATGTAGATTTCTTGGGTTAGGCCATGCTTTTATTACCTCTAACTTTGATGGATCCATTTGGATACCATCTTTAGAGATAATATGACCTAAGTATTGAATCTCTTGAAGGAAGAATTTGCCTTTCTTTTGGTTGAGATAAAGCTTGTTCTCCCTCAATGCTTGAAAAATCACTTGGAGATGCTGCTTATGTTCCTCCAAAGACTTGGAGTAGATGATGATATCATCAAAGAACACTCCAGTGAATTTTCGATATGGTCTAAAAATTTTCTCCATCAAACGATTGAACATAGCTGGTGCATTAGTCAAGCCAAAAGGCATGACTAGATATTCATAAAGACCAAACGTTGTGCGAAACGCGGTCTTTAAGATATCTTCATCCACTATCCTTATTGATGATAGCCACTCTTAAGGTCAATCCTACTGAAGTAGGTAGAGCCTTGTAGCTTATCAAATAGATCTTCTACCCGAGGTACGGGAAATCTGGTTTTGATAGTGATATGGTTTAGTGCTCGATAGTCCACACACATATGGTATGTACCATCTTTCTTTTGCACTAAAAGGACTGGAGAACAAAAGGGAGAGGAACTAGGCCTCACCATCCCTTTGTCTACCAGCTCTTGTACTGGCCTCATGATCTCCTCTTGTTGAGCTTGTGAGACTCGATAAGGAGGCTTGTTAGGTGGTGAGCTTCCAGGAAGGAGCTCAATACGATGGTCATCATCCCCTCGTTTTGGAGGTAAGTCCATAGGGATATCATCGATGAACACATCTTGGAATCCTTTTAGAAAATTAGACAAGTCTAACTCTTCTTGATTCCTATCATTTACATTTGAGGAAACATTAGTATCTTTTGGAGACTCTTTCACAAAAATCATGTACGCAGAAACTGAGCTCTTCATTGACTTATCAAAAGAAAGAGGATTTACAAGTGGAATAGTGCGACCACGCTCACTAGCATCTATATACATGTTCTTTCCCCTGTAAGTGAAGTAAATTCTCCTTTCAGGGAACTTCATGTTGGCAGCCATGCGATCAAACCATGGTGCCCCTAGGATAACATCCTGATGATGGAGAGGAGAGATGAAGAAGTCTTCTTTGTCGACATAGATTTGGACATGAAGCCTCAACTTCCCAATCAAGGGAGTAACGGAGGCTTGTTGTCCCTTGAAAGCTGCATCAGCGACTATTATATCTCCCATCTCAAAAGCTTGAATGCCCAACTTGGTGGCCAACTCTATTGATATGAAGTTAAGAGTAGAGCCAGGGTCAAACAAGATGAAGGCATCATGCTCTCTTACCTTTCCCCAAGCATAGGAGAGTGATGATCCTTTGCAATGAGCATCTTCTTTTGGAGCTTCGATGGTGGAAGCTCTAGGAGTCTCATTGCGAGTATTCTTCTTGGGGCAAGAACGATAGCCATGTCCTTGCTCTCCACACTTGAAACACTTATGGTCCTTGCGAAAAGCTTCAAGCTCTTCAGGAGAGAGTTTGTTTTTACCTTTGTAAACTCCCTTCTCCTTGGACCGATTGTTGTTGTTGTTGTTGTTGTTGGAAGTGCCTTGGGAATTATTTTGAGCATTGGATTTCCCCTTTGCATCATTTTTATCTTTGTTTTCCATGGGCTTGACATTACGTCTAGCCCCTTGATGGAAATTGATGCGTGAAGCAACCATGGTGTGGTGGATTACTTCGGTAATAGTACCGGGCCGTTGAGAGTTGATGTATTCGTCCATCTCTTCAGGTAATCCCGCACAGAATTGCTGTCTTTGCTCGGCAAAGTCTATCTTTTGAAAGACAGTAGCTTTGAGATGTAAATCCCAAAACTTGTCTACATACTTGTTGATAGACTCACGAGAGAGAAGCTTTAAGCCACGCCATTCTGTAAGAACTTTATCTTTAGTATCGCTTGGCAGAAATTGCTTCATGATGGAAACTCGCAGAGTTTTCCATGTCTTTGGGGCTTCTCCATTGCCACAAAGGCTAGCCCACCATTGACGAGCTGATTTTTGGAAGTGCATAGCTACATGACGTAGCTTGGAGGACTCTGTGAAGCCCTCGTCCCCAAAGGCCGCGTCAAATTGCTGGATGAAGGCCAAGACTTTGGTGGTAGCACCAAAGGTGCCATCGTAGGTGAGAAAAGAGATACTCTTTCCTCCCTCCTTGAACTTCTTTAGCTTTTGTGACCTTCGCCATGCAGGAAATGATTTGCGATGTCCTCCCCTCTTATATTGTCTAGGAGAATAGCCATAACTTTCATCGGAAGAGGAGGAAGGTGAAGAAGAAGGAGAAGAGGGTGACCTCTTCCTAGCCCTTTTCTTCCTTTGTTTGCTCTCTTGCCTTTTACAGTGATGAGGAGAAGGACTATGGGTTGCTCTTTTCCTCTTGGGAGGAGTAGGATATCGTCTAGACTGCCTTCTTCGTGGAGCCACATCTTCAGAAGAACTTAAACTTTCATTGCTTTCTTTCTCTTTGGATTCCTCCTCTCGAATGGGAGAGTCTTCTTTTGGGGGTCTCTTCAAGAGGCCTCCTAAGCTCTCTCTCCTCTTGGAGAGGAAGGGAAATTCCATAGGCACGAAGTTGTTGAGTAACTTTGGCTTGCAAGGTAGGGTTGCCCATAGCTTGTTGCAACCTAGTCACAAGATAATTCACAAACATGGGAGCATCATCATTAGCACCTTCATGTGCAAAATCAAAGCTATCAATGTTCATTCTACTCTCTTGATTATTGTCAGCCATGTTAATAAAATTTTATGTATGTACTTAGTGTATGCTTTGGCAATTCAAAACCTTAGTTGCCACTCCTCTTAGCCTTTGAAAATTGGCTCTTAAGTATCTACACCCACGGCTCAAAGTGGTTAATTATAGAGAGTAGAGGAGTAGGTCTAACATAGCAGAGTTGCCAAGGGCTAGCTCCTTTCGGACTTCTTATGGCTAAATAATGGTAAAGCCGTAGGCAAGTCTAAAAAGACTCCATTATTAAGTCCAAAGCTCCCGAGGTGTGCACCATCCCCCACATAGTGGGCTTAACAAAACCGATATTAGATCCCAATTCCACTTACCCTATTATAATTAACAACATCAACCATTTATAGGCTACTTAAGGACCTCTCTTCTTAAGCAAGAAAAGAGAAACCAAATGCTCTGATACCAATGTAATGGAATTAGCCTATTCAACTTGAGAATACTTTCGAGAAATAACTTTGTGAGCATAGAGGGTAGACATAATTGAAGATAGCAACATAATCATAGCAATTAGTTAACTTGGCATGAACAATACTTTTGCAAGAGAGAGAATTTAGAGAACATGACAACAGTTGAGGACCGGATTTATGTGGAGCCGGTCCCCCCTCCAATAGGAATTTGTATTATGATTTCTCCCATTAAGAGAGACTTGTTACAATACATTCTTTGTGTTCCTTGTGACCTAGGTGATGCAATGAAGATGGAAAGCTTCATGCATCACAATCATAGCATAACATGAACTTGAAGAAAGCTTTAATTGTCCCAAGCCTCAGTCCCAAGACCTCAAACACCTTCGAAGGTGGAGAGAGCTAGCAGGGAATGAGGGTAGGGAAGAGGAAGAAGAAACATTTCATAGGAGAAAGAACTAGTTCCTCACTTATCATACTCTTGTTGCTAGCATACATAATAGCATAGTAATGAAGGAGAAGGAGATGACAAGCTCAAGCATTGAAGCATGGCTCTTGGTTGGATTTGCACTCCATAGCCAAGAGTGTTTGTGTAGGCTCTCAACCTCTACTTGCTTGGAGAGGGAGCTCTTGCACTTTGCATAGCACACCATGAGAGTGATTGTGAGTGTGTGTGGGTGAGTATACCCCTCAAGCAAGCCCCTAGATAGATTGGGTCGACCCCCCCTTGTAGCTCATGCTTGAAGCTCATTGGACCCTCCCAGGCCTAGCCAATCATGAGCAGGAGGCATTACAAGCAGTAGGGGTAGCCTTGAGACAAGTGTCCTCCTTTCCTTTTTGAGAGAGAGGGCTAGATAAATGCTAAAACAATTAGATAATTCATGTAATTTATCATTGGACCCCTTTGAAGCTTAGCCAATAGGCTTCAAGCAACACATGAAGGTAACACGGGTAGGGGCCTTACATGTGTCCTTGCTGCCTCTTCAAGTTGGGGCTTCCCTTGTGTGTGTGAGTGGGTGTTCTCTCTCTAGACCCTAGGAAAAGGGCTCGCCCCCCCTCTTGTAGGAATTCTTTTGACTTTAGGTGATCAAGCACCTTACTCACCAAGCATGACAAAGCACTTGAACTAGGGGGTGTTCCCACAAGCATCTCAGGCAAGCTTCTCAACGCACCTCAAGTACCTTAATCATGCAGCAAGTCAAGCACCTCAAGCATGGAGCCAGTCAAGCACCTCAAGCATCTTAATCAAGCACCTCAAGCAGGACAAACACCTCGAGCTTGGGCCGGGTTCCCACCTCAAGCTCAGCCCTAGCTTACCTAAGGTCAAAGGACTTTTACACACATTTCTTGGAGGTCTTCAATGAAGCTAACCCTAAGGTCTTATGCTCCATTGGTTAGCCTTACTCTTTGATAGACCATCTCCCTTTTGGGCCCCTTTACCATTGGCCCCGTGTTGAGATAGATCTATAAGCACATTTCTATATATTAACACTTGTTCCTGTTTATTCTCCCACATTAAGTGATCAATTTAATATGAGAAAATCATCTGGGTTGGTTAGATATTAGATTTTATGACATTACCTCTCTCTTGAAATCATAGTCGTCCTCGACTATGAGGTAGAAGAGATAAAGTCTTAGTCATTAGTCAATCGTACTTAGCGGGTAAAGGATCCCTTTTTACCCTACGACATCTTTCCAAGATGGATGACTAATCCATTTGGTGCTTGGGAGACATAGCTGCCGCAAGCATGTCTGCTCTTTAGTCCATTTCATTCTCCCAAAGTAGAGTGACAAATTCTACTTGGTGTTTGAGAGACGTCGTCATCACAAACATGATTCTAAGCATGTATACTAGTTAAATTTGTGCACAATTAAAAAGAGGACTAGTCATATAAGACAAAAACATGAGTGATTTAAAAGAAATTTGTACATTTGCTTACTCTAATGTAGCATTGTAAGCATTGACAAGGTTCATACTATCCTTAAGTTGTACTCCTTGCATCCATTTAGCATCTTCAAAAGGATAATTTTTGAACTTAATAAGATACCGTCGGATTATCTTTCCATGTCTTCGTACCTTGTCTTCATGCCGAAGGACAGCTTCGGGTTGTAGCACCTCTTCTTGGTCTTCGACTTCGGGAGGGTCTTCAATAATTGGTTCAATTGGTGGCTCTCCTTTGTAGGGCTTAAGTAAGCTTACATGAAAGGCATTGTGTATAAGCCAATGGTTGGGCAACTTGAGTTGATAAGCCGTCTCATTGATAGGCTTCAAGATTTGGAAAGGACCATAGTATCTTTTTGCTAGTTTAGCATAATACTTTTGATGGCCCGTAGGATTTTTTCCCGTCGTTTGCCTTAATCGAGCCTTAGGAAACTTGAGTAAGACCCAATCATTTTCTTTGAACATTAAGGCTCTTCTGTGCTTATCAGCAGCAGCTTTTTGCCTTTGTTGAGAGATGGCTATATCCTCCCTAATCTTTTGAAAAGATTCTTGTAGGTCACGGCTATACTCATCGGCGGCGAAGATCTTCCCATGTACTTTCAGTAGCAAGGGACTTTTAGGTCTTCCTTCTATGATCTCGAAAGGTGGTTTCCCCGTAGAAGTATGTACAGTATTATTGTAGGCATACTCTACTAGCGGTAAATACTTTTCCCATTGTGAGCGTTGATCTACTTCGGTAACATACGTTTTGAGTAGATCGAGTATCGTAAGATTGTCTATCTCACTTTGGCCATCCGTTTGTGGGTGATAGGCCGAAGAGAAATTCAATCTTGTTCCTAGATTTTCAAAGAGACCTTTCCAGAAATTAGTGGTCATTCTAGGATCTCTATCTGACACGATGGATGTGGGTAATCCATGGTGCTTGAAAATCTGAGATATGAAGAGAGTTGCCATTTGGTGTGCCTTAATAGTCTTTTTGACAGGAATGAAATGTGCTTGCTTGCTAAACCTGTCGACTATTGTCCATATTCCTGTATTCTTATGGATAGACTTGGGCAATCCAAAGTGAAATCCATGGATATACTCTCCCATGGTGAATTTGGAATAGGCAATGGCTGGAGTAATCCAGGTTGCTTCCCTCTATCATACTTGGTCTTTTGGCATACTACACATTTTGAAACATACTCTTGTATGTCCACTTTCATGGTAGGCCAATAGAAATACGTCTCTACTCCTCGGAGAGTAGGTTGAATACCTCTATGCCCTGCATATGGAGGAGCATGGGATTCATACATAACCTTCTCACGAAGGGAATGAGTAACACATAGCCTATTGCCGTGGAGAAGATAACCATCCTGCAAGGTGAATGGTTCCTCTTTCTTCCCCAAAGCAAGGGCTGACATTATGTCTCTAAAGTCAGGGTCAGTAGCATACTCATCTATCATAGAGGATAGATCATTGTGAGTAGCTATAGACACCGCATTAACTTTTGGTCGTCGTGAAAGTGCATCGGCAACTTGATTGTGCTTACCAGCTATGTGAGCAATATGGAAATTAAATTGCGAAAGAAAATTTGCCCACCGCATTTGTTTGTCGGAAAGCTTGGTTTGCGTCATGAAATACTTGAGACTTTGGTGGTCGATTCATAGGATAAATGGAGTCCCCAATAGGTAGTGCTTCCATGTGTCTAGGGCATGCAGAACAGCTAAAAGCTCTTTCTCATAAATGCCCAAGACTCGTTCATCACCATTGAGCCTTCGGCTCTCATATGCTATGGCATGCCCTTCTTGAAGCAAAACCGCTCCAAGGCAATCACCACAAGCATCACATTGGACCTCAAATGGCTTTGAGAGATCCGGAAGCACGAGAACTGGTTGGGAAGTAAGCTTCTCTTTGAGTTTTTCAAAAGCATTTTGCTCCTTAGCAGTCCATACAAACTTAACGTTCTTCTTAGTTAAGTCGTGTAGTGGTCTTGCTACTTGAGAGAATTTTGCTATGAAGCGTCTATAGTATGCACACATACCAATAAAGCTTCTTAGCTCATGTAGATTTCTTGGGTTAGGCCATGCTTTTATTACCTCTAACTTTGATGGATCCATTTGGATACCATCTTTAGAGATAATATGACCTAAGTATTGAATCTCTTGAAGGAAGAATTTGCCTTTCTTTTGGTTGAGATAAAGCTTGTTCTCCCTCAATGCTTGAAAAATCACTTGGAGATGCTGCTTATGTTCCTCCAAAGACTTGGAGTAGATGATGATATCATCAAAGAACACTCCAGTGAATTTTCGATATGGTCTAAAAATTTTCTCCATCAAACGATTGAACATAGCTGGTGCATTAGTCAAGCCAAAAGGCATGACTAGATATTCATAAAGACCAAACGTTGTGCGAAACGCGGTCTTTAAGATATCTTCATCCACTATCCTTATTTGATGATAGCCACTCTTAAGGTCAATCCTACTGAAGTAGGTAGAGCCTTGTATCTTATCAAATAGATCTTCTACCCGAGGTACGGGAAATCTGTTTTTGATAGTGATATGGTTTAGTGCTCGATAGTCCACACACATACGGTACGTACCATCTTTCTTTTGCACTAAAAGGACTGGAGAACAAAAGGGAGAGGAACTAGGCCTCACCATCCCTTTGTCTACCAGCTCTTGTACTTGCCTCATGATCTCCTCTTGTTGAGCTTGTGAGACTCGATAAGGAGGCTTGTTAGGTGGTGAGCTTCCAGGAAGGAGCTCAATACGATGGTCATCATCCCCTCGTTTTGGAGGTAAGTCCATAGGGATATCATCAATGAACGCATCTTGGAATCCTTTTAGAAAATTAGACAAGTCTAACTCTTCTTGATTCCTATCATTTACATTTGAGGAAACATTAGTATCTTTTGGAGACTCTTTCACAAAAATCATGTACGCAGAAACTGAGCTCTTCATTGACTTATCAAAAGAAAGAGGATTTACAAGTGGAATAGTGCGACCACGCTCACTAGCATCTATATACATGTTCTTTCCCCTGTAAGTGAAGTAAATTCTCCTTTCAGGGAACTTCATGTTGGCAGCCATGCGATCAAACCATGGTGCCCCTAGGATAACATCCTGATGTTGGAGAGGAGAGATGAAGAAGTCTTCTTTGTCGACATAGCTTTGGACATGAAGCCTCAACTTCCCAATCAAGGGAGTAACGGAGGCTTGTTGTCCCTTGAAAGCTGCATCAGCGACTATTATATCTCCCATCTCAAAAGCTTGAATGCCCAACTTGGTGGCAAACTCTATTGATATGAAGTTAAGAGTAGAGCCAGGGTCAAACAAGATGAAGGCATCATGCTCTCTTACCTTTCCCCAAGCATAGGAGAGTGATGATCCTTTGCAATGAGCATCCTCTTTTGGAGCTTCGATGGTGGAAGCTCTAGGAGTCTCATTGCGAGTATTCTTCTTGGGGCAAGAACGATAGCCATGTCCTTGCTCTCCACACTTGAAACACTTATGGTCCTTGCGAAAAGCTTCAAGCTCTTCAGGAGAGAGTTTGTTTTTACCTTTGTAAACTCCCTTCTCCTGGGACCGATTGTTGTTGTTGTTGGAAGTGCCTTAGGAATTATTTTGAGCATTGGATTTCCCCTTTGCATAATTTTTATCTTTGTTTTCCATGGGCTTGACATTACGTCTAGCCCATTGATGGAAATTGATGCGTGAAGCAACCATGGTGTGGTGGATTACTTCGGTAATAGTACTGGGCCGTTGAGAGTTGATGTATTCAGCCATCTCTTCAGGTAATCCCGCACAGAATTGCTGTCTTTGCTCGGCAAAGTCTATCTTTTGAAAGACAGTAGCTTTGAGATGTAAATCCCAAAACTTGTCTACATACTTGTTGATAGACTTATGAGAGAGAAGCTTCAAGCCGCGCCATTCTGTAAGAACTTTATCTTTAGTATCGCTTGGCAGAAATTGCTTCATGATGGAAACTCGTAGAGTTTTCCATGTCTTTGGGGCTTCTCCATTGCCACAAAGGCTAGCCCACCATTGACGAGCTGATTTTTGGAAGTGCATAGCTACATGACCTGGCTTGGAGGACTCTGTGAAGCCCTCGTCCCCAAAGGCCGCGTCAAATTGCTGGATGAAGGCCAAGACTTTGGTGGTAGCACCAAAGGTGCCATCGTAGGTGAGAAAAGAGATACTCTTTCCTCCCTCCTTGAACTTCTTTAGCTTTTGTGACCTTCGCCATGCAGGAAATGATTTGCGATGTCCTCCCCTCTTATATTCTCTAGGAGAATAGCCATAACTTTCATCGGAAGAGGAGGAAGGTGAAGAAGAAGGAGAAGAGGGTGACCTCTTCCTAGCCCTTTTCTTCCTTTGTTTCCTCTCTTGCCTTTCAGAGTGATGAGGAGAAGGACTATGGGTTGCTCTTTTCCTCTTGGGAGGAGTAGGCGATCGTCTAGACCGCCTTCTTCGTGGAGCGACATCTTCAGAAGAACTTAGACTTTCATTGCTTTCTTTCGCGCTACAAAGAAAGAGGTAAACACAAAACAAAGCACATCTCCCCTCTTTCCCTTTTGTTTTGTACTCTACACACACACACACACACACACACACACACACACACACACACACACACACACACACACACATAAATACAAATAAATAGAGAAAATAGAGAATCCATAACATACCTCGTTCATTTGGAAATGATTGTTTTGCACGGCTTGTTTGAAATGGTTGCTTTGCTACGCTTCCTTGAAAATGGTTGCTTTGTTAGGTTTGTTTAGAAATGATTGATTTGCTCAGCTTGTTTGGATAGAATGCTATATATATATATATATATATATATATATATATATATAGAGAGAGAGAGAGAGAGAGAGAGAGAGAGAGAGAGAGAGAGAGAGAGATAAATTTAAAGAGAGGGAGATAAATGAAGGAGGATAAATAGAGAGAGAGGAGAAGGGAAATAGATAGAGGAGGAGAGAAATTAAGAGAAAGAGAGATAGATAGATGAAGAGAGTGAGAGAGAAAGAGTGATAGAGGTAGATAAAGAGAGATAATTAATGAGAGGGAGATAAATGGAGAGAGATAAAGAGAGAAAGAGAGAGATAATTAATGAGAGGGAGATAAATGGAGAGAGAGAGAGAGATAAAGAGTGAAAGAGAGAAAGAGGGAGAGAATTAATGAGAGGGAGATAAATGGAGAGAGAGAGATAGATAAACAGAGAATGAGAGTGATAGGGATAGATAGAGAGAGAAAAAGAGAGAGAGAGAGAGAGAGAGAGAGAGAGAGAGAGAGGGAAAGAGAGAGAAAGAGAGAGAGAGAAAGAGGGATAGAGAGAGAGAAAGAGGGAGAGAAAGAGAGAGAGGGAGAGATAGAGAGAGAGAGAGAGAGAGAGAGAGAGAGAGAGAGAGAGATGAGGGATAGATAGAAAGAGAGAGAGAGAGAGAGAGAGAGAGAGAGAGAGAATAGAGAGGATGAGGGATAGATAGAAAGAGAGAGACAAAGAGATAGGGAGAAAGAGTGTGGGAGAGAGAGATAGGGATAGATAGAAAGAGAGACAGAAAGAGGGAGAGATAGAGAGGGAATGAGAGAGAGAGAGAGAGGGAGAGAGATAGATAGAGAGAGAGAAAGAGGGAGATAAAGAGGGATAGAGAGAAAGAGGGAAAGAGAGGGAGAAAGAGAGAGAGGAACCTGAGAATGTTTCTACGTAGTTAACACTAAACCATGAGTGTCTAAGGTTATTTTTGTTATTTGCAGGCATGGCCATCCTACACCTACCCTTCTCAGGTTCCTCCACCGGTCGTAGAGCCATACCTAAAGTGGGCTATCTCTTTACGAGAGCAGTACCACTGTTCGTCGACGGAGGATTTGTTTGGCGTCTACACTCCGCAGCAACTTGCGACCTAAGGTATTTCTTCGCAAACTACACCATACGGGAGTCAGGGAGGAACTCGTTACCTACAAATCCTCGCACCGACTGTACCTTCCTCTACTCTACCTTCTTATCGTCCTACTCCTATTCCATCACATGGTCCTACTCCCCTTGCATCGTAGGATCCCACTCCCATGGCATCACAGGGTCCTACGCCACTCCATTCTACTCCTGCTTTGCCAGAACATCGTCGACGAACTTCCTCTAGCAGCATGCATCGACGCTTTTCTCAAGATAGCAAGCCTCGTGAGAGACGAAGCGGCAACAGATCTTGTGGTTTCGCATATTTTGGTAGTGGCCGGGGAACGGAGTCCCCACTTTTAGAGCGCCCCTGACGCAGAGGACAAAGATATTGACCCACCCGTGTCAGACACGCATGGGCGCTACTACAGGGTTAAATATGGCGGGGAGATGGAATTTGGCACAGCACAAGGCAGGGAATTTCGATGGCATCTATAATTTCTTATACATTCAACATATAAGAACTGTTTTATAAAGTTTAGAGACCAGCTGCCCGATCATGCACGATACATTGAGGACGTTCTGTTAGCTAGATTCCAAACGCCTCGATCAACGTTTTTCACAATAATGGTTGGAGGGCCACATAAAGACATTTCTAAAAAACAAGCAGTCCAGTGTACGGCGTGCAGCAGTCAACCAGGTGAGAGATCGAGACTGGAGGCAACATGGCAGACGCGGAGTGGGAGTGGGCAATTAAAGAGAAGAGCAATCAAGCTGCGACGGGCTTATCATACAGACAACAACGTGAGGCTCGCACAAGACAAACTCCCACGCACTATGGTTCAAGAGGCAAGGGAGCTTGGAAGGATAAATATGTAAGATTAATTGAATTATAACGTCAATCGGTGATTATAAAGATTTTAGTTGATTTGGTATTGTTATTGCTAACTTAAGAAAATATCACTCTCTCTTGACCAACCAGAGACAGGGTCAAGTATTGGGAGCGACATACTGAATTTGATACTTGGCAATGGTTGTTTGAAAACAACCACATCTCTCACGAGCAATTCGACATGGCGGTTAGACCACTACAAGCGGTAAGTTTAAACAAGTATTTTGTATCAATTGTTTTGAGCTGTTTATAATTGTTTAATTTGGTTTGGTTTTATGTAGAGTCAAAGTGATCCAACGTACGTGCCTCTAGATGACGATGAGATAGAGAAGCATTAGATAGAAAAATGTTTTGTCCAAACTTTCGTAAAGTCCCAATGTGGCACAATGTATATACAACTATTTACTTTTTATTATAACTTTTTTAAATAGTTGATCTTCTGCATTTTAAATTGTCAAGGTAAAGTCAATTCAATTTCAATTCTTTGGTATTTTTTATACTCTTCCAAAAAGCAATTGATGTTTCATTGTTTTATGCAGGTCAAGAATAAAGGTGCTCATTTGGGCCATCCAAAATTGGGTGGCCCAGATGAGCACCTTTATTTTTGAATTAGCATGTAGCGGCAATAAGAGCGGTTTGGCGATTGGCGGTAAAGCAGCGGGTATATTACCACGCTTATTACTAAGAAACCACTATCGCATCCATAGTCGTGGTTATTGCCGCCCTCACAAATTTTTCTCTCTCCTTTTTCCTTTGTTTTTCCACGACAATGCTAGCGGTTATAAACAACTCGTCTTATAGTGTTTGCCTCCCGAACCATAGTGCATGGGAGTTTGCCTGGCGCGAGCCTCGCACTGTTGACTATGGAATGAATCTCCGTTGTAGCTTGCTCACTCTTTTCTTGCATTGTCCATTCCCACTTTGCATTTGTCATATTGCCATGACGATAGCTGTTGTTTGGATTTGCGACTTTGTTGGTTGTTGTGCGTCGTATACTTGATTTCTTATTTAAAAAAAATATTTTGATATACCCCTCCAATCATTGTGTTGAGAAATGATAATCAAGAGTATTCAAAAATCAAGCATGAAACGCTTCCTCGATGTAGCACGCATGATGGGAGATGTGGTCTTTGAATTTTATAAAACAACTCTTATACATCGAGTGTATAAGAATCGAAGATGGTGCCAAAATGCTATGTCCTATGCAGTATAAAATTCGATCCCGCCACCATACTTTACCTTGTAGTAGCACCCATATGTCTCTGGCATGGGCACATTAGTGTCCTCGTTCTCTACGGTTGGAGCGGCACGCTCCGAAACAGGTGAGTCCATCCCCCCTTCACCACCAAAACAAGCGTCCCAACAAGAGCCCCTATTGCTTCATCTATGCTCGCTACCCTGAGACAAACAATGACGTGCACTACTAGAAGACGCTCTTAGATCACTTGTGGACAATCGAGGAGGCTCAACTGAAGCAGGAGTCAAATGGAATGATGTAGGGTCCACTGATGCAAGGGGACATGTCCCTACGATGGAAGGAGGGTGGGCCGACAAGAAGGGAGGGTAGAAGGAGGTGCCATCAGTAGGATGCTCTAGAGGTATAAAGTCTCTCCCTGGCTCCCCCATGTTGCGGTCTGTTGTGAAAGACCATGGGCCGCAATCTACTATGCACTGTAGCGGCCAAACAATTGTTGCAACAAATGTAGGTATTTATCACATAAAGATAATGCATGCTATAGATCTGGATCTACAATCGGTGGAGGAATTTGTGCCTCCAAACTTGTAAAAGGGCCATGCCTACAAATAACGAAAAGAAATCTATACTCATACTCACAAAAAACTAGTTACAGATAAATCTAAGTCCAATGTTTGGACGTATCATCTTAAGATTTGGGTTCACTGGAGGTGATATCCACCTGGATGAGCACCCACTTAGGATGTGAACCAACCAAAGGAAGAATGCGATAGTTTCTCCCCACCAAATGGTCTCTCGTCCAATATCTACAAGAGATGCATTGGAAAGTATTAGGACCTAGCCGTTTTTTTACTCTCCCTATACCTAATCTACATACCTAGCATGTATACACACAAGCTCTATCATATATATACACACACATGAATCTACATACATACATACACACACACACACACACACTCACATAAAGATACATATATACAAGAATATTTTATTGCTTACATACATGTATATACATACATATACACTCACTCACGTAGATACATATCAACATGCATCCACATATACTATTAGAACTAAGTAGGGGCTAGTAGTACCAATAGTCTAGTGGCACCTCTTTAGATATCATCACAAATCTCAATCGTGGTAAAACCAAGGGTATGCTACGGTAATCCATACATGAATGAATCAAAAACCAAAACGTCATGGTTAAAAAGAGACTCTACCCAAAAGGAAGTGTTTAATCCTCTTTCTCTTCCCTCTTTCTTCTCTCTCTCTCTCTCCCCCTCTCTCTCTCTCTTCTTCTCTATACCTCTCTCCCTCTTTCCTCTCTTTCTTTCTATCTCTATCTCTATCTCTCTCCCTCTTTCCTCTCTCTCTCTCTCTCTCTCTCTCTCTCTCTCTCTCCTTATGTCTATCTCTGTCCCTCTTTCCTCTTCATCTCCTCCTCTCTCTCTCTCTCTCTCTCTCTCTCTCTCTCTCTCTCTCTCTCTCTCTCTCTCTCTCCAACTTTAGGGTTTGCTCGTAAGATACCAACAGACATGAGTTCGAGATGGTTTGCGACAGCAGATCAGTTAGGGTTGCGATAGCAGAAGCTTTAGGGTTTGTTGTAAGACAGGCCTCGACAGTTTATCTCTCTTTGGCATGTCTCTCTTCTCTTCTCCCTCTCTTGCAAGGTAGCACGCATGTGTGAAGGCAAGGGCATAGAGCTAAAAAAAACCCTAAATGTGCGGCAGACTACTACATGAAATCATAATCCAATCTTGAGAGGTTCTTCATGTCAACAATCTCTCTCTCTCTCTCTCTCTCCCCCCTCATTTTCTCTCTTTATAGTAGGTCTCCTCCCCTCGCTCTCTCTCTATCTATGTGTTTGTGTGTGTTTCCTATCTCTACAGTAGAGCTCTCTCTCTCTCTCTCTCTCTCTCTCTCTCACACACACACACACACACACACACACACACACACACACACACACACACACACACACACGTTGGAGAGGGGGAATGGGGGACGCACCCAGCACGCTAACACGGCTGCCTCCTGTAGCCCAGGGCACACACAACACCCCAATCCACTTGGTGAGCACCTTCTACTCGCACGTCTCACCAAACCACACACACACACGTGCTCACACAGACGCACATGAACTCACACGGCCATCACACAATCCACACCCACATAATGACACCAATAGCCGTCTCCCGTGGACCACACACACACTCTCTCTCCCTCTTTGCAGACGGTATGTCGGGGGGAACACGGCCACACACAACCGCACACACTCTCAATAGAGCAGAGAAGAAAGGGGGGAAGGGGAAAGCACAACGCAATTGCTCATATGGAGGGACTCCTTCTTCACTTGCATAAAAGCGTTTATACAAGACCGCCGCCGCTCATCGGCGTTCATCCAAACAAAAAGGGACGAGCCTCGCTCAAGTCCGACACCAAGCTTCCATGGCTTCCTGCTCCTCGCAAGCTCCTCTTCGCTTCCCAAACGAGCGAGCACCAAAAAACCCCTCCACTCTTTTTTTTCCAAACCCCCCCAAAAAAAACTCCATTTTTCTCACTCTCAAGGTGGCCACGACGGCACCATCATTTCCCTCCTTCTCTGTCGTTTCCCTCCTCCTCTTTTTTTACTTTCCAAAAAAACCTTTCTTCTTTTATTCTTTTTGCCAGCGCCCTTTTGTAAACCTCCTTCCAAGTTGCTTATACTTTGGCATTTTAACTGTTTAACCCTTTTTTTCCATGTCTAGCCACCATTATCTTTAGCATTTGCAACCAAGGGTTTTAAGCATTCGATTCCGGCAGAGTCGGTGCTTGCGTACGATCAAGCTTGCCACGTAATTCTTTCTGATCACGGCACATGGGAGTTCCACTTGTCGGCTCCAAACTCTGAGAGCTTTACCATGTCTTGACCGCCCCACAGCCTCGAACAATACATAAAAGTAGAAAAAACCCAATTTTCCCCTTGTCTCGTGGTCGTCTGCTAGCTTGAACTGGGCGTATCTCCGTGCCCATGACCTCGATCACCGAGCTGTTAATCCCTGTCAACTTCACGTAGCATGGGCCACCCTCTAGAACCTGGTTGAAACTCAAAAACCATCGAATGGCACGCCTTTCAATGTTGTTAAGTGGACACACACTCGATCTCCGACAAATATTCAACATGCAATAACTTTCCCTCTGGAGCTCCGATTGATGATTCGAGAAGGCCGGCATGCTCCACAACTCGAGCACTTCCCGTGTATCATTTCACACCCGCTTTGGCCAACCACCTGTGCCCGTCCAATCCGGCGAGGATTTGGAAACGCATCCCACTTCAACTTGCCATATCTTGCACATCTGGGCTCCGTTTGACAAGCCGCCTGGATCTGCTCGAAAAACACATCAAGCACCATATTTCAGCACACAAAACCATCACTTGGGACACATGAGGCCACCATCCAATTTAGCACCTTGCAGCATACTATTGGCCTAAAAAGCCACATCAAACATACATTTACACATCCACCTCACTGCAGCCACACTTCATAGCTGCACTACCACCATACCATGCACCAGCTTGCATATATATCACTGCATGGGACATCTTCTACCGTCGACAGCATTTGGTTGTACCATCATTGCCCACCCCCTTGTTGAGCATTTATGCTCAACCAAAAGCATACTCACTGCACACCAAAATGACATAACCACACCAACATTGAGCAAACCTCAAACCACACCACAACCTGTATGTAAAATATATACATAGATCCTGCTGTGCTGCCTTCCTTTAGGCGGGTTACCCATCCCCCTGCTTTATCCACTATCATCTACTAGGGTCAAACACCTGGCACTGGTCTTGTCCATCCACAAGTAGAAATTCCCTATAGTGTTGCACCCCAACACAAACACAATAGTGCACCCAAAGTGCACACAATATAGCCTCACAACTCCACACAGCCACTGGAATCCAAGCACTCAAAAGAGCACTATTGTGCTCCCCACTTTGCCCAATGGCCACACCAATTGACATACCAGCATCGACGGACAAACCAACATCAACGGACAAACCTGACCCTCTCACCCAACCATGTAAAGTGGAGGACTCCTCCATAGACTCCTCTTAACTGGCGACATGCCCACTACAATGCTGCACTCATAAGCATGGCTTTCATGACCCAATGGCACATCTCCCTTGATGGCTTCATAGCACCCATAGCCTACTCTTCCTCTTCACCCATGGCCAAATGCACATGTTCATCACCCAAAGGCCTCTCTAACAGCATCATACCATTGCAGTCCATGCCTGTGGCATCCTCAAACACTGTATCCTCATGTTCATTGGAACCAAGAGAGCCACATGGCTCCATCAATGCCTCTTGCAGACCATCCTCTTCAACCTGTTCACTCTCCACCTCCATGGCAGCTTCCTCTTTGGCCAAGCTCCGTACCTACCTCACTATCAAAGCACACTGCACGGCCGCTTTAACCAACATCACCATAAGCATGGTGCCGCACAAAACCTTTACATGCATATCCTCAGTCCCAAGCTTGGGCACTTCCACCTGCTGTTCAGCCACATTGGCAACCATCACATCTTTATATACCAAACCAGACAACTCTACATGTACCATCTCCAGCTCACTAGAGTCCGTGTGCGCTCCTTGCCGCACTGTCGAAGCAAGGGACTTGCCAATACACCGTATGCGAGCCACAAACGGCTCCAAGCACACAACAAGCCTAAACTAGCAAGCTCAAGAGAACAAAGGGTGTGTCACTCACCGCTCTACGCTCGCCTTCGTGGTGGATTCCTCGCCACGATGAAGAAGAAGCTGCAGTCGTGCCGCGCTCAACCGCTTCGCCACTGTCGTGCCTTCGTAATGCTCGATCGCACACACACTCTCCCTCTCTCTCTCTCTCTCTCTCTCTCTCTCACACACACACACACACAAGGAGGTGAAGAAGAAGAAGATGGAGATGGAGATGGAGCAAGAGCACTCTTCAATTGCACAAATGAGAGAATGAGTAAAAATTAGGTTTAGTTGGCTTTTATAGGAGCTCACCCCATTCACACTTGGGCGCCCATGCTTAGCCAACTAATCCCTTGAATGTCCCAGTTAAAGTGCGCCTCTCATCGGCGATCACTCTACCTTTCCCTATTGGACCGACAAGCCCGGTACCTGACTCTAAATAATACTTAATACACGTCCGTCGTAGGTGATAGGGTGTCCGTGAGCCGTGAGGGTTAACATGCCCCCCTTCCTGATGTAGATTCCGTCCTCGGAAGCTATTGAGTTGAAGCTGGTTCGTCGAGGTGGAAGAGCATTTGAGATGAATGTCCTTAGCCTTCTTCAGTCACTGCAAAATCAAACAACATTGGCACAGTAATGGCATTCTCTTAAAAAGCATATGCAGTTTTAGGTAGACAAATTGATTGGTAAAAGAATTTCAAACAATTTGGTAGCAATGAACATTAAATTGCAATGTAATCAAATGCATAAACAGATGTACAGGTAGAAAATTAAACAAGTCTGGGGTCGCTAATTTGACGGTCGAAAGGCACTAGAGATCGAATATTAATACCATGGATAAGCTTCTTAATTTTCTGTGGTCAATTAAGTTGTTTAATCGCGAGAGCCAAGTATTCATGTTCGAGGGCTGACTAGAGGCTATATCTAGAAAACCTTGTAGTTAAGCTACCATAAAAGGAATTTCTCATGAAATCATCGCCTAACTGATTACTTTTTCTTTGACCCCCCAAAGTCTTTTCACATTGATTCAATTATGATGTGTGTGCTTATTTTGTATGCCTTGGGTTTTTTGCTTTTCAAGGAAAAGCGCCCACACTGGGAACCTCTAGGGCTCTAGTACCATAGGCAATACATGTGAGTGAAGTACCAAATCAAGCCGAGATTTCTCTTCCAGCTTAAGATTTTACATTGTGGCACTTTGATTTTTTGCTTGTTCATTTTCAGCATTTAAATTTTGTAACTTTGGGGGGTCATATAACACTGTTACCCTCCCCAGGCTCATCACATTAGTAAACTCCCTTTATAATACTTAAGCTAAAGGTCAATAGGGTTAAGCCCACTAGAAAGCCCTAGTACATTTCATACAATGCTGCCTAAATCGGATTAAGAACCTAAGTAACCATTGCTTATTAGGAAGGCATTCCCCATGGTATTAAGAGAAGATTTCTAATACCTAGCTTGGTCAAACTAGCTTAGTCGGACTGCTTGATTTTTAAACCTAGACAAGTGATTATGACAAAACATTACATTGAATTAAATGTTTGATACTAAGCCAATACGCTGAATATTATGCTACCAATCACAATCAAAGCAGAAAATCATAGATGCAAAAAGATAAGGGCAATGCTAATGGACAAGAAACACCTGTTTGTGTTGATGGTCGCGCTTGATTTGAAGTGTGAACGAGAGAAGGGTTCCATGAAGGTCCAAATCCCATCAATAGCAACACGCTCCTGTACACACTATGAAATACAAACAATACCTTTAGGAGGCACATCAGTGGGAAAAGAGAACTTTGCTAATCTCTCGACTCTAAAACAGAAACACTCTATCGTACTAATCTTACTTACCCTCCATCACTCAAGTGATGAGGATCAAAGGTGTTTTATGGCATAGGTTTCTGTTTCACTGTACCCATTGTGACATGTGTAGGTCTGAGTCAATGTTTTGACTTTTAATGTGCATACTCGTTTGCTAATTGCTCTTGCTCTTTATTTATTTTTTTATTTTTTTTGAGTATAAAGCTTTATATGTACATTCCCTAAGATTGGAGATTAAGAGGTCAAGGAAAAAGGTTGAGAGGGAAACAAGTGAATGATGGATGTCCACAAACACTCCCCCCTTCCTTGGGTAGATCATACCGTTTGAAATGAGCTTGTCACCTTTTGAAACCAATTGTTCCAGTTGGTAATAGGTGAGGATTTTTGCCAGTAGTTTTCTATTACCCTAGGTGCCTTGTCAAGTTGCAACGGTGGTAAGGTACTCTCCCAGGATCGAACTTGAAATGGTTCATTAGGTGATTCTTGAACACTGGGAGGTGTGGATTCTTTTGTAGCTTCATGGAGGTCCACTACTATAGATGGAGGCTGTGTAGAAGCTTTTACCTCTATGGATGTATTACATGAGGAGCTAGAATCTTCATGGGACTCCCCCCTTCCTGAGCTAGGTGGAACAAATCGTTCTTTCTTTGGTACCCAAACTAGCTCGGGAGCGGGTGTGTAGCATTCTGTGATTTTTTTCTTTTCACGATCATTGATTCGTTTTGGAGCTACGGGATTGGGCTCACTTGGGTCAGGTGATAGGTAAGAGCACAATCTACGTTTTGGCACCCAGATTTGATCATTTCCTTGATAGTAGCCTTGGGCTTCCAATAGTCGTTTAGGGATCCATCGCAACATTTTCTTACTTTTCTTGGATCGAGTGGTACGTTTCTTACAAGGCTTCTGTTTTTTAGCACTAGCTATGGTCACTAAACAAGCTTTAGGGACCCACTTGTATGTTTTCTTCGTTACATTAGGATGAGTCTTGTCAGAAGCGATATGCATTGCTTGTAGCATATTTAAGGGTATAGGCATTTCATCCCCCTCAGGTGTTACCCAGGTCGTCCCCCTATTTCCCCAAGTGTCTATGGTTGATGCTAGGTGGACCCAATCCACATTGTCCGATTCCGTCATACCCGGTAGGATATCCATATAAGGAGAATCTTGGCCAATGTCTGTATCCTTCTTACAAGTGTAACAATATTGTAGTGGGGCCGATTGAACTGTGGTGTCAGAGCGATGATCAATAATGGTTTTACTCCCTAAGGGGTGTACCTTACCAGTCACCAAATCCACTCTAAGGACAGAGTCTTGGAATTGCAAATAGACATGATTTTTAGACCAATCGTGAACCATTTGTGCTTCCCTCATGAATGGTCGTCCTAAAATCATTTCATATGACATAAGGTGTTTAGAGAAATCCATTACAATGAACGTATGTCGTACCTTGTGTCCTAGAACTTTGATCTTAAGATCCTTGAGCATCCCCATAGGTTTGGCTATGGTACCATTTGCCATCTTTACCACAATGTTAGTAACACTGAGGCGGGGTTTTCCCATGGATTCCCAACAATCTTTTGTAACGATGCTAACTCCCGCACCACCATCAAGAATTCCCTTTATAGTTAATCCCTTGGTAGTGACGGGTAGGGTCGCATTAGACTCGTCGCCTTCAAAATACTGCCCTAATTCGTTAATGGGTACCTCGATCACAGACTCATGTCCATCTAAGTCAAGTGATTGCACATGATTTTCCTCATCAATCATAATCGAGTCAGGCCTATTTGGTTGCGCAAACTGCGGTAATCCCGTTTGTAGCTCTCCGTTAAGGAATGCTCGAAGTGCAAGGAATAACTCAGGATCTCCATACAGCTTTGCTATGATCGTGGTTCGAACCTCAGAAGACATGAAGTCCATTAGTTTGGCAACATTCATTGGCGTTTTGCAGGGTGTAGGTCCTTGACTAGGAACTGGTGAGGATGGAATCTCATATTCCTCAATGGGATCAGGTATTCCTTCGTTAAACATCCTTTCCAACAAGAAGGGTGTATGCTCACTTTCTAATGTCCCGTCCTCACTCCCTTCTTGGATGATACTAGATATGGCTAACGGTCTATGGTTCATGTGGGGTGGATGAACTTGCGTGGGAAACAGTGTGTCATGAATTTTGATATGCATGGGTTCTGGTTCTAGTTTCCTTTGAGTCTCCTCCACTAAACCTCTTAGATGTTTCACCTGCTCAATCTCGTCTACTGGGTTTGGGTACGTCCCAATCTTCTTTTTACGATTCTTCCCTTTTTGCCCCTGCGGTTTATCTGGGGGGTCTTGGATTGGATTTGGAAACACTTGTGGTGTTTTCAGAGGCTCTTTATGGTTTTCTCTTATTCGGCTTTCATTTGGTTCCATGTTACGGTTTTCTTTGTCGGTCTTTCCCTTTGTGGTATTGGTTCTAGTCTCCATTGTCTCGACTGAATCTGAATCATCCTCGAGGTCATTCATATACACGGGGTCATCTCTTGTTCCTATGTTTGTTTTGGAACTTGGCTTTGAATTTTCCGTATTCTGTGACTTCTTCCTTCGTGTCTTCTTTTTCTTTGCTTGGATAACTGACGCGGTATCTCTCTCTTCGAGGATATGTCCTAGCCCTTGAAGCATGGACCGTGTAATCGCATAAGCGGGTGCGACGGGTGGTATTGGCGATGTCACACTAGCAATTTCGACCAAATTTAGGGGTGTGATTTTAGGCGCATTTGGGTTATAGGGGCATTGGGCAATCAAGTGATCTATGCCACAACGATTACATGTGAGTATTGGCATTGCAGACGTGCTCCCTTGATTCATTTGCATCTGTGCAGCATTCTTTTGCAGCCTAATAGGGCACTCCGCTGCTCGATGTGGTCGACCACACTCGTAGCATTGAAGAGGTGGCCTCCTAGCCTAGGTGTTGATATTTTGACCTTTGGATGCGAGAGCAGCAGCTTGATAAACCGGCTTGACTTGCCCCCAACAATCTTCCATGTAGTATATAGGACACTCTTCCAATGTATCAAGTCCGTAGGCAATACTAGTGTCTATTTCCTCCTCACAGCCATCTGGATAAGCATTAGATGGCTCGCAACCCACTTGGTTCATAGGGGCGACTCTTGGATGCGGGGGCTGCGGTCCTAGCACAGGAGGTGGTAGCGGTGTAGCTTGTACAACATTTTGAGGTCTAGGGACCATGTGTTGCGGTAGTTGCTCAACAGGTGGAGTAGGCATCAATACAGGAGCTCGAGGCGCATCCGTCCAGGCTACAGGTGGTCTATTTGCCATCATACGTTTGATCATTAAACAATCCTTAGCTTGGTGACCATACCTACCACATGTGTTGCAAGTTCCATTAAATTTTACTCTAAACGTAGGGCACTCACTAGTGCTATGTGGACCTAAGCAAATGGAACACCATTGTTGCTCCCTTCTTGGATACATGTGACTATTTTGAGGGGGTCGATTATCCTTAAGAGACTCTTGGATTGCCTTGGTGAGGTCTGTCAAGAATGTCTCAAATACCTTTGGCTCATTGGCAATGGGCTTTGCAGTCATGGGTTCATACTCAATGGCTTGTGAGCTAGTGGATCTCGTGTCAATAGACACCCTCATGCCTGCTATCATCAAGTTGTCCTCTAATTGGATTGCATTGGTAGTGACATCTTCCCAGGTTGTGATACCTCTAATCACTAGTCCATTATAGATTCCTTCATTCCTCAACCCGCGGATGAATCGATCAAGCAGTTGGTTATTGTTGAAGCGCTCATTTACAGGGCAACGAGAGTTTAAGTGCTTTAGACGACTAATGAAGTCCCTTACTGACTCTCCTTCCTTACGTTCGGCCTTCTGTAGCTGAGATGCTACACCCCAAAGAACACCTTCTCGTATGTACTCCTTTAGAAACAACCTTCGAAGGGTAGGGTAGATTGTTTTCTCGTCCACCCTTAGGGTCCTATACCAATCTCCAGCCTTCCCACTTAATGTCAAGCTTAAGGCATTGCACTTATGTAGTTCGTTGCGTTCCCCTAAGGAATCACATACTTGTTCAAACACTTCAATGTGTTTCCTAGCATCTTCGTCCCCATTGAATTTTTGCGTGAGTTTGGCAATTTGTACTGCCTTACTTCTAGGCTCTCTATCAGATGCGTGACACATATTTTCCGCGATAGATTGACCTATGGTTTGAGCAAACGCTGCCAAGTCACCTATGTGAGGAGGCAGGGCCGGTGGAGGTACTCTTGGAATCATATGTGGGAGAGGGATGGGTGCCAGTCTTGGCATATGTGTGAATGATGCAGGATATGGAACATAACCGGGCATAGGTCCACTCGGATAAGGGCTAGGGAGCGGCACTCGAGGAGCGTAAACAAGTGGTACTATTGGACGTGTGGGGGCCATGTGTGCATAAGGGGCTAGAGGCACATATGGTCGAGGCCCCATATTAGGTACTACGACACTAGGTAGTGGCACTGCGCTAACCGTAGATGTCATCGGTACATTCTCTGTCAGGCTTATCCCTGGAGTGAGCACTGTGTTTTCCTTAATAGAGGGTTGAGCCAAGTTAGGGAACCTAAAGTTTTCGCTCGGAGGCTCAGATTGCATAGAGACCCCAGGTGAAATGACGTAAGATGGGTCCATGGGGCTCAATAGAGGAGTCTCCATTTGTGATAGAGTAGGCTGTTGAGCCTTGCTCGTATCCAGAAATCTCATGGGGCCAGTTGAGAGTATATTTACCCCTCGGTTTTGCCTTTCGGATTGAATAATGCCATGGATAACATTACAGATCATTTTCTGTTGATCTTCGATGCTCGTGGCACTAGAGGTGGATTGTACAATCTCTATCCATCCTACATGGTAGGCGTGGCCAGAGTGTAGATCCGTCAACACCTCAGTGTGGAGGTCGTATGTCCAATGATCATTAATGAACCATCCTTCTAGAGTCGACGTGTTAACGGTTTCTTGTGAGGTAGAAGCAATGTTGCTCCCCGTGGTTTTACTTGTCACCAACGGTACTCTAGAGGGAACTTCTGGAGGAGGCAGCTCAACAGGGCCTTCTTGGTAAGAAGTTGGCAGGATATCTACATGGACACTCTTTGGGGGTGTGGGGTCCACGTGCGATGTGAAAGGAGAGTCCACTTCCCCACCCCCTTCTTGTGCTTCATTTGCATTAGGTTCCGAGCGAGTAGCTCTACCTAATGTTTCCATGAAACGGCTAAACATACTAGTACTAGGCTGTCGAGCTTCGGGAGGTGCATGGCCTTCTCTCTCAGTGTTTTGGGTAGGGTATGCTTCCATGATTTCTGAGTCGAAGGAGGAATCACTAGCAGCTATTTTAGGGTCTTGGGTGGTGCTACCTTGTGTCCCCGCCGAGGGTCTAGAGCTTATCGTGGATGGGTAATGGGTGTCCGTATGAACAGAGGCACCCTCAATATGCTCGTGTTCTAGCACCCGCCCAGAGCGTAAGTGCATGTGCTTTTGATACCCTAAGGTGTCAAAAAGCTGCTCTAGGAGGCCTTGTGATTAGTTTTTAGCGTGTTTTTTGGTTGTTTTTTTGCTAGATTTTTTAGAGCGTGTTGTGGAATGGGCCGTGTGATAGCTCAAAACGAGCGTATCGGTCAGAGGGTCGTGCCGTGCTTTACAGCCCTCCGTTTGGTCACTCTATGCCCTCGGAATCCCTAAAACTGTCAATTTCCAGTAGGGAACTAGGTCCAAACTAGAAAGTCTAAGGGTGCAAGTGGGAAGAGAAAGGAGGAGAGTGGAGGACTTGTCCCACATGCTCTCATTCTCTCTTGAGGGAGTAGGGTATATATATAAGAGTGAGTTTAGTATATATCATAAGATTGAGGTCTGGGCCTGGGCCTGGGCTTGGGCTTGGGCTTGGGCTTGGGGGAAGATCCCGATCTATCTTTTATACAAACCAACCCGTCCGTTTTAAGAGTCACGTTTTTTATTTTCGAAAAATTTAGCCGCCCGCTCGCTCGCGTTTTTATTTTTTGATTTTTTATTATTTTTTTAAAATTTTTTTTCAGATTTTTTAAATTTTTTTTTTGGAGACAAAATAAATTAATTTTTTTTTTTTTGTGCAGAAAATACAGAAATTGAAAACGCAGATATGCAGAAATTGCAGAAAACGCAGATATGCAGAAATTTCAGAAAACGCAGAAATTGAAAAAACGCAGATATGCAGAAATTGAAAAAACGCAGATATGCAGAAATTGAAAACGCAGAAATTGAAAATGCAGAAATGCAGAAAATTGAAAAAGCACAGACAATAGCAGAAATTGAAACTTGACAGAAAATGCAGAAAACGCAAAAACAGAAATCTCCACACACTCCTTCCCTGCCTTTCCTATGATAGAAATTGCACCACAAGGAAGCGTAAAGTGCTAACCAAGCTTAGTGTAGGGCATATCCCCGGCAGCGGCGCCAAAAATGTGCGCTCCTTGCCGCACTGTCGAAGCAAGGGACTTGCCAATACACCGTATGCGAGCCACAAACGGCTCCAAGCACACAACAAGCCTAAACTAGCAAGCTCAAGAGAACAAAGGGTGTGTCACTCACTGCTCTACGCTCGCCTTCGTGGTGGATTCCTCGCCGCGATGAAGAAGAAGCTGCAGTCGTGCCGCGCTCAACCGCTTCGCCGCCGTCGTGCCTTCGTAATGCTCGATCGCACACACACTCTCCCTCTCTCTCTCTCTCTCTCACACACACACACACACACACACACACACACACAAGGAGGTGAAGAAGAAGAAGATGGAGATGGAGATGGAGCAAGAGCACTCTTCAATTGCACAAATGAGAGAATGAGTAAAAATTAGGTTTAGTTGGCTTTTATAGGAGCTCACCCCATTCACACTTGGGCGCCCATGCTTAGCCAACTAATCCCTTGAATGTCCCAGTTAAAGTGCGCCTCTCATCGGCGATCACTCTACCTTTCCCTATTGGACCGACAAGCCCGGTACCTGACTCTAAATAATACTTAATACACGTCCGTCGTAGGTGATAGGGTGTCCGTGAGCCGTGAGGGTTAACAGTCCGTCTCTTCGCCATAGGACGTGGACCCGTCCTCTTCACCTGTATCCCACAAACTGGAGCTCATACTCCCATCACCATCACTGCCATAGGCCGACTCGGCACCTATATTCACATCCTTTAGCAGCTCCAAAAAAGCTTGGCTACTGCCAACTTGGCTACTACCAACTTGGCTCTGTACACTCTCATCTTCCAAATCCAAGCTCTTGGTACCTACAATACATAGCTTTTACATTGTCCTCAAACGTAATTTTCTGCGTAGCAAGTTGGCTGAAAATTGTATTGAACTTATTCAAATGCGCATTCATGGAAGCACCTTCCTCCATTCGCAAATCAATAAGCTTTTTAATCCAATACGCCATAGAAGCAGCCGAATGCTTATCATACATATCGCAAATCCGCTGCCATAGCTCATAAGCTCTACCCTGTGCATCTTTCACATTGTAATAAACAGACTTTGAAAGGGAAAGCCTAATGGTAGACCTGCACATCTCATCCAACTCCTCCCAATCATCCCTCTCCATGTTCTCTGGCTTAACTCCCTGCAACTTTAGAGGTCGAATCTGTTTCTTCTGCACCAAGACATCCCAAATCTGATCTTTCCAATATGAAAAGTTAGCACCATCCAACTTCTCAATATTGAAAACTGTGTCCTCTTTAGTGCCCATTACAACAAGAATGCAACAATTAGAAATCTGTAACCAACCAACAAACTGACACAACAAAGTAGTGCTACAAATCTGACAACACCTGCTGCTCAATCAAAGAGCAAACGCATAGAGTATAAATCAGCCCATAATATGGTCAAAAAACGTACGTAGAAATCCACAAACAAATGCATAAACCTGTGACACCTGTAACTCAACCGGCCTAGGCAAACCATGCCACAAAATGCATCAACAATGAGCTGTCATAGAGGCATAAACATACTCCATGTCTGAATAACCACAATAGAGACATAAGCTGACCAAGCTTACACAAATCTGTGAGCATAAATGGATCCAAGTGAGCATATAACCAATGCACAAGCTCAAAGAAGTCCAATCTCTACTGTCAACCAAGTACCTGTCCGTACTCAAACCGCAACACTGCAAGCAAGAGCAAACCCGCTCTATGTATAAGTGAACCAAATCTCCACAATATCATGCATAAAGAGTGTCCGTCAAACTGCCATATCCACATCCATCAACATACATAGATGATGTAAACCTGTAGCTCAAGAACACGCATAAACAAAATGCCCACAAAAGTAGAATCTCCCACTCAAACCACAACCATATACATGGCTGTCCCGCAGTCAAAATACATGTTTTGTAACCACAAAAAAAACCTGTATCCAAAGCTCCCTGTAACCTGTACCTGTACCTGCACCTATACCTGTAGTCGAAGAAGACAATGCGGCCAAACTCCCACTCTATCTATGTGTATGAGGCCACTCCAAGAAGAGGCTACACACTCTCAAATGAGCTGTGGGCTCACGTAAGTGGAAGACAATGCAGCAATGGGACCTGTAATGGCTATGGAAGCTCTGGCAGCAGAAAACTATCAAAGAGAGCTGAAAAACGCAGCTCCTGGTCTGTAGCTCGGATGGGATTTCTGATAGCACGAATGGCTCCGAAAGGGGGGTTAAACTTCAAGAATCCCAGGAATCCTGCTGAAAATACTCGCGGAGTACTGAACCTTCCAATGCCAAGCTTGGAAAAACCTTCTGCTCTTTAGAAATGCGCGCGTGCGCGAACCGAAAAACGATAATGAAACAGCAGCAATTTTCAGCACACTCAACAATGATGATGCAGCTCTCAATGCTCTCACTACCAAGCTCTGATACCACTTGTTGGGATCGGAGAGCACACACACAGAGAGCCAGCACGAAGAAGGAGATAGACACAGTGTGTGGCGGGGCGGTACTCACACTACAACGTGTAGTTATGAGTATGGTTATTATGAATGAGTAAAAGAATGGCTATACATGGGCGGCTGAACAACGGGCAGCCGGGCACACAGGCCTTTAACCCAACACATAACAACTCAGACTCTGCTTAATTTTGGGTTCTTGCATTAATTTTCACCCTTCTCTTCCTCTTTTCTTCTTGCCCGTCTACTCCATCACCCGTTAGTGGATACACAAACCATGAGGTATGTTAGGAAATAAGACGTACCTAAATAGATAATTGAGTAGATTACTTAATGGAGAGAGACAGATTTATATACATGAGATTATAGAGTAGAGAGAGAGAGAGAGAGAGAGAGAGAGAGAGAGAGAGAGAGAGAGAGAGTACACACGATATACGTGGTTCACCCAATGTGGGCTACATCCACGGGAAAGCAGCCACTCAATGGCTTTAGTACTTTAAAACAAGAAGTAGTTTACAAAGGGATTATACCCTTAATGGAGCTCCCGCCTTGCTTCACTCTCACCACCTCACACTCACCTTGTTGCATCAACTTCACACTATGAAATGTGTGTAGAAATGGCATCCTTTTATAGGCCAAAAGGGCTACCCTCTCTTATGAGAGACAGCCATGTGTAGCCGCCCTTGCGCGAATAAGTCCAAATCGTACCCTCCAATCCGCCCATGTGTGGCCGCCCTTGAGGAGACAAGTCCGCTTTTGAATTCGGCCACCGGCCACCGGCCATTGACTTCCGACCACCGGCCATCGGCCATTGACTACCGGCCACCGGCCAACCGACCGATTGTTTTCCGACCACTTTCCGACCGCCGTCGGGCCATAATATTCCGGCGAAAAAGAATATTCCGGCGAAAAAAAAGTCTCGGGGGGCTCTGTCCCCGAGGCCTTTAAAGTTGCCCCTGATTCTTGTCCGTGAAAATTTTGGTTTCCGGTGAGTGATTTTCCTTCACGCACGATGGCTTCTCCTCATAATGGGGGCCTTACAAATGTGCGCTTTTACCACAGAAAATTACAAGGGTAAATCAGGCTCCATACTTAACAATCTCCCACTTGGAGACTGATCTCCAAACCAAACCCGTGACTGCTTTCCATTCTGGCTTCTTATCCTTGAATGCCGATTGAAGATGAGTAAAAGCTCAACTTCTCCTTGTTGACCACCTTTGTAAACATGTCTGCAGGATTTTCACTTGTATGCACCTTTCCTAGCTTTAGTTGTCCCTCTTCCAAAAGAGTGCGTATGAAGTGATATCTCACCTCAATGTGCTTTGTCCTTGAATGAAAGGCTGAGTTCTTCGCAAGATGAATAGCGCTTTGGCTATCACTATACAAGACACAATTGTCTTGTTTGAATCCAAGCTCTTCTAAGAATCTGTGAAGCCACAAAATTTCTTTGCTTGCCTCCGTCATTGCTACATACTCTGAAACCACTTTCTGCAGCTTTGAAGCCCAGCTTACTGCTGTGCCTCCAACCGTGAACACATAGCTAGTAGTGCTCCTTCGAGTATCTTTTTCACCTACCATATCTGCATCAGCATACCCTTCTAGAAAAATATCAGTTCCTCCAAAATACAAAGCATTTGTTGTTGTCCCTTTTAGATACCTAAGTATCCACTTCACAGCTTGCCAATGCTCTTTACCTGGGTTGTCCATGAACCTACTCACAACTCCCACGGGATGTGCAATGTGGCCTTGTCCAGACCATAGCATACATTAGAGAACCTACCGCTGCAGCATATGGAACTTTAGACATATAGGCTATCTCCTCTTGTGTCTTTGGACACATATCCTTCGTTAGTTTAAAATGACCAGCCAAAGGTGTAGAAACTGGTTTTGCATTTTGCATTGCAAACATTTCTAGTACCTTCTTGATGTAATCTTCTTGAGATAGCTTTATTGTCTTCTTCGTCCTGTCCCTTGATATTTTCATACCAAGTATCCTCTTTGCAGCACCTAAATCTTTCATTGAAAAAGATTTGGACAGCTCCTCTTTTAGGTCTTTGATGTCCTGCATGTTAGCACTTGCAATCAACATGTCATCAACATACAACATTAGGATGATGAATTTCCCATCTCCCAAATTCTCCGTGTAGACGCAGTGATCCGAGTTGCATCTTGTGAATCCATGATCCAACATCCATCGATCAAACTTCAAGTACCATTGTCTTGATGCTTGCTTTAAACCATACAAGCTCTTCTTTAATCTGCAAACCATTTTCTCCTTACCTTTTACTTCATACCCCTTTGGTTGAAGCATGTAGATTTCCTCCTCTAAGTCACCGTGAGGGAATGCCGTATTTACATCCATTTGCTCGAGATTTAGATCATGAGCAGCCACAAGGCTTAAGACAAGCCTAATTGAGTTCATTTTTACAACAGGAGAAAATATTTCATTGAAGTCAATACCTTTCTTTTGAGAAAAACCTTTTACCACAAGCCTAGACTTGTACCTTTTCTTCCCACCTTCTTCTTCCTTTAGCTTGTACACCCATTTGTTTTGAAGTGCCCGCTTATCTTTAGGCAACTCAACCAACTCCCATGTTTGGTTGCGATGTAGTGAGTCCATCTCCACTTGCATGCTCTTCGTCCATTCTTCTTTGGATTCATGTTGCATAGCTTCTTCATATGATTCCGGCTCTCCAAAATCTGAGATCAAGAGATGGTTGAAGGAAGGAACAAACCTTTCTGGAGGTCTACTTGCTCTTGTAGATCTTCAGGGAATAGGTTGAGGCTCCTCATTTGGTTGACGTTGTTGCACATTGTCACTGTTTGCAGTCCTTGAGTCTTCACCGTCCTCAAGCTCCATGTACTCATCACCTGTTTCTTTTGTTTGTTTTCTTTCCAAGTAATCTTTGTACATATTTTGTTCGTTAAAAATTACATCCCTACTCCTTAAGATTTTACCATCTTCAGGATTCCATAGGCGATACCCAAAGTCTCCTTCTCCATAGCCAATGAAGAAACACTTTTTGGACTTTGCATCTAACTTTGATCTTAGGCTTCTATCTATGTGCATGAAAGCCTCACACCCAAACACTTTGAGAAATGCATAATTCTTAGGATTCTCCTGTGCTTCTCCTTCGCATTTCCTCGCTTAGGAGAACACCCACAACATCATCAAACTTAAGAGTATTTGTGCCAGAGCTAGAATTACTTACAGCCATCACAAGGCTGTCCTAACTATCCGGTAGAGATGATAGCATAAGGAGAGCTCTCACTTCGTCATCGAAATTGATTTTCACTGATTGAAGTTGACTTATGTTTGTGTTAAAGTCATTTAGGTGTTCTACAACTGAACCATTCTCTGCCATCTTTAGATTGAACAAGCGCTTCATAAGAAATACCTTATTGGATGCCGATGGTTTCTTGTAGAAGTCGTCAAATGACTTCATCAAGTCCTCCGTGGTCTTCATCTCCGAAACATTGAAGGCCACCGTTGACGCCAAGCTTAACCGGATTGTTCCCAGTTCCTTTCGATCAAGGACAATCCATGCTTCATCTGCCATTTTTGCGAGCTTCTTCGCAAGACCGCCCAGTGGCAAATAGAGGTCCTTCTGGTAGAGATAGTCTTCAATCTGCATCTTCCAATGTTGGTAGTTTTTGCCGTTGAACTTCTCAATCTTGAGCTTCCCTTCCTCCGCCATAACTCCCACTCAATTCAAGGAATCCTTTCCTTGAGATAATTTAGCTACGAGCAAACCTGGCTCTGATACCAGTTGTTAGGAAATAAGACGTAGCTAAATAGATAATTGAGTAGATTACTTAATGGAGAGAGACAGATTTATATACACGAGATTATAGAGTAGAGAGAGAGAGAGAGAGAGAGTACACACGATATACGTGGTTCACCCAATGTGGGCTACGTCCACGGGAAAGCAGCCACTCAATGGCTTTAGTACTTACAAAGGGATTATACCTTAATGGAGCTCCCGCATTGCTTCACTCTCACCACCTCACACTCACCTTGTTGCATCAACTTCACACTATGAAATGTGTGTAGAAATGGACTCCTTTTATAGGCCAAAAGGGCTGCCCTCTCTTATGAGAGACAGCCATGTGTAGCCGCCCTTGTGCGAATAAGTCCAAATCGGACCCTCCAATCCGCCCATGTGTGGCCGCCCTCGAGAAGACAAGTCCGCTTTTGAATTCGGCCACCAGCCACCGGCCATTGACTTCCGACCATCGGCCATTGGCCATTGATTACCGGCCACCGGCCAACCGACCGGTTGTTTTCCGACCACTTTCCGACTGCCGTCGGGCCATAATATTCCGGCGAAAAAAAAAGTCTCGGGGGCCTCTGCCCCCGAGGCCTTTAAAGTTGCCCCTAATTCTTGTCCGTGAAAATTTTGGTTTCCGGTGAGTGATTTTCCTTCACGCACGATGGCTTCTGCTCATAATGGGGGCCTTACAAATGTGCGCTTTTACCACAAAAAATTACAAGGGTAAATCATGCTCCATACTTAACAAGGTAAACGTTGAACCTTAATGTGGTTGGATACGATTAAGTGTATCAACTCTCTCTCTCTCTCTCTCTCTCTCTCTCTCTCTCTCTCTCTCGCAAGGCAAGCAGACCCTCCTACATCTCCAGCTACCCAATAGGGACTTGGCCAAAATACTTGCTCGCTCATGAGGCAATACGAATGTCATTGTTCTTTAATTAATTTTGTAGTACATGAGCTTGCTTGTCTTTGATCAAGAGAGGAAGAGCGACAGCCGCACATAAGCTTGAGGAGGGCGCAAGGAGCCTTCTGATATTCTCCACAGAGGTGCTCTAACATTTCCTAACGTTTAGTCTGTACGTGTTAAAACCACTAATGCAGTTGCATAGCGTTCTTCATCATCAAGTATGCCTCAATATCCTTTTGCACGATCTAGAAGGGAATACCTTAAAACACAATCGATGTAAGAAAATACCTTTGAAACAGTGCTTTAAAAAACCTTGGTTTAGTGTAATATTAGCTACAAATTTGAAATTTAACTCTAAATTCTAAATTTGAAGGTGAAAAAACCTACAATTTAGAGAAATTTAGTGAAGAAATTTAGCGTGATTTGGTGTTAAAACCTTCAAATCTAGTCAATTTACAACTAAAATTCTCATAGGTAGGAAGTTTACCAAGTTTTGGGAACAAAGTTTTTTTCGAGCACTGATGGACAAAACACAAACAACATATGGCCGCGCTAAAAATACATTTCAAAGGAAACACCTTTGAATGGAGAAAACTCAATTAATGTACTGCCACACTAAAACTTAGTTAAAGATTCTACAATACATGCACAACATGTAATTATACTTAAATGTGGAGGCCATGTACCTTATAAGCAAGACGTTGGTATGGCTTTTACCCCATGATGATGGTTGTATCACCATCACTATTGGCATCTACAACATGGCATGTCGAGGAGGAAATCTACATGCAAGAAGGGCATGTATCTTAATGGAAGATTGAGGCATGGTTTGAGCAACTCTAGAGCCTCCGGCCTTGAGATTGGGATACCTAGCCACATTACATGATTTATAGCAGGCTTGGCATGCTTGTTGCAGGGTAGTAAGGAGAACCAACGATGAGTCTCATTGTGATAGCAAGGGAATATAATTCTCTCTCTCTCTCTCTCTCTATATATATATATATACACACACACACACACACACACACATATATATGGGTGTACTTACATGTACAAAAAGTACATTAAAGTTCCAATTTTCAAGCCCAGAAACAGGTAAAGGAAGTTGGCTACTCATCTATGCTCCCTTGACATCGACTATTATCGCCAGCCTGTAAGAAAAAGAACTTGGCCTACATATTCCAATAAAAATGAACATGCCCATTAGCAGGAGAAAAAGGTCCATCATGTCAACCTATAAAGCCTTTGCACTTCTATAAGGTTCTAACATGCAATGGCTTTTGCTGGTTGATATGCACGTTTTTTTCCATTTAATGCAAGACAAGAATTTTAAGAGCAGCCAAGCTTTCATTGGTGAGGAAAGGGATAGGGCAAAAGACCTTAGCTATATATCTATGGTGGCACTATTCCATTGGGCCAAAGACTAGAGGAGCATTTTCGAACACACCTAACATGCCAGGTCCTCTCACTTTGTCAAGAGGGCATGTAAAGCTTCAGCACAAAGAAAATAATATGGGAGAAGTTTTTATGCTATAGATCATGAGGGTTTTCATTTCTACAAGAACTCTATGTCTACTTCTTGAGTGGACTCATAGACTTGCTAGAAGTTTATTAGTTCCAACCTTTTTTGGTGTTTTGGGCATATCCATAATTAACAGCTTTATATGTACTTCTATGACTTGGGATCTTGTTAGGGCCTCAACATGTACGGAGGTTTGAGCTTTTGAATTCTTCATTACTTTGTTGATTTTTTGTTGAGATGTTGGTTGAATCTAGCACATGACATGAGTATTGTCTTCAATATACATAGCTTTTGTACCACTTTGTCAAAGGGTATAGCTCATATTTGCTCGGAAATTGGCTTTGCTCGTTTTTCTTTGCTCATTGTTTGGAGATACTCTCTCTATTGTTCTCCTCAAAGAAAACACTAGGACACTAAAGACCTCACTAGAGTAAGTGTATGCATCTGTATACTCCATTGTCTCTTGACCATATGCAAAGGTAGGTGCATATAGCCTGACCCACTGTGGTGTGGTGTTGAACACCATAACCTTGGTCTTGCCAAGGTTCACCGATAAGCCGCTATCACTAGCAAATTTTGCAATATATCCAAATGTCATTGCATTCCCTTTGGTGAGTTTGAGATCAACACAATATCATCTGCATATAGTAGCAATGAGATCCAAGTCCCTAGTAACTATGCTCCTCTATTGCCTCTCCTCTCAATGTATTCTAAAACCTCATCCACATAAATACCAAATAAAGTAGGGGAGTGTGGGGTGAAAGCTTGAATAGGTGGAATGATATTTAAGCTATTAGATAGCATATCACAAAAACAATCTTGTGGAAAAAATAATACAAACTAAATAAAATTTATAAGTGATTGCACTTCTACATTTTATTCTTTAAGAGCTATCCATTGACATATATCATGATAGAAATTTTATGTGAATTCATGTCTAATTGTAGGCCAAAGTTTTTGATAGTAGGTGTCCATGGACACAGCTATTTGAGCCACCATTCCATGCTTTCACCCTGTGGACCACTCGTTTCACCCCAATAGTAGAGTGAAAAAAGTTGATACACCCCCTCGGGAGTGCAGACCTGACCCATGTACTGTCTTGTACAGGGCCATGTTCCCCCAAATCAGCTCTGTGGGTACACCCATCTCCTGTAAATTGCACATCAGTCAAGCTCCAGGGACTGTGTCAAATGCTTTGCATAAGTCCACAAAAGTACAATGAATCCTCCTACCATGGGATCTACCCTCCTCTATAATAGCTCTGAGTGTCAATATGTGATCAAGAGTGGACAAACCTCTCATGAAACCTGCCTATCCTAAGGCTTGTATGTCTGCTCTCTTTGCCCATCTACTCAGTTTCTGCTCAAGAATAGAAGCATTTAACATGGGCATGTGTGCCCAATCATAATAGTGTGATAGTTCCCATGCATCATTGGATCTCTTGCCTTGAAAATAGGAACAACATTTAGCATACTCCAAGTATCAAGAAACCCTCACACATGGCTCGATTGAACATCAGTGCTAGAAGTTCTGCAAGCATATCTCGGGCATGTATAAAGTGATATTCTACCAATCCACCAGGATCATATGCTCTCCTAGTCCTCATCCTGTCGATAACTTTCTTCACCATCTCCTCGGTAAAGAAAATGCGTGTCTTTGGACATGGCATCGGGGGGTCTGATAGAGGTAGCTATCATGGAACTGTGTAAAGAGATGTTGCACGGTCAGTTAAGGTTTGTTTACCTCAGCTTCTTTGTCCTTCTCTTCAAGCTTTTTCTTTGTAAGATCGATGATGTTAGGTCGATCATCTCTACCAATAGCGATTAGTGGTTTGTGCGGATGAAATGCGCTTTTCGGTACGCTTTCGTAGAAAGAGGCACATGATTTGATTTCCACAAGTGTACGTGCTACTATTTGCACCAATCTATTTGTTTTCATTGGGGAGGAAAGAGAGGCTTGCGGGGAGATCTTGGTCTTCAAAGTCGCGAATATGATGCGAAGAGAGCTTTGAGCTAGATTTTGTGAATGTGAGAAATGAATTTCACGATGGTGGGGAATGCTCATGAAAGAATCTCCATGCCTCACCTCAGTCCTGGCTCAAAAATAGCTTATACAACTCCTTCTCTAGTTAAGCTAGATAAGCCCTCTTCTTCCATTGCACAATTTGTCGAGAGGAAATATGTGATTGTCTATGAGTAATGACTCCCAAAGATACCTCTCTTTGAAGTGTGGCTCTCATTTCTCTACACTTCTCATCATACCAATTTTTTTGGGGCATGCTCCCAGAACGATGTATGTGCTCAGGCTGGCTATGTGGGTATGCATGTGCTACTGCATCATGTAATGTCTCTGTCAGTATCTGGGTAAGCTCCTCTAATGGAAGTCTTGGCTCCTTAGTAGCTAAACATTTGTATATGCCATCTATGTGGACAGAATCAGTCTCTGACGTGAAACTATATCGAGTATGTGTGGATGTTTGTGTCAATCGAGCTGTGCTAAACTAAAAAGAGATGAAAAACATGATAAGGGCATGATCTATCGCTACACCAATAGCCAAAACATAATCAATTGTGCTAGCCCCATGTCTCTGAGGAAAACAAGTGAGCCCACTCGATGCTAGAAAAAATATATGTAGACCATTCAAAATGGCCAGTCCATGTGCAGTCCCCATGTCTATAAAATATCCCCCATAACCCATGTTCTCCTCATCTTGCAAACACCTGGACAAACCCATATCACTGACATCCAATTCTCTCAACATCTCCTCTGAAGTATCGTAGAAGACTGTCTGAGAGTGGCCCATCCTGGCATTGAAGTCCCCTAGAAGGACAACATCCCCATCTTTAGAGAACTCCCATATATCCTCATCCAAATTCATATAAGGTGATTGTCCCTTGGGGGATGCATAGTGAGATGTGCTTGGTGGAAAATAGCATATTGCAATGTAAAGTGGCCTCCTTGACCCACATAGATTTGGCATGCTCATCTCTACGAGTAATATGAATAAGGGACTACAACTCCTCCATGAATAAGACTGCCACCTCCTGACCCTCGTCCTCTATACTCTAATCTCACCTCTTGTCTAATTTCAAAGTTCCTTGGCTTTGAAAATTTCCTTTTCCATGTCTACCCAAATCATCATCTGAACCTTTTCATACATGGTTTCATCCTTGATCTTGTTGAGTTTGCTTGCTCTCATAGAGTTCGGTGATAGCACACTATCCCGCATCCTTGGCCAAAAGGTGGTCGTCGCCTTGGGTGGGGTCCGGTAATCATCACCCTCTTCATCCATAAGCAGATCCATCTTAGCACACTCCACTATAAATGGACAATTTTTTCCCCACGGCGTATGTCGATGTGTTTACAAACTTTTGATTGTCTTGTGTGTACCGTACATCAAAGTAGAGGGACCATTTAAGTCGTTGTGTGTGCTCCATAGGGAAAACTCTTGTTGCTCCTCCTTGCACCCCTCCTCACACCCTTTGGCTTCCCTTTGTGCACGTTGGTACAGCCAAATGATGTCGACGGTAGAAGATGTCCCATGCAGTGATATATATGCAAGCTGGTGCATGGTATGGTGGTAGTGAAGCTATGAAGTGTGGCTACAGTGAGGTGGATGTGGAAATGTATGTTTGATGTGGCTTTTTAGGCCGATGGTATGCTGCCAGGCACTAAATTGGATGGTGGCCTCATGTATCCCAAGTGATGGTTTTGTGTGCCAAAATGTGGTGCTTGATGTGTTTTTCGAGGAGGTCCAGGTGGCTCGTCAAACGGAGCCCGGATATGCAAGATATGGCAAGTTGAAGTGGGATGCGTTTGCAAATCCTCGCCGGATTGGGCGGGCACAGGTGGTTGGTCAAGACGGGTGTGAAATGATACACGGGAAGTGCTCGAGTTGTGGAGCATGCTGGTCTTCTCGGATCGTCAATCAGAGCTCCAGAGGGAAAATTATTGCATGTTGAATATTTGTAGGAGGTCGAGTGTGTGCCCACTTGTGACAACATTGAAAGGCGTGCCATTCGATGGTTTGTGAGTTTCAACCAGGTTCTAGAGGGTGGCCCATGCTACGTGAAGTTGACAGGGATTAACGGCTCAGTGATCGGGGTCATGGGCACGGAGATACGCCCAGTTCAAGCTAGCAGACGACCACAAGACGAGGGGAAAATTGGGTTTTTTCTACTTTTATGTATTGTTCGAGGCCATGGGGCAGTCGAGACATGGCAAAGCTCTCAGGGTTTGGAGCCGACAAGTGGAACTCCCATGTGCCATGATCAGAAAGAATTACGTGGCAAGCTTGGTCGTACGCAAGCACCGATTGTGCCGGAATCGAATGCTTAGAATCCTTGGTTGCAAATGCTAAAGATAATGGTGGCTAGACATGGAAAAATAAAGAGTTAAAATGCCAAAGTATAAGCAACTTGGAAGGAGGTTTACAAAAGGGCGCTGGCTGAAGTGAATTGGCAAAAAGAAGAAAAGAAGAAGGGTTTTTTTGGAAAGTAAAAAAAGAGAAGGAGGCGACGTCGTTGCCTCCTTGAGAGTGAGAAAAAAGGAGGTTTTTTTCGGGGGCTTGGAAAAAAAAGAGGGGTTTTTGGTGCTCGCTCGTTTGGGAAGCGAAGAGGAGCTTGCGAGGTGCAAGAAGCCATGGAAGCTTGGTGTCGCACTTGAGCGAGGCTCGTCCCTTTTGTTTTGATGAACGCCGATGAGCGACGGCGATCTTGTATAAACGCTTTTATGCAAGTGAAGAAGGAGTCCCCCATATGAGCAATTGTGTCATGCTTTCCCCTTCCCCCCTTTCTTCTCTCCTCTATTGAGAGTGTGTGCGGTTGTGTGTGGCTGTGTGCCCCCCGACATAGCATCTGCAAAGAGGCAGAGAGTGTGTGTGTGGTCTACTGGAGACGGCGATTGGTGTCATTATGTGGGTGTGGATTGTGTGATGGCCGTGTGAGTTCATGTGCGTCTGTGTGATCACGTGTGTGTGTGTGTGTGTGTGCGGTTTGGTGAGAAGTGCGAGTAGAAGGTGCTCGCCAAGTGGATTGGGGTGCTGTGTGTGCCCTGGGCTATAGGAGGCAGTCGTATTAGCGTGCTGGGTGTGTCCCCCATTCCCTCTCTCCATCTTCTGGTGCCCCCACTGAGGAGCGCACTGATAGCTCCTCGGTGATGTGATTGGAAGCAAGGATGTGGCAAAGTAGTGGCCCGTTCTTCAATGGAAGCGAGGATGCGGACGACTGGCTGGCGGATTTTGAGTTGTTCCTGCTATCATTGTAGATGACAGGTGATGATGACAAGGTGCGTACGGTGCCCTAGGTGCTGCGAGGAAAAGCGAAGGCTTGGTTTGATGGTCTGGAGGCAGAAGACAAACAGATTTGGATAGGTTTTAAAGAGCGGTTTCTACTGCAGTTTCGCAAGGTCGTGTCGGTGAATGAAGTGGAAGTGCAGATTAAAGGCCTGTGGCAAGATATAAGTTCCAATTTTGAGGTTTTTGTGGCTGAGTTTGAAGCTTGCTGGAGGCAGTTGGTGGCTGTTACGCATGTGGTTAATGGTGATTTCTTCAAGATGGAAAAGTTTCTTGCGTGTCTGCATCCTGTGGTTCGTGAGAAGGTTGATGATGAAGAGCCGCGAAGTTATGGTGAACGGTCCAAGTGGCCAAGGTCAAGAGCAAGAAAATGAAAAGAAAGATGGAGCTCGGCTTGCTTAAGCCGGCAGAGTATGCACCTATTGTAGCAGCAGGGTGTTCTTTGGGCCCACTGAGGATGGTGCCAATGATGTGAAGTATGCAGCCTGTTGAGGTAAGGCCAATGCTGAATTTTTCTTGTTCGAAGGTGCCTGTTTGCAGGATGCTAGTGAAAATGGTGGATGTGCTTGCCAACGAGGGCAAGCCATGTGTTTGAGAGAGTCTGTGTGCAACGAAGATGGTAGATGCCAAGTGCCAAGTGAAGCTTGAAGAGGCAGTAGAGCCTGTTCTTGTGGAGTTTTTGCTCGAGAAGATGGCAGGTTATGGCCTAATGTGGAGTCTAGTCTTCTCACAGAAGAGATTAATCGAAAGAATAATGCAAGTAGTAAGTCTTCTAGTGCAATGGTTGTCAGAGGCAGGAATATGGACAAGTATAAGTCCAACAGGGGTAAATCTAGAAGCAAGTCCCGTGCAGGCACAAGTAAAAAGGACGTGGAATGTTTTCATTGTGGTAGAAAAGGTCATTTCAAAAAGGATTGCTACAAGTGGAAAAGGGAAAATGGAGATGGTAAGAAGAAAGACCATGATGCTAAGGACCAAGCCGAAGTCCAATGTCAAGATTGAGGAGTTAAATGCAACACAGGGAGAGTGTAGCTCTCAAGATGACCATGTATGTGCTCCGACTAGTGCTACTAGTGAAGAGCTTGGTGATGTGCTGCTTGCATCCTATTTTGATGATGCTTTTCTTCTCACTCATGAGAGTAGTATGCCTATGGATTGGGTCATTGACAGTGGTGATTCTTTTCACGTTACGCCTCATAGGTCGTGGTTTCATGACTATGATGCTTCGAGCACAGGTACTGTCAGGATTGCCGATGGGCATTCTATGCAGATTCATGGCATTGGGGATATTCATTTGGCTATGCCAAACTCTACTACGTTTGTCTTGCAGGGTGTGCGTCAAGTGCCGGCTCTTGCAAAAAGCTTGATTAGTGTGGGTCAGTTGGATTCACTTGGTTTCAATGTATCTTTTGGTGACGGAGGTAGGAAGCTCACTAAGGGCAGCCTTGTTTTGGTTAAAGGTGCTAAGAGGAATACGTTGTATTCCCTTTCTGTAGCTAGTGTGGCTGATCACATTGTGGGGATCACTGAGCAACCTCTTGCTTCTTTATGGCATCAGCGTTTGGGGCATATGTCACTGAAAGGTTTGAAGTTGTTGGCACGTGCGGATTACATTCCCGTTTCAGATTTTGGTGGTTTAGAGTTTTGTGAGCATTGCCTTTATGGTCGACATGCTCGGTCTTCTCATAAGAAGAGTGTTCCACATAGATCTTTGGAAAAGCTAGCTTGGTGCATAGTGATGTATGTGGGCCGATGCCCAATGCTTCTCTTGGAGGTGCTATGTACTTTGTTACGTTCATTGATGATGCTAGCAGGAAGGTGTGGCATACCCCATTCGTAAGAAGGATATGGTGTTTGATATATTTAAGCAATGGTTGGATCTTGTTGAGAACCAATCAGGTTGTAAGTTGAAGTGCTTACATATGGACAATGGGGGTGAATTTATGTCTCATGCTTTCACTACATTATGTGTTTAGAAGGGTATACGGCGTGAGCTTAGTGCTCCCTATACAGCTCCTCAAAATGGTGTGGCAGAGCGCATGAACAGGACTATACAGGAGAAAGTCCGTAGTATGCTTTCTATGGCTGGTTTGTCAGATGGATTTTAGGCTGAAGCAGTTGCCACTTCTGTGCATTTGATAAATCTTTCACCTAGTGTTCCTTTGGGCTTCAAAGTGCCTGAAGAGGTATGGACAGGTTTTCCACCTTCGTATGGTCATCTTCGTGTTTTTGGCTATGAAGATTATGTACATGTACCTAAGGCAAAACGCAGCAAATTGGATCCAAAGAGCAAGAGATGTATCTTCTTGGGTTATGGTAGCTCTGGTGAGATGGGTTATCAATTGTGGGATCCTATTGACAGGAAGATTGTGCGCAACCATGATGTTGTTTTTCATGAGGACTCTATGTATAGAGCATCATCGCGAACGGTTGAGGTTCGGCGTGTGATATTTGAGGAGGATGGTCATCGGTATGATGGTCCCATGGCTGCTCGTGGGCAGCCCATTGACCCTCAGGTGGGAGATCAACCCTTGTTGGGAGATCATGTAGATGTGGGACAGCCAGATGCACCTCCTGCACAGTTTTTGAGGTGTTCAGAGTGGCGTGCAAGATAGCCTCAACGTTTTGTGCCTTCTATGGATTATGTATTGTTGACTGATTGTGGGGAGCCATCATGTTATGATGAGGCCACGTCTAGTGTTGACAAGCTCAAGTGGGAGCAGGCTATGCAGTCAGAGATGAAAGGGTAAGAAGGCACTACCATGCAAGTGGGTTTACAAGATAAAATTGTGTTCAATGGATGCAAAGCCTAGGTACAAAGCAAGGCTTGTGGCTAAAGGATTCAAGCAACAGAAGGGCATTGATTTTGATGAGATCTTCTCCCCAGTGGTGAAGATATCTACTTTGCGTATGTTGTTTGCTTTGGTATCTATAGAAGACATGGAGTTGAAGAAAATGGATGTAAAGACAGCTTTCTTACATCCGGACTTGCACGAGGATTTTTACATGGAGCAACCAAGTGGGTTTGTTATTCATGGTTCAAAGAAGATGGTATGCCGGCTTCTTAAGACCTTGTATGGGCTGAAGCAATCACCTCGTGAATGGTATCGTACGTTTGATGCATTCATGAGTTCATTGGGCTATGTACGCAGTTATGAGGACCCATGCCTCTATACTCGCAAGGCTGCAAATGGTAGTCTTATTGTTTTGGTTTTGTATGTGGATGACATGCTGATCGCAGGGAAGTGTATTTCTGATGTGGATGCCTTGAAACATAGGCTACATGAGACCTTTGCCATGAAGGATCTTGGGGATGCCAGTCATATTTTGGGTATGCGGATCACTCGTGATCGTTCTCGCAGGGTGATCTTGCTTAGTCAGAAAGAGTACATTGACAGGGTGCTTGAGCGTTTTCATATGGAAGGGGGGAAGGCCATTAGTACCCCGTTGCCTCCATATGTAAAACTCAGCCATGATGACTGCCCTCAGACAGATTTGGAGACTGCAGAGATGTCTCAGATTCCCTATGCGTCATCTGTTGGTTCCTTGATGTATGCCATGGTGGCTACACGTCCAAATATTGCTCATGCAGTTGGTGTGGTTAGCAGGTACATGTCTAACCCGGGCAAGCGTCATTGGGATGCAGTGAGAGGTATTCTCAGATACTTGAGAGGGACTTCAGAGTTGTCCCTATGTTATGGTGAGAAGGATATGTCTGTTTGCGGATATATAGATTCAGACTATGCAGGGTCAGTGGACTCAAGGAAGTTTACTAGTGGCTATGTGTTCACAGTATCACGTTTACAGCCATGCGTTGCTTTGAGCACTACACATGCTGAATATATGGCTGCCACTGAGGCTGCCAAGGAGACCATATGGCTCTCACAACTAGTGGGAGATCTTGGTATGGCTGGTGATGCTCCGATGCTACATTGTGATAGCCAGAGTGCCATAGCGTTGGCACGAAATCCTGTCTTCCATGCGAAGACAAAGCACATTGAGGTGAGGTATCACTTCATACGAGAGGTGCTAGAGGACAAGCGCATAGAGCTTGTCAAGGTACACACTGACGATAACCCTGCAGACCTACTCACGAAGTCGTTAGCCTCACAACGGTTTGCACACTGTAGATCGCTGATGGGTATGGCTTGAATTATTTTGTTATACTTTGGCCACTTTAGAGGCACACTGCCTTTAAGTGGGAGATTGTTGGGTTAAAGGCCTGTGTGCTCGGCTGCCCACTGTTCAGCCGCCCATGTACAGCCATTCTTTTACTCATTCATAATAACCATACTCATAACTACACATTGTAGTGTGAGTACGGCCCCGCCACACACTGTGTCTATCTCGTTCTTCGTGCTGGCTCTCTATGTGTGTGCTCTCCGATCCCAACATTATGAAACCTGTCGAAACTAGTCCGCGCCGACGCAGACTGGTTTCAACAGGTTTAGCATGATATTTGATTTACTTTATCAGCACCCTTGTTTTTGCTTTTTAGATAAAATAGGCATTATGGGCACAATTTTTTGTGCGTGATGGGCAAAATCAACACACAAACCTGAAATTGCAGGTGTCTAAGCTGTTATGAAACTTGTCGAAACCACTCCACACCGGAGCGGATTGGTTCCAACAGCTGCAGCATGATATGTAATTTACTTTCGAGAAAATTATTGAAATACGCCTTAAATTTGTGGAAAATGTCAAAGTACCTCCAATATTTTGTCATAAAATCCCAAAATGTCCTTCAAAATTTCCAAAATTCCCAAAATAAACCTAGTTGTGAGAATAAATTTCTCCAAAGATAAATTTTTGTAGATATTTATAAGAAGACTAATTGTCTATCAACATAAGACACTAAAACTAGAGTTTGAGTTGGTTATGTAAGCATTGGAGATGAATTGCTTTATTATTTTTAGACATAATTGCCTTTTTTGCGAGGTAATTAGTGATAAATTACATGCTAAGCACTCAAAAACTGATCTCAATTATAAAAAATTAGTAAATATTAGAAACTCTTGAACAATCCAACCAAAATAGATAAAGGGGTATTTTGGGAATTTTTGAAATTTGAGGGGTATTTTGGGTATTTCCAAAAATTAGAGGGGTATTTTGGCAATTTTCCCTTTACTTTATCAGTTTTTTTTTTCTTTTTTACTAAAATCGGAAACCAGCAAGCTATACAAGCATACGACCTTGGTTAAGGCTAGAAAAACGCAACCAAAGTAAACTTGAAATTCTCCCTTTTTTTAGATCAATATTTGAAGCTTTCTCTGGTAATTACTCTAAAAGTTGTGAAAAATTCCCTTTTTTTTCAAGGCAAGCTCAAAATCTAACCAAGATTTTAGGATTTCAACCTATTAGAATACATTGGACCTTGGTATGGCCATCGTGAAACTAGTCCAAACCAATCCATGCCTGTGCAGATTGATTTCAAGACGAGGCAGGCACCACCGCTAGTGCCATTGGTGGCAATGGATCTGGGTAGTGTTGCGACGGGACATCAAACGGGTGGTGTTGCGGCAGATTGTTTGTGTTTTTTTTAATCCCCTTCTTGGTTAAACTAGATCGCATTTACATGTAAAAAAGCCCCTGGGCATGTTGGAGAAGCTAGATAGCTATCAAAACTATGGGTTGCAATAGATTCAAAAAGCCCTCCTATGAACTTGATTCAAAACAATCTAAAAGCTTCCTTGGCCACTCCCTACTAAACTTTGGTCCTAAAAGTGAAATCGACGACAATGCATTTGGAGGGAGAGAGTTACACTATGCTTGCAAAAAATTACCCATAGTTCCCTGGACCCACCTTTGTTGTCCTACCTTGCATTCATGCATTCCAACCTACCTTTCATTCATGCATTCCAACAGACTACATCCTAGGCATGATACTCTTTGTAAATGCATGTATTTCATATGGCTCTAATTAGTAGTCTTCTTGTAACTAACCAAACTCACAATTGTAACTAATGTGACTCACAATTGGTTCATCCTTTATATGTTCTAGAAATTTATGAGCACTTTTCATGTTTCTAAGAAACTCACATAACGTCAAATGTTTCCATTCCATCTAACACTATACACTAACTTATGTTTTTAACCTTGTTTCCTTCCCTCCCCAATATCTCTCTTTATTTTGTGTCTCTCTCTCTCTCTCTCTCTCTCTCTCTCTCTCTCTTCGCTCAAAATAGTCCCTCGCCTTACAATAAGACTCCAGTAGAGACTAGGCTAACGAGAGCGTATGTGGCTTTAGGGAAGATGGAGAGGATGTGTTTGCAGGTTCACTTTCAGGAACCTCAAAAAAAACTATGGAATGTTGATACTTTGGTCACATCAACTATGCTTTATGGGGTGCAAATTTGGGGGCCAGCAGTGGACTGCCATAGCCGCGCTAGCAGTACTGATTGATGGAAGTGCACGTAGAGGCCTCTGGTATCTATGATTTCTTGGATGAATAAGGCCAAGACCTTTGTACCACATGAGATTACCCGTGAAAATCTCACTGCTCCACCACTAGTCATCGAGGCACTCACCAAATCTATTTCTTTCATGCACAATGTGTGGGATCTCCTCAGAGACATATATGATCATCTAACTTTGGATTCTTCTTAACAGCTTGCCTCACAAGGAGACACCTATTGCTCATATGCACAGATGACAACTTGGTTCAAGCTGCATGGTTTTGACATGGATAGACTACCCCCTTTAAATTCGTTGGACGCACCCTCCTTGTCTCTCACACGAACCAAGACCACTCAGCTCATCAGACAGGACTTGATTCAGTTAGACACTAGGAGGACATGGATACAACCTATGCATGTTCTTGGTGCACAAAGATGTTTTTCTATAGAGAGTGTCTCCTTGAGCTTACAGAGGATAGTTTTGTGACCAGACCCCCCTACACGAACACTCACTTATCAAACAAAACTTTTGTTCGTAGTTCCCGTAACACCTCGGGGAAGAACCATTTTTGCCACTAATGAAGTGGAGAGTGTCTTCAACCCTCTCCCATTTATTATGTTGGATGAGAGGGAGACACGGGAGAGAAAGATGGATGATTCAAGTCCCAACATTGCCAATCTTAGCAAGGATGATGATGACGATGAGATGAAAGATGATGACTTCAAAGATGATGAAGCCAACACATCCACAAACAACAATTCAACATTTTGTATATTTTATTCTATGAATTTCTTTTGTTGTGTCGCCCATTCGTTGATCTCTCTCTCTCTCTCTCTCTCTCTCTCTCTCTAATTTTGACAAGCATGATACTTTATGTTAATCAAGTGAGTGTGATTAATTTAACGATAAAATATCTATCATTTTTCTGGTACAAATTTTCATGAAAAAATAATGATGCATGCTTTTTAATTACTTTTTAAAGAAAATAGAACGAAGTACTCAAATTTGTATATTTTGTCTCTAAATCATTGCTAGATAATGCTAGAGGAAATAACGATCGTTATAAACTCTCTCCCTTTCTAACATCCACCTTCACACATTTTCTTACGTTCTTGTTTCAAAGAGTTATGGGTGCAAGGAGTGTTTTGTGTTATGCGTAGTGTGAGAGTGCTTTTGCTATTGAAACTACTTTGAAGAAGCACTTATTTATTGCTCCTTGCTCAACACATATCCATAGCAAGAGAGCTCGTTGCCACCACTATGTAAAGCCTTTTAGAGTATGCGACAAACGCATGGATGTAGTTGCTTGGGTAAAAGGCATGCACGGTATTTGGGGAAGAGTGCAAGGTTTTTCTATTTTGTACATGATGCATGTTTTACTTGTGGCCCAACATTTATACCAGAGTGATCACATGCCTTGTGCAACCTAATTTATCCAAAAAGCTTTCATTTTATATTTTGATATCGTTTTTCTCCATTTTTTGAAATTTAAAAATAATATTTTTTAATTTTTTTCACAAGCAAAACAAAGGGAAATATCCAAATTTGAACGTTTTAGCACCAAAGTGGCAATCGATAATAAGAGTTGTAATATGTGCGAGAATAACAATGATAATGAACGCACTAATGGCAATGGTAATATCTAAAGTGCCAAAAAATTTCCTCCCACCCCCCTCTCTCTTCTTTGGCCAACCCATTTTGGACTCTCTCTCTCTATAAACCGATGTAAAAGGCCGCAACAAACGTTTTCAAATTTTCATAGTGGTGCATGGGACAATGAAATTTTGTAGCCCCCACAAGTCATAGGTGTGACGTAGCTTTAAGCAGCTGGTGGAAACTTAAGCTCTAAGAAGGATTCCAGACGGTGAATTTGAAATCTTAGCAAGAAGTTGTCATGTCGCATTCTCACATTAACAAAGAATTAGCTTTGTCAGTGTGATTTTCGTAATGATCCAAATCTTACCAAATTTGATTTGTGGGCTTAATATAACATGCTTAAACTAGTGATATGTTGGGTTGGTTAAAAAAGTTGAAAAATGGGACAAAACTAAATAATCACAATTATTTACTTGTGGCAAATTGTGGATCTTTTTGGTCAACAGAGCATGTACACTGTTTAACACATCAATATAAGCCTATGAGTCAAGTTTCACTAAGTTTGAACAATATTTCCAATTCAGACTCAAGTTCTCGACAATCAATACAGATTTCAGTTTTTACCAAGGTTTCACTACAACAAAAAAGGTCTCATCGACGTAGATATCGACGCCCCGCGTCGATATCTGCGTCGATATCTACGTCCCTATGAAATTGTCGCTATTTGCGTCGATATCGGCGTGGAAAGGCTTTATTTGCAACGCAGATATGGACGCAGTTATAGACGCAGATAGCGACGCAGATAGCGATGCAGATATGGACGCAATTATAGACGCAGATAGCGACGCAGATATGGACGGATATATAGATGCATATATCGACGACTATAACAGAAAAGTTTTTTCTTGGGCAGAGGGCAGGTAGCCTGGCCTGTGGCGGCCAGTGAAAAGATGGACATAGCCACCACAGCCAGACTTCCTGCCGTCTGCCCAAGAAAGCGAGCAGTACCAAAATCAACCGTGCTCCCGCAAAAATTTCGGCAGAGTTCCCTTTGTTTTTACATAAAATTTTCAAAAAAAAAAATCATGTATACGCCTCCTACATGCTATCCATGTAGGATCTCACATGAGATTTAAGGCCAATGATCATAACGAACCATAACCATAACTTAAAAGCATAACCATAATCGACCTATATAACCACTTTGATCATAACCAGAAACAAAATTAACAATAACCATAAGCATAACCAGAAAGTTAAACATAACCATAAACAAAACCTGAACCATAACTATGTCTATACAAGAATAAGAGAAATAACCATGTCTATACAATGACAATGACAATAACCATAACCATAAGGAAAACAATAATTGTCTGAACAATAATCATAACCATATATATATATATATATATATATATATATATATATATATGTCTATACAAAAGGAGACACAGAAGCGTGTCTGTGTCTCACAAAGCATATATATGAAATCCGGTCCACTGATGACTAGGCGTCACAACCTGCACATAGGACAACTCACAAAATTAGTATTGATATTACTTCACATATACTTACTTAATTAAATCAACTCACACATATTAACGTCTCACCTCAAGCGATTAGCGAGACTGTAAGGCCGCCCAGTCTACAGGCTCTCCTGAAGCATCAAGATCATTCAATACTTCATGGATACCTCTGCGATATCCATCTGACTCCTCCTGACGTGTTGGGGCTCGATGCATCGCAAGATTTTGCGTTTATACAAAAATCAGAGTAATAAGAATACATGATTCATCGCGTTTTAAAAAACGCCATAGTTAAGATTGGATTAGAAACTCACAAACTCATAGCGAAAGGTGTCGAAGCCTACGCTGCCAAGATAAGATGTCCCCCTGGTCATCTGTCCTATCTGCGCGGCCTCACGCTACTGTCGGAACCGCGTGGCCGTTGTCCGCTCATCCTCTCTGATCTGCAACCACGTCTCGTGTGGGATGCCCGAAGGCTTCGACGAGCCGGTCGTGAAAGCCTTCTGAGCTGCATCTCGTCAATGTTTCACGGTGTCCCGTGCAAAACCCTTGATCCACCTCCTCGGAACAACGTCAGAACCCGAAGCAGGTTGGTACTCTCTCAGGATGGTCTCCACTATGTAAGTGACTTTGTCCTTTTTCTGTTGATCCCAAGACGTCAGAATGCTGGTCGAAAACTGTAGCTCTGCGAGCTGGCGAATCCGCTGTCTCATCTCAGTCCCGACTCTATCCATGTCAACAGAACCATCTGGCCGTACAGTATAGAGCTTGGAGGCACTAGGATCGTGTGCCCCCCAAGGTGTCCGAGGTGTGCCAAGAGGTGTGTCGAGAGGTGTGCCTAGGTAGAACGGGGGTCGAGAGCGAGGAGGGATCGAAGCATCTGTGGACCCTCCTCCACAGCAACCACACCTCCACCTGACGATCGCCGAGATTGGCAAGTGCGCCTGTGCTGTCGAGATGAGGATGTATCCGCCTCTGTCCCATCCGTAGGTGTCGAAGCCGCCGTGATGGGAGAAGCAGACATCGTACCCATAGGCGTCCCCCCCCCCCCCCCCCCCCATAGGTGTCCCCCCCTAGGCATCGGACCCTCAGGTGTGAAGCCCGGAGACGTAGTACCCGTGCCTCTGGCTACCCAATACTGAGAAGCCTCTGCCATCTGAGCAGGCGTCATCCGTGTAACGAAGCCCATGAATGCATCTGCACTCATAGAAGCGGGATCTGGAAAATGGTATGCCATACTAAAGTCCTGCACAAAGAAAGTAAAATAAAGCGTCAGAACACAATTCTTTAAATTAACTTTAAGCTTAATTTTAAATCAATGTCTTCACACAAACACTTACAGGCCTAGGCCTCGACGAGTGAGGCATCATCGATAAGATCTTGCACCGTTTCATCTTCTATCTCTAATTGCAAACATAACTCTGCCCCAACTCGTTCTCGCAGATTGTCTTCATCCATTGCATCTTCATCTACAAGTGTCAATTCTGGCTTGTCTACGTCATCCCTCGTAAATCTGTCAGCTTCCTCTGCCTTACCTCGTAAATCTGTTAGCTTCCTCTATCAACTTACCAGGTACAATCAAGCTTAATATCAAATGACCCTTCTTGATGGCAAGCCACGATGGGAGGTTGTAATTGATAAGGCACACAGGCCAAGTGCTCCATGACGAGCTTCTCAAGCCAAATGGATTGACTCCATCCATTGCCATGCCCAAACGCAAATTGCGTGGTTCACTCTTAAAATGTGGCCAGGTATCTTCAATGTGCCTCTAGGCCTTTGAATCAGCAGACACCCTAAATGTTGCGTCAGTGGATCTATTCGTAGAATGCCACCGCATCAACTTTGCAATGAAACCACAACGAAACATGCTTTTTATCCTAGCAATAATAGGGAAATGCCGCAACACTTTAGCTGGCACTGTCTCACCAACTGCATCTTGTTTGTAGCGCATTGCTCCGCACTTAGGACACGACAGACAATCTGCGAATTCATTGCGAAAAAGAATGCAATCATTTGGACATGCATGAATCTTGTTGTAGTCCAAGCCAACTGAGGTCAATAGTTGCTTTGCGTCTAGCCTGGAGGGGGTCATTTCATTGCCAGCCGGGAGAAGTTGCTCCCGCAACAACCTGCTTAAGCCACATTAAAGTAAAAAGGTCTCCATGCACGTCACCGTTGCAATCGAAAAATCTCTTTTGTAAATTACGTACCTAAACAAAGCAGTGACGCTTGCATCTGACCACTCGTACACTGACTGAAGATTCAAAAACGCCAGACAAGTACGAAGCGTCGATATTTTGGCGCCTTCATGAATTGGTTGACGTGCCAACTTCCTCAACATGTCTTCAGGAGATAGGCGCACGGCTTCTGGTGCTGCTTCGTTAGCATTCTCCTCGCTTCTCTGGAAGAAGGCATCCATCATCTCCTCCATGCCATCGTCTTCTGTTTGTAAGTCCTTTTCTGCTTCCATCCTTGGCTCTATATTGGTCGGACCTTCACGCATAATCCTTTGTCTCTCTTTCTCTCTCTCTCTCTCTCTCTCTCTCTCTCTCTCTCTCTCTCTCTCTCTCTCTCTCTCTCTCTCTCAGATGTAGGTGCTATGTCACGAAAATCAATGCCCATTCCGTAGGAGTCGTATCGTAGATTCTGTACGGTTTCTTTAGCAAACTCTCCGTACTTGTGCACATGCTCATTACATATCCTATGCTTGCGTAGGATTTGATACTTGCAGAGCGTGCACGAGTATGCAATCTTTTCCTCCATGTTAGTTGATGACGTTGCCATCTACAATGATTATGAATGTTGTTTTAATATGTATACTCCTCACAATGTAAACTACCTCGCATTCTCTAGTCTTGCCAAATCTCCGTATACCTCGGTCCAGAGGTGTACGGAGATCAGGACCACCGGGTCAAAATCTCGTCTTTATTGGTCAAATCCTATATGGGTAGACACATACGTGCACTCCCAGGTGTACATGGCAATGCATGTAGCGGGCAAAACCCCTTTGCCTCTTTTAGTTCCATAGTTTCTTCAACATCCAACGGCTATCTCCCTTTTTCTCTCTCTCGATCTCGCTCTCGCTATCTCTCTTTCTCTCTCTATTTTTCTATTTCCCTATCTCTCTCTCTCTGTCTCGCTCTCCACTTCTCTATCTCTCTCTCTCTCTCTCTCTCTCTCTCTCTCTCTCTCTCTCTCTCTTTCTATTTCCCTATTTGACCTACGGCTTGTGTATTTGGTGTTTCTTCTATCGTTTCACCTACGAATTGCCATACGCGCTCTTGACATTGCCTAAAGAATACCTAATGGACTACGGATGATTTCCGTAGACATAGAATCAGTTTTCGAAGACCGTCTGTGTTTTTTCGTAGAAAAACGTAACCGGATTTGACCTACGGCTTGTGTATTTAACGTTTCTTCTGTCCGTTTGACCTACGGCTTGCCATACACGCTCTTCACATTGCCTTAAGACTATCTAATGGACTACGGATGGTTTCGATAGTCATAGAAGCCATTTCTGAAGTCCGTTTGCGTTTTTCCATAGACCGGATTTGACCTACGGCTTTTGTATTTGGCGTTTTTTCTATCCGTTTGACCTACGGCTTGCCATACGCGCTCTTGAAATTGCTTTAAGACTACCTAATGGACTACGGATGGTTTCAGTAGGCATATAAGTCATTTTCGAAATCCGTTTGCGTTTTTCCGTAGAAAAACGCAACCGGATTTGACCTACGGCTTGTGTATTTGGCGTTAATTCAAACCCATTGACCTATGGCTTGCCATACATGCTCTTGACATTGCTTTAAGACTACTTAATGAACTATGGATGGTTTCGGTAGGCATAGAAGCCAGTTCTGAAGTTCGTTTGCATTTTTCCGTAGAAAAACGCAACCGGATTTGACCTACGGCTTGTGTATTTGACGTTTCTTCTATCCGTTTGACCTACGGCTTGCCATACGCGCTCTTGACATTGCGTAAAGACTACCTAATCGTCACGGATGGTTTCGGTAGGCATAGAAGCCGTTCCTGAAGTCCGTTTGCATTTTTTCGTAGAAAACCGCAACCGGATTTGCCCTATGGCTTGTGTATTTGACGTTTCTTCTGTCCGTTGAAACTACGGCTTTCCATACACGGTCTTGACATTTCCTTAAGACTACTTAATGGACTACGGATGGTTTCGGTAGGCGTAGAATCAGTTTCCGAAGTCCGTCTGCATTTTTTCGTAGAAAAACGCAATCGGATTTGACCTACGGCTTGTGTATTTGGCGTTTCTTCTATCCGTTTGACCTACGGCTTGCCATATGCACTCTTGACATTGCCTAAAGACTACCTAATGGACTACGGATAGTTTCGGTAGGCATAGAATCAGTTTTCGAAGACCGTCTGCTTTCTTCCCTAGAAAAACGCAACCGGATTTGACCTATGGTTTGTGTATTTGACGTTTCTTCTCTCCATTTGACCTACGGCTTTCCATACACGCTCTTGAAATTGCCTAAGACTACCTAATGGACTACGGATGGTTTCGGTAGGCATAAAAGCCATTTCCGAAGTCCGTTTGCGTTTTTCCATAGAAAAACGCAACCGAATTTGACCTACGGCTTGTGTATTTGGCGTTTCTTCTATCCGTTTCACCTATGGCTTGCCATACACACTTTTGACATTGCTTTAAGACTACCTAATGGACTACGGATGATTTCAGTAGGCATAGAAGTCATTTCCGAAATCCGTTTGTGTTTTTTCGTAGAAAAACGCAACCGGATTTGACCTACGGCTTGTGTATTTGGCGTTAATTCAAACCCATTCACCTACGGCTTGCCATACACGCTCTTGACATTGCTTTAAAACTACTTAATGAACTATGGATGGTTTCGGTAGGCATAGAAGCCATTTCCGAAGTCCGTTTGCGTTTTTCTATAGAAAAACGCAACCGGATTTGACCTACGGCTTGTGTATTTGGCGTTTCTTCTATCCGTTTGACTTATGGCTTGTCACACGCACTCTTGACATTGCCTAAAGACTACCTAATGGACTACGGATGGTTTCGGTAGGCATAGAATCAGTTTTCGAAGACCGTCTGCGTTTTTCCGTAGAAAAACGCAACCGGATTTGACCTACGGCTTGTGTATTTGGTATTTCTTCTATCCGTTTGACCTATGGCTTGCCATACACGGTCTTGACATTGCCTTAAGACTACTTAATGGACTACTGATGGTTTCGGTAGGCGTAGAATCAATTTTCGAAGTCCATCTGCGTTTTTCCGTAGAAAAACGCAATCGGATTTGACTTATGGCTTGTGTTTTTGGTGTTTCTTCTATCCGTTTGACCTACGGCTTGCCATATGTGCTCTTGACATTGCTTAAAGACTACCTAATGGACTACGGATGGTTTCGATAGGCATAGAATGAGTTTCCGAAGACCGTCTGCATTTTTTCGTAGAAAAACGCAACCGGATTTGACCTACGGCTTGTGTATTTGACGTTTCTTCTGTCCGTTTGACCTACGGCTTTCCATACACGCTCTTGACATTGATTTAAGACTACCTAATGGACTACGGATGGTTTCGGTAGGCATAGAAGCCATTTCCGAAGTCCGTTTGTGTTTTTCCATAGAAAAACGCAACCGGATTTGACCTATGGCGTAGAAGCTGTTTATGAAGTATGTTTGCGTTTTTCCGTAGAAAAACCCAACCGGACTTCAAAAATGGCTTGTATTTTGGGCGTTGTTTCTATCCCTTTGACCTATGGCTTGTTATATGTCCTTGCCCAACTTTTTTTGAGGAGGAAGCTTGTCTCTAAGAGCAATGACGGCGCTGTTGTTGCTCCCTAGAGGACTTTCATGTGTAAAGGTGAGAGTTGAGCTTTGAATGTATTTTGAGCTGGTCAAATGAAGTCATAGGCTGCATCAGACAATCCAGGTCACTTTGGCTCGACATGCACAACGCCCGGTCAGACTACCACACATGGAGGAGATTGATGAGATCCGCCAACGATAGATTCTATGATCTACCTATCCTAGCTAGCTGTTTTAGCCGTTTAGTCCACACCCAGCAGTTTAGGATTTCATAATATTTTATTTTGTCATCTTTTTACTCTGACTTTGTATCAGATCCACCACATTGTAACTTTCTTGTCTCATAGGTCACTTTGGCCTTTCGAAGACGTTAATATAACATTTCATTTCATTTCTCTCTTTAATTTTTATTTCTTTAATTTTAATTTCCTACGTATAAATTAATTCTCTCTCTCTCTCTTTGATTACCTACACACACACACACATTTCTCTCTCTCTTTCCTACACACACACACACACTTCTCTCTCTCTCCTACACACACACACACACCGCTCTCTCTCTTTCCTATACACACACACCGCTCTCTCTCTCTCTCTCTCTCTCTCTCTCTCTCTCTCTCTCTCTCTCTTTCCTACACACACACGATGTAGAGAGAGAGAGAGAGAGAGAGAGAGAGAGAGAGAGGTTGGGACGGGGGGGAGAGTGACATAATACCTGCGCAGCAGGTTTCGGCTAAGACTTGAGCAGGCGAAAATGGCCCCTGCGCGCGCGGGTTTCCCTTTTTCTCCCCAATTTTTTTTGCATCGCAAACAACGTCGATATACCCATGGGAATTTACGTCGATATACGCGTGGCAAAGAATTCCTTTCCACGTGTATATCGATGCGCATTGCGATGCGTATATCGACGCCTATATCGACGTGCTCTAATTACGTCGATATACGTGTGGAAAGGCATGGCCGTCTATATATGATGCGTCGATATCTTCATGTTATGTTGTAGTGTTTGGTCAGTTTGGTGATCCAAATTTTATGGGCCTTTACAAAAGATGTTTGTATACATGCATGGAGTCTTTGGTATTAACCTTGGTCACTTTTAAGCTGAAAGTAAATAATTGCGATTATTTACTTTTGGCCTAAAATGAGCACTTTTTTCCACTTTTTCAGTGGGGACAGTCTTTTTATGATATATTTTAAGCCTCCGAGTCAAGTTAAAACTTAATTTGGCCTAAAAAGTCAAGTAAAAGTAAATAATTTGAGTTTTTGCAAACTCTTATAAATTCACCTCAAAAGTCCTTACGCTTACCCACTGGTTCATACAACTTTTAAAGCATAATCTCCAGCCAGGTTCAATGATTGACACTCTTTTGGTGCTGTTTCCAGCTGTAGTCCTGAAATTTTGTAACTTCACATAAACAACTCACAATTGATTCTTTTGGAGAGAGCAATGTTCTGAGATTCCACCTCGGATTCTACATACCGTACTCCTAGGCTCTACTGCAATGGGGCTGTGGAAAGTGTCCACAAACACTCGTTTTCTTGTTTTTATGATTTTTTTGAGCCTTGATTTTAAGATTTTTCTCGTCCATCAATCATTCTCAAAACCCTAATCTAATCCTACAGTCCTACAATCCTAAAAGGTACCAGTAAGTACAAGCTATCTCTACACAACAAAATACGCCAATCTTAAGCTATGCGGTTTTAAAAATAAAGTTTTGACTCTAGGTGATCTTAGAGGAAGTTAAAAGATAACTTCACAAGATGCTCTTGTTTTTCCCTAGTTTAGGTCTCTTCGATCCCCGACAATGGCGCCAAATGTGGACGGGTGTCTAACCTCACTCCTATGTAGTGCATAGAGGCTACAAGAGGTTGTCAATCTCTTGGAAAACAACAAACAACTTGCATCTAACTCAATGTATACTCAAATGATATAAATTACCAAAAGTTAGTCGCTAATCGGCGAACAAATCATAATTGTTACAGCATCAAACCACATCCAAACGTTATGAAACTTTTAGGACATGTTTATAAGACCTAAGCACACATGCTTCTGGTCTCAAATCTCACTTTAGGTCAAGTGCAAAAATCACAATTATTAATAGCAATGAGTTTTTGATCTAGTCATTTTTGACCCAGAGTGCATCTAAATGCTTAGCAATGATGCCCCAATACCCCACCTATATTTATTTTATGATTTTTCAGCTTAAATTCCTACTTATGATGAAATTAGGCCATCGACGACGCCAAAAGTTACAAATTACCATGAAATGCTTATGCTAATGTGTAGAGCTCTTACATGCAGTTGCAATGCAACAGACAACACTGCAATGTGACAACCAGGAAGGGAGTAGGAAGCGCGAGAAGGAGAGAAGTGAACGCCTTTAGCTCACGCTGTGTTCTATTATCCAAAAACATACAAAATACTTGCAAAAATTGGTTTTTATATCTTAGCCAAGGTTTTTGTGGTCAACACTAATAATCTGGGAGCTTGTAGCCCTGGCTCATCAATTACACTGTTTATCTGAAAAGTAGGAGTTACAACATTCCCAATTCATTAAAATGATAATTGTTTTTACAATAACAGCTTCGCAATCCAAGTTAGCTTGCTGCTAGAGAGGGGCAAGAGAGGAATAAGGAGACCATGGATGCCTCGTCAATCGGTGGAGATGATGTCAAGGAGTAGCGTGAGGGTAACCTTCACTCTTGTTGAATGTCAAATCCTCCACTTCAAATTGCACCAAGGCGTGGTAGTTGATGACGATGGAGGTGGGATATGTGTTTATGAGTAGTTTGTGTGTGCATAACCTCCTTGCCATTGTGGTGTGATGGTGTCTCCCAATGCTCTTTTACATGGACTAAAACTTCTAGCTATATTAGAAGTGTGGAGGCATGGTGCCTACGCCTCAAAATGCTCATACCTTCTAATAACGTAGAGCTTGTGTTGTGGTGAGAGCGTTGTGTATTTTGGTGATAGAGACCCCCCCTTATATAGGAAAAGAGGGTGGAATTTCCCTACATTTTATTGGGACGTGATCTACACCATGTGACCGTGGGTCGGCCATGTCTGATGCAATGATGCTTGTGATAGAGGTCCACATAGAGAAAATATTAGGGGAAGAGAGAGATGGAGGGGAAAAGAGGGAAGAGGAATGGGGTTTTTACAAGGTATGCTAGTTGTAGCTAGCTTATTTGAGAGACGGGAGAGGGTTTTTACAAGAGGTTGCCGAAGGTGGTTTGTTATTGGAGAAGATAAATCCGTCACTTATAGCGATAGTGGCTCTAACTTTGGCCAAGACTTCATTTAATGTGGCTTTGTTTTTCTCACTCATGCCCTAGATTTCAAATCTAGAGGAAAAATTGTATAATGATCTTGTGTTAACATACAAAAGAGAGATTATGAGGGACGTAGGTGGAGTAAAGGATGATTACGAGGTTGATGTTGCCGTTTGAAATTGATAAACATAGCCATGACCCACCTAATTGGCGTTTCCATAACTTGATGCTTTGCTTGGACAAGCCTCCCTTGCGTCATGTAGTTTGTAGTGGTCGTAGTCTAGTGCCTTTGCAGTTGTCACAATGGTCGTCACTTCATTGAAGCCGCTGGTGTGAAACACGTACATGCAAGAGCATGTGTATGTGCGCGAATGATGGTGGCTGTAATTTGAATATTTTGATCTTATGGGCTGATTTGTGAGAGTGTTTGGTGGTGATTATGAGAGTGGGATGTGTGTTGATGAGTAGGTTGTGTGTGTATGTATGTGTATGTGTGTGGATATGGTTGAAAAAAAAAGAAAATTTTCAGCTATGAAGAGCTTGGAAAAGACATGAGACTGAGAGAGAAAAGTGTGTGTGTGTGTGCATGTACTCTATGTGTGCTGAAAATTGATTGTTTTCAGCTTTGTGTGTGTGTGTGGAGAGACATAAAGTTTTTTTGTTGGTCAAAGAGAGAGAGAGAGAGAGAGAGAGAGAGAGAGAGAGAGAGAGAGAGAGAGAAGCACAAAAAAGTGAAAATTTTAGCCAAGAGAGAGAGTGAGAGGGAGAGTGAAGACAAGGGGAGGGAGGGCTCCATGGATGGAAGAGGAAGAGGTGGAAAGAGGTGATAATGAGAAGGAGGCCCCCCTTATTTGCTTTTGTAAGAAGCTGGTGGCCATGGTTGTACAAACCATTGAGTGCCCTCTTATTTTACTAACATAGTTATCAATTATTTTGAAAGTGGAGCCCTTTGAGGAGAAAATAAAAGAGGGAGAAAAATGATTACCAGTGGCTTCCCCGGTACTTGAGGACAAAGGCTCCTAACCATGCAAGATTTTTTGCTTGAGTGAAAGCTTTTACTGGAGATTTTGTTTATGTTTTTTCTCAAGTGGTCGCTCACACGCCCTGCACTTGAGTATATTTTTTTGAGAAGGGGGGTTTTCATAGAGAGAGATGGGTTTAAAAAGGTGGCCTTCATGAGCCCTCCCCTTTAAGCTAGAGACATTTATGCCTCTAGCTCCATGCTTAATTCTTCTTCATTTGAAGTGGAGGAGTCTCCCTCCTCAGGTATATCCATCGTAGGTGCTTGATCAAACCTTAAAATGTACTTCTTCAACCTCCATCCATTAACATGTGTTTTGTGAAGTCTTCGATCCTCGGGGGGTTCACTATATGTAAAACTACCACATCACGCGCGTTCAAGACATGTTTGTAAAACCCCTTATCTGTGAATATTGTTAAGAATATAATGTACCCTTTTCTTTTAAAATCTGTAAGTTTTTCTCAAATTTGAAAAAATAATTCCCTTCTATATATATATATATTTATGTAAGTTTCAAGAACTTTAAATATCCTTGTATTGAACTCACGTGATAGGTTACATTTTTATTAGGTGACCTCCCCGGGCTTCGATATACATCCATGAATCAATAATTTCCATTGCTGTATCACTTTCTATTGACAAATGGCCCCTCCCATATGGGTGGATAATTTTTTATTCTTTCTAGTGTCAAAACTGTTATCATACCTTAGAACCAACATACCTTTGTTGAGACCTTCCTACTTGAGCCCTTTGTTGAAGGTGAGATGTCGTTGCTTTGCTTGAGTTTCATAGTAGTTGATAACCTTTTCTCTGTCTAGTTGGAGCCTCTCTAGATCTAGAATATGGTTGTGGAGATGAGTGTTAGGACGTTCCATGTGCCTAGCTAGCACTCTGAGAATAGCCAATTGAACTTCGATGGGTAAAATGGCCTCCTTACCATACACTATATGATATGGTGTGAATCCAAGGGATGTGCGAAATGAAGTGCGATAAGACCAAAGTGCAGCCATAAGGTAATGATCCCAATCACTTTTGTGATTGTTTACATGTTTAGTGATGATCTTGTAGATCATACCATTTATCTTTTCCACCAAACCGTTGCATTGTGGGTAGTAGGGAGTTGAGTGGCGTCGTGAAACACCCAGCTTTTCCATCATCTCTCCTACTAGGTCTCCTCTAAAACCCGATCCCCTATTAGAAATTATCTCAAGAGGATTTTCAAAACGATAGAAAATATTTTTAAATACAAACTTTACTACTTCCTTAGCTGTAATCCGGGTGGTAGCTACTGCTTCAGCCCACCTGGTCATGTAGTCTACACCCATGATGATATACATTTACCTGATTGGGACCTTGACAAGGGCCCAATAGCATCAATTTCTTATTTCTTGAATGGGCCATAAGAGATTATAAGAGTCTGTGGCTCATAGGCGAGCCTCCTATCCCCTGCTTTCTGACATTCGTTGCATGTTTTACACCAATGGTGCACATCCCTCTATAGACTAGCCATACAAATCCGGCTTGTAGAATCTTGCTACTAGTGATGTCAAGTACAAACTACCCTCCACAAACACCATCATGGCAACTTGAAACTATTCTTGTGATTTCTCTAGAGAGAGGTACACGCCTAAGAATTTGATCCTTACCCTTGCAGTAGAGGTCATCATTGATAAGGCTGTATTTTGTTGCCTTGCACACTTGCCATTGCTTTTGGACCTTATTAAGATCTTTAGGACACTCTCCTATGTCCAAAAAAATCATGATGTCAGGCATAGCATTGTTACCTTGGAAGAGAGGCAACTTCAACTTGATAGCACCCACCATTGGAACATCTTGTAGCTTCTCTCTAGGTAGAGCATCTGCTTCTTGATTTTCTACTCGAGTGACATGATGTAATTGTACAGTTTGAAACTTCCCAAAAAGTTTCTTAACCTTTCACAAATGGCCTAGAGACCTATGATTTTTACAAGCCCAAGTTCCTTGTATTTGTTTTATTAAAATCATGGCATCACCAAATACATTTAACCGTTGAATACCCTGTGTCACACACCACTAAACCCCAGAGTTAAGGTTGCATATTCTGCTTCATTGTTGGAGTGGGAATCCAAGAGATGTCCTATGGAGAATACATTTTTCCTTTGTTCATTGAAGACGACAATGCCCGCTGCAGCTTTGTCCTCTATCCTCTTGTAGGCTCCATCAAAGTAAAGAGAGTGAGCCCCCTCTACCTTAGGGACTTCCAACACAGGTATTACTTCTTTGTCACTTGTCTTGATGTTCAACTTCTTTTCATAGTGGCGATGAGTGAGAATGCCTCCTAGACTAGCTCTTGTGGAGTTCTCCACTTGCATTGTGTAGTCAAACTCTTGCAACCTTGTGAGCCACTTGGAAATCCTAGAAGAAACATCCATGTGCTGCATTACATAAGGAAACACTTCTTCCATTGTTAAGATTATGACTGGTCTAGACAGTAAATAAGAGCGAAACTTGGTGGTAGCAAACATTAATCCAAGCACCACGTGTTCCACTACCGTGTATCCTTTTTTTGATGGAGTCATCATGGGACTAGAGAAGTAGATAGGATGCATAAAAGAAGTTTGAGGATCCTTTTGCATCAATACCACCCCAAGTGTGTCATTGCCGACACTAGGATTAACATAAAATGGATCATCCCACTTTGGAGGTGCAATGGTGGGTAGTGAGGCTAAGATTTGTTTTACCTCATTGATTGTTGTTCATTTTCTTCATTCCAAGTGAAAAGATCTCTTGATGCGCAACTTGTTGTAAAAAGAGAACCACTTGAGAGAGTAGGTGAATGAACCTACTCAAATACCTCACCTTTTGAAGAAAAAAGACCAGTTTCTTTGTTGTGGTGGGAGAGGGAAAATCCACCAAGGATTGAACCTTGCTTGGGTCAGATTCAATGCCCTTGGCAGAGACCACATGGCCAAGAAGAGTAGCCTTGATTTCACCAATGTGGCATTTCTCCATACTGAGTTGGCCACCCAAAGCTTGAAACCAGGCTAGACCTTCATAAACTTTCTCCAAATGAAGAGAGCGAGAGGTATTGATATAGAAGTCATTAATAAAAACACGAATTGATTTGCCAAAGAGTGGTTGAAAAACAAATGTCACATAGCACTAAAAAGTGACTAGAGCAGTAGTGAGACCAAAAGACATAACTCTGTACGCAAAACATACCCAGGGTGTGATGAAATTTATCTTCTTTTGATCTTCTTAAATGATGCTAATTCGGAAGTATCCAGAGTATCCATCACATAATGTGTAGCGCTCATGTCCTGCTACCTCATTGAGAATTTCATCTTGGAAAGGGAGAGGAAAATGGTCCCTCTTTGTGGCGGCATTAAGGGGATTGTAATCAACACAAACCCTCCACTTACCATTATTTTTGGTTTCACTACCAGTGGAGAAACCCACTATGAGTCTTCAATAGGATAGATGAAATTTGCTTCTAACAATTTCCTCACCTCCTTGAACAAGGCCTCTTGTTGAACTACTCCTAGCCGTCTGAGCTTCTACACTACAAGTTTGCTTCCCTCCTTGATCTTGATGTGATGTTGAACTACTGTGATGCTAGTGATTTTATCATATTCATCAATGCACAATGTGGTAAAATTACTTAGCATCAAAACATATTCTTCACGCTCATTCCCACACAACTCACTAGAGAGCATTTGATGTAGCTTACTTGCTTCTACCAGAGGTTGTATACCTGATGTCTCCACTTGGTTTGGTAATGATGCATGAGGTTGCTCCATACTCTTAGGGTCGTGAGAATGATGCCCATCACCTCAATGCTGTTGTCGCTTTCTTAGGTCATTGTTAACTCCTCCTCTGAAGTGTTTGAAGATTTACTACTAGAAAACTCATCCTCGGAGGTTTCTAGATCCATGTTGTGTTGTTGACCTATCTTCATATCGTAGAGTATTGGCCTCCCTTTTGCATCCTTCATCTAGATTATGCCGGTGTCCTAGTCTTGTTTATCTTTCATAGCCATAAGCCAAGGCCTCCCTAGAATGATAGGATAGCCCTCCCATTTATGTGGCATGACAAAGATGTCCACATCCACCGTGGTGTTGAATGTAACTACATTCACAATGCCAACACATTGAACTTTTACATTATTTGCCATTTTGGCTCGGCATGGTGCCAGTCTACTCACTTCTAAGCCAAATGGTGCATCATTTTTTTACTCATAATGCATATTTGTGCACCACCATCAATGTAGATATTGGAGATGTGTTGCCCTTTGATGTGAGCATCTATCACCGATAGTATGTCATCTAGATTCCTCCCGGAGATAGCACCAACTATCTTTGACTTTGGTTGTCTCATGCTAACCATCTTTTTCCATTGTCTCTTCACCCTAGGTGCAAGGTGAGTGATCTTTGGGACCTGCATAGGACATCTTGAGCCAAATCATATGGTTTAGAATATTCACCCAAAGAGAAATCTACAATGTCAATTTTACGCCGTGACTTGGGTGGCTTTTTTCTAGATCCCCCCTTGGATTTTCTCTTTTCTTCCTTTTGGAAAGATTCATCATGCCTAGCGCTTTACCCCCATGGCGTCTAGTCCTTTAAACTTGATCTTACCTTTTGCCACTCCCTTGATATCCTCCTCCACTTTCACCTTTATTTTACCTTCAAGGCTTATAACACTCACTGCTTGGTTGTGGAGGTAAGGGTGGAATGAGAGGTTATTGTGGTGGTGGGTGTGGTTGAACCGGTGGTTGTAGAATTTGCACTGGTGGTGCTTGTTGTGGTGCTCTTGGTGGTGAAACTTGGTTTTGCCTTGCTTCTCTATTAAAATTCTATCTCCTTGGGAGTGGGTAGTAATACATACCATGGCCATCTTCTCCACAATTGTAGCAGTGGTACTCTTGGTTCTGTCTTTGTTGTCCTCTCCCTTTATCATGGTTGCGATTGTGTGCATGCCCTTGTTGAATCAAATGGACTGAGAGATTCTCAAGCTGGTTGGTGATTCGGTTGAGCAGGTCCTGTTGATCTTCAATTGGTTCTTGTGGTTGACTCCTCTGGGAGGCTATTGTAAGTGGTGCTAGAGGTGGGGGGGTCCTAACGGCTTCCTCTTCATCGACATTCTTGGCTTGTAGGTGCAACTCGTTGTCTTTAAGGTAGGTCACTTCAACTTCTAGCTCATACATAGCAGGAAACCTTCCCTCACCTTCTCTTTAAGAGTTGGCCATAACCCAGCCACAAACCGATCCTTCTTTAGGAAATCAGGTGCCCCTTCATCCTCTCTTAGCAATGACTCATAAGATGCGTACTCTATCATGCTACCTTGCTTCAACTCCATCAACAATTGACATAGCTTCTCTCATGTTGTGCCCTCTCCAAAACGTTTGACAAAGGCTGGTCTTAATAAATCCCACCGTTCCTTGGTTGCTTGTGCCAAGGCATTGTACCATGATCTTGCCTCCACCTTCATTAGAAGTGGGAAGATGCACAAGCGCAAAGCATCATCATTTCTCCTAGAGATGACACATGCTATTTCCAAGTAAAGCTGCAATACCCAAGGATGCACATGCAAGAGCAACTCTACAACTTCCTCGTACTCGTGAAAGAAGGGTTGGAAATGCTACACTTGCCATTGTGAGAGTGAGAAAATTAACTCGTCTTAGTTTTTTTTTTTCAAAAGATTCATACATGGGTGCTTGGTAGATGGAAAACATACCATACAAAGATGAAAATAACTACATCAAAAGATACTTCATGGTTAATCATAGGGAGGATAAAGGGTAGAGAAGAGGTGTTTATCTGTTACAGTCGTTCCCTACCAAACATGGTAATGAGCTGCTGATAAAACATCTTGCGGTCCAAGATTACTTTGATTGATTGAATTTGTTGTAGTGCTTAAGTTTGGTCCCTTGAAAAAGGTTGATGCACTGGATCCATCACATGATAATGCGGAAAGGCTCCCTCCTTTGTGGTGGAAGGTTATAGTCGGAGGTGTAGAGCTATTGGTAGTTGAGGTCAAATTTGTAGTACCACAAGACAAGGTTGTCTTTATCTTCTAGATCTAGGACCGCCCCTCTAGCAATCTCTTGGAAAAATCTTGAACCCTCTCTCTTTGAGCAACTTCACTTTCCTGCAAGATAGAGTGCCATCCAAAGCATACACATGTGTGATGAGGTAGGTTCTGAGTCTTACCACTTGTATTACTCCAAGTTGGATGGATATATAGCAAGCTGTAAAGTTGTCATCATAGCATTGATCCACAAGTAATACTCCTTGAAGGTGGAGAGTCTTGTCTTTCCGCCAAGCAAACCCTGTGTCAAAGACCTTGTCGATGACAAACTCCTCCACTTCACTCGGTAGACGTTTAGACTCCATGCTGCTGTCTCTAGTTCTTGGCTGATGAGATGAGAGTGAGGTATAAAAAGACTTTTGAAGATTTACCCTTTTGTTTTGAAGACGTGGTGATTGTTGAGGCTGGTACACCCTTGAATCTTTTGGTGACAGGGAGAGGGAGGGACCACTCATTTGTAGTAGCTTCCTCAAGTTGCGAAGGCTTGTCGTGGTGGAATAGGTGGCAAAGATGGGGGTATAGGTGTAGAGAAGCCTGGTGCTACTTGAAAGCCCACCAAAATAAGAACGCCTATGCGGATGTCGAGGGAGAAAATGATGGCTTTTTGTTCACTTTGGGCTGCACTCATGTCGGAGGCTCGGGGGGTGCACTATGAAATCATGTTAATGTATAACGTGAGTTCAAAAGGAGGGGTTTTGAAATGCAAAAAATTTAGGCAATTTAACATGGATACATTAAAATAAAGTGTTTTATATTCAATTTTGGAAAAAAATCCTAAAATAAGGGGTCATTTTATTCATTTAGACATGTTAAAATAGGGTTTGTTTTAATATCCCACAAATGCACGTTATATAAGGGGGTACTGAATGGTGAACCACCGGAGGTCAAAGGTGTGGTTTTTGGCAACAATGTGAGCATGATGCGGCTTGTGCCTTGCTTTCACGCTAGAGGGGATGATGAGAAATGTAAACAGTTTGAGTAGGAAAAGAGGGCTTACCACCGCTTCTGTGCTAACAATACAACACCCTGGCAAGAGTGTCTTGATGACTTGAATCAAGCTTTCTTGAAGCTCCTCCTCTTCGGTGGTCCAGTTGGAAAATTCAAGCAGCCACTGATTCATGATAAGAGGTAAACATGTTAGTCTTATAATCTAAAGATTTCAAGAGCCCTCCTCTGTGGGGGCACCAAATGAGAGGCGGATTTGCAGGATAGACCCGGTGGCCTCAACACAAGGGCTAAAAAATGACGGCCTCACCATGAAAGGAAAACAATAGGGGCACCCTCTAGCTTGAAATGCGACTAGGACGAAATGACAATACTATACATCACACACACACACACACCATGTCACACAATTGAACATGTTATGTATTGTGGTATGAGGTGGCAAAGAAACAAGTCGGGAGAGATAGTGAGAGTTGTGAATGTAAGTGCATGGACTACTATTCACATGAGAGGTGGTGAACGTGCACACCTCTACGTACAATGCGAAAGAAAAAAACAACTATGTGACATACTCACAAATCCAACACAATAGAAAGAATGACATAACGAAAAGAGTAGATTATTTGTGGGGGAGAGATAATGGATAGAGAGGGGCAAGAGAGGAAGGAGGAGACCATGGGTGCCTCATCAATGGGTGGAGATGATGTCAAGGAGTAGCATGAGGGTAACCTTCATGCTTGTTGAATGCCGAATCCTCCACTTCAAATTGTACCAAGGCATGGTGGTTGATGATGATGGAGGTGGGATGTGTTGATGAGTAGTTTGTGTGCGCATAACCTCCTTACCATTGTGGTGTGATGGTGTCTCCCAATGCTCTTTTACATGGACTAACACTTCTAGCTATATTAGAAGTGTGGAGGCATGGTGCCTATGCCTCAAAAAACTCATAACTTCTAATAACATAGAGCTTATGTTGTAGTGAGAGCGTTGTGTATTTTGGTGATAGAGACCCCCACTTATATAGGAAAAGAGGGTGGAATTTTCCCATATTTTATTGGCACGTGACCTACACCATGTGACCATGGGTCGACCATGTATGATGCAATGATGGTTGTGATAGAGGTCCACATCGAGATAATAGTAGGGGAAGAGAGAGATGGAGGAAAAAGAGGATAGAGGAATGGGGTTTTTACAAGGTATTCTAGTCGTAGTTAGCGTATTTGAGAGATGAGAGAGGGTTTTTATAAGAGGTTTCTCAAGGTGGTTTGTCATTGGAGAAGACAAATCCGCCGCTTATAGCGGTAGTGGCTCTAACTTTGGCCAGAACTTCATTTAATGTGGATTTGTTTTTCTCATTCATGCCCTAGATTTCAAATCTAGAGTAGAAAATGTACAATGATCTTGTCTTAACACACAAAAGAGAGATTATGAGGGGCATAGGTGGAGTAAAAGATGATTACGAGGTTGTTGTTGCCGTTTGAAATTGATAAACATAGGCATGGCCCACCTAATTGGCGTTTCCATATCTTGATGCTTTGCTTGGACAAGCCTCCCTTGCATTGTGTAGTTTGTAGTGGTCATAGTCAAGTGCCTTTGCGATGGTCACAATGGTCGTCACTTCATTAAAGCGGTTAGCGTGAAACATGTATATACGGGAGCATGTGCATGTGTGCAAATGATGGTGGCTGTAATTTGACTATTTTGAGCTTATGGGTTGATTTGTGATAGTGTTTAGTGGTGATTATGAGAGTGGGATGTGTGTTGATGAGTAGGTTGTTTGTGTGTGTGTGTGTGTGTGTATATGGCTGAAAAAAAAACATCAATTTTCAGCTATGGAGAGCTTGGGAAAGACATGAGAGTGAGAGAAAAGAGTCTGCCCAGTATAATAGGATACGCTCCCAGCCCCGCTGGCATCACATGAAAATCAACCACTGCCTTTGCATCATATGCTTCCACTTCTAAGCTCTTTACAACACCCAAACATTTTACTTTCTGATGGTTTGCCAATCTGATCTGGAAGCCTGACACCCCAGTCACTGTAAGACCCATCTACTCAACGCATGAGTGTGTTATGACGCATATTTGGGCTCCACCATCCACATAACCTTGTCCCAAGTTTTTTCTTTTGTGCCACACATCTACTATTGGGCAAATGTCAGGTAGCTCATCCATTGTCAACACCTTTACTGAACCTCTCTCTGGTTCTTTCTCCATTGGGTTAACCATCCTCTTCCACTGTCGCTTTAGCTTAGGCACCATCTCTATAAGCTGCCCAAAAGTAACATCTGCCTTCCTGCTTGTCAGATCCTCCTTCAAGTCATAGCTTAATTGCCCATCCCCTAGTGGAAAATCTGACACATGAAACTTGCGAGACGAGCCCTTCTTTTCCTCTTGGCCTTGACATCCTCGCCTTCATGGATCTTTCCTTTCTTCTTACTAGGACCTGGGGTACTTCTTCCTTCCTTGTCCTCTGTGGTTCTCTTCCCAATAGACATCACTAATGTATCCTCTAGCTTTGATGCCTTCTCCAAGGTGACTACACTTAACTCTTTTGTCTTTCCCTTTTCCTCTTGGGTTAATCCACTGGTTCCTTCATCTCCCTTAATTTCGATGCCATAATCATTTGACCTAGTTAGCACCTGTCTTGGCAATGGATACATGTCTCCCCCCATCCTTGGTGGCTTATCACATTGCGGGCTGATGTGACCCAACTCTCCACAATTATAACATGTGGGCGTCTGCTTCCAGTACCTACCATTGCTTTGTCCAACACCATTCCTAGGCCTTTCTTCACCTCCTGGCTGATTTGCAAACCTCCCTCGACCTCGATTATTTCTCACTTGACCTAGCATGTTTAGGCTGAGATTCTTCATCAAATCTACCACTTGCCTCATGTCTTGCCTTAGCGCATCATCTTGCACTGCTCTAGTGACCACCGCTGGCATAACTTGAGGAGTAACAGAAACCACTGGTTCATGATGAACCCGACCTTGCGAAGAATCCATAGGTTGAAATTCAGAATTCATGGGCAAAGACTCCACCCATAACTGGCTCATTTTCCTCAACTTCCACTCTTTGTTCCTTGCTACCTCTAGTGCATCTTCATATGTCCTAAGCTTCTTTAGCTCCACTCTCCAACATATATTCTCCCAAAGACCAGCCAAGAACCTGTCCTTCTTCATCATGTCAGGCAGGGGTAATTGTGGTGCTAAGGCCTTGCACATCCACTCCCATGCCAATGAAAACTTACGTATGTACGCATCTACTGGCTCACTTTCCTTTTGCACTAAAGCCTGTACTTCTTGCCACACTTTGTCAGGATCTTCTATCTTCAGAAACTCCACTTCCAATACATGCCGTAGATTGTCCCAACTCAATCTTACAGGTGGATCAGCCACACACAACTCCTCTTCAAATGCTTTGGACCAAACTCGTGCATCACTCTTCAAACAGATTTGGAGAAGACGTAACATCTGTGCCGGGTCATGAATCTGGTTGCTAATGCAGGCAGCCTCCATATTTTCCAAAAAGTCTTCCACATCTTCATCACTTCTTCCATGAAACTCCAGATAAGAGAAAGCCATGGCTACCCAAGTTACGATGCTTTGAGAACCCTTCGAACACACGTGCAAGAACCCAAAACTTTTCACTACCCAATCCCCAGAAACTTCAATGGAGCTCAGCTTTAGATAAGAACAAACACATGCACATCAAATGAGTTTTCATAGTTAATCATTGGAATTACAACAGGCAAAGGACATTCCAGGATCTCTCATAATCTTCTTGGCCCGAACATAAAGACTATGCGATGCTAGAAAAAAATCTTCCTGGACACATGAACATTTATCTGGATTCTCGGAGTTAAATGAAAAGGAGTGAATTGAGGGCCATTTTGATCATCCATTAAAGTCAATCATGAAGCTCCCAAGAAAGCACACCTGTCTTATCCTCTGATTTTGCCAGAATTTCAGCAGCATAACAGCATAAATGGCTCAAAAGACCAAAAAACCAGCCATCATAACTTGGAAAAATTTTGACACAGTTTCCCCATAAGTAGAGCAGTAGGAACCCAAAATATAGACTTTATATGTATGCATAAACTGTCAACAATAGAACCCGAGCATCAAATAGGACTCACTAGTACATAGCCTATGGCGAGGTCACGAAAAGGGTGCTCCAGCTACATGTATCACCGAAAGGATCTCCACATTTGAGAATCCCCCAGCTCAATAAAACCTCATGCTATCGAACCTCACATGAAGGCTAATGCAAATCGCGTATAGTCAAGTCTCAGAAGTGACTATCTTCCAGACCAAGTCTCAAAAATGGCTGGGGCTGCCAAATAAAACCAAATATGGCTCCACAAGGGTGTACAATGGTAGTTTCCACAAGTAACGTACAATACTAGCAAACAATGGGCTCAAACAGGCGCCAAATGATGCATACCCACAACAACTGCAAGTGACTCCACTGCCAGTATGTCACTCTACTCCAACTACTTGTACCTGTGTGAATCACATGTACCTATACCTGTACCTGTATCCTGTAACCTGGAGTCTGCAACCTGTAATCCTCAATCTCGAATCTCGAAGCTCGAAGCTCAAAGCAGAAGGTACTCGAAGAAGATCCTCCGTGGGGGCACCAAAAGAATGTGAGTGGGATGGAAACACACAGAACGCCTCTATACTGATCCGACACACACTCTTGGAATGATATACACACACACTATGGGGCACCACTCGGCTTACACAATCCACCTGGCTGAGACAGGGAACACACCAATGGAGTGAGAGGAGAGAGACTATCTGTTTGCCCACTCCACACAGACACAGACACACACACACACACACACACACACACACACACACCCACCCAAAAACTCAGCTCAAATGAGGAGAATTTTTGATGTTTAGATACAAATGAGCTTGGGCCAACACCAATGGGGCAAATAGTTTACACAGTATTTAAGAAATACACCAGATACAACCACAAAGTTAAGCAGAGGCTTCAATCACCGGAGAAGATTACACAGAAAAAAGGCAGAAAAAGAGTGAGGAATTTGGAAAAATGGACAGATCCATTGTGTCCGGAACGGCCCAAAACCCTAGTCTACAATGTCAAAGTGCTCAAATCCGACCTCGGATGAGCAGCTTACGGCCAAAACAGGCTCCAAAATGAGCAAAAACACAAGTGCAACTGTTCCTCCTCTCTTCTCCACTCTTTTTCTGGTCTTCTCTCTGTTTTTTCAGTTCCCAAACTTAGCTTTATTACTTGGGCACCCTTGGCCTTTTAGATGACCTCAAACGGACCCCGAACATGCCAAAAACTGACCCCGCAGTGCATAGTTGTCACCCTGCTGCATCCATCCGCACACCTGGCACTCAACTTTTTCCAATAATGCATCCCGACACCATGTGAAGTGGACCCAAAAAATGGTCCTCATGATGACCTTTTTGCATAGTTATCACAAGAAAACACCCACGTTGTGTTCGTACTCATCCACGTGCAAGTATTAACCCCATTCGACCTCCTAAAGCCACTAGATGCCATCTGACGCATCTGCTTACCTCATGTCGTCGGCCTGCGGATAGCTTCCTCGAGAATTTTTATGTGCTACCAACTCCTCATTATTGTAGAAAAAACACACTGGTACTGGTAATAGTGAAAATCGATGCACTATGTACATGCTGTCCTACCTGTACACATGTGGGCCCCACGTAACCACCTGGCTATGGAAAATGGGCAATCCTTTATTCGATGCACCATGGATGTGTATGTACATATGCGCAATCCCTTTCTCCAAAAAACTCCTGACACAGGGAAGCTTTTGATTTCGAAACATCCCCAGAACAGGTGCGTGAGAATTTCATTTGGGTGCTTGCATTTGACACAAGTACCTTTGGCTAGCCCTCTTGCTTTTACCTTATCTCTAGCTGGCATGAATCCAAAAAGAACCTTCCAAAGGAAGACTTTGTCTCTCTCCTCACATTTGGCTTTCCATATGTTTCGAACAGCTTGCAACCCATATTTTAGACCACATCTTGTTGAGGTCTTCGATCCAAGCCTTTGAAGAGCAAAGCTTTTCATAAATTGATTTAGTTTTGGGCGAGCAAAACAATATTTCACCAGGCCACTTCCAAACTCTCCAATTCAATGGTGTGGAGCAGGGAGGAAGGGTTAGGTGTGAGATTTTCTAAGTAGTTTTCCGATAAGAATGCCCTTTTGGAGTGAAAGATTGTAGCGTAGCTTAAGCTGCTCCAAGGATTACCGATCCCCTTTTTGATAGTTCCAAAAAGAATCTAAGGTGGAAAATCCCTAAGATTACTAGCTATTTCAATACAATGGTTATTAAGGCCCAAGTTCGAGGCCCAAGTCTTTCAAAATAGGTCCCCAAGGAGACTAGTGTCTAGCCATACCCTTCCAAACTTGAAGTCAGAGACTATCTGAAGATGATGCAAAGCCTTAAGTTACCAGAATAGGTAATAGATTGGTCAAAATCAACGGAAAAAGCTCACAAAACTACACAAAGGTCACCACCAAAATCTCCTCTAAAGAGATAGGTTCTGTTAAAAAGTACAATGGATCTTCTAAGATCAAAAGTTAATCAAATGTAGGTACACAATGCTCAAAAATTGCAAGAAAAAGGTGCAATATCACAGTCATACGAGTCAACATCAATGAAAGCAGGTGATCAAGACAAAGCCAATGTAGAGAAAGTTCAACCCATGGACACTGCCACAACAAAATCAATCAATACAGAAAAAGATCCTGAGACGATCAAGTGCAACATTGTTGTGGTGAGAATGAAGAAAAACTCTCAAGTGAAGTAAAGTTAGATTTTCAGCTAGACAAGAACCTCATGTATTTTTGCGCTTGGAAAAAATATGGCCAACCAAAACTGGAAGATGCTCCTGAATTTGTGAGCATATCTGGAAAGAAAGAAGTAGAATGCTAGGGAATCATCTCCACCGTCATTCAAGTAGGTCCACAGATCATCATCACCCAATTCCATGTGATCACAGTAAAAGATCTTACATATAACATCATAGTGGGAATGCCATTGGCCCAAAAGGTCCTAGAGATACAGAGTTCAATGGATATGCAGTCATCAAAGAAAACAAAGAATGAAGACTAGGACTGGTCGCTCATGGACAACAACACAAAGTCCTCAAGCAGAGTTAAAATGGGTTTTGATTCATATCCATTGGACTTAACCTCAGAAGGAACTAAATCAGATCAGGCATCAAGAAGTGCAGATCAAACAGAGCAAAGAGCAACCACAAAAGCTATTGAGCAGAGAATGCCACCAAGACAAGAAGTAAAGAAGATCAAAATTAAAGACACCCAAGAATCAATAGGAAGTCCAAAGATCCAAAAATTGCAAGTTAAATCAATTGATAAAAAGTCACGTTGGAAAACAAAGTCTCAAGTTACCCTCCACAGAGACACATTTAGTTCAAGATGAGACCATGAAAAAAGTAGGACAGAAATCTTCAAGAGCACCTCCAATGAGAATAACTATAGTCCTTGGTAGTGTAAATGGAGCAAGTGTCAGATGCAATGCCCTATTGGATAAACAAGTAGAGTGCAATATGATTGCAAAGAACATCCAAAGGATTCTCCAGCTCACTCCATCCAAACATGATAGCAAAACAATGCTAGGTATGCATACATGTTAGAAAGACATGGTTGCTATTATTAGCATCCAAAAGCATGAAGCATTAGGAGAAAGTTAGACTCACTTTTGGGCCTTTTAGTCCTAGAGAGAGAGTGGCGCTCGACCAATGAGGAAGAGGCTAACGCTACATTGAGAATCGACATTTTGGAGCCAAGCACTTTTAGAAAAAGGCAGAAAATATTATTTTTGTTCATCAAATTGCACAATTTCATGCTTTCAAGGCATAAATTCCATAAGTCGTACTAACTCTATACCAACAAATTTCAAAAATTTCATGGAAGACTCTATCTAGTATCTATGTTCCCAGCCAAATATGACTTTGAGTAGCTCTACTCCCTCTCAAAACTGTCTTCCCTTTTTAATATTTGCACTAACTTTTCTATGTAATCTAGTGCACACCATGACTACTTCTCAAAGGCCTAGCACTACCATTGACTCTGTTAGCATTTTTTAAGAGTTATACTATAGATGATCAAGCATGGATACCATCTCAAATAACTATTGGACGTTGGGTACTACTGCAAACTAGGAGGAGGAAGAGGAGGCAACGCAATGATTTCGTGGAGGCTTTCAAGGGACAAGTTAAAGAGTTTAAAGTGTGCACAAATCAAGTGGGTGAAAGAGGTCCTCATACAACATGCTTTCTAGCATGCAGACTTAAGGTTGCAAACATCTCCTCCAAGTTTCCACGGAATCGACCCAATTGTAAGTTATTTTGAGCATCTTACTTAGTGCATGATTATATTCGAAGGTTAAGTGGTGGATATCGTCTTTGGTATGTTCCAGATATTTATCCATCGAATAGGACAGATTGGCAACCAGTTGAGAGCATAGTTGGGATTTTGATGCTTTCCATGCATTTATTGATGAGCAAATGTACCGAGGAAGACAACACAAGGAACTTGTAGAGAATGAAATATTCTTTTATGATATGTCACATTTGAAATCGAGAACTTCCTTTGGTTGGGGTCGTGTAGCTCCTTTGTCACTTCCATCCTTTGACAGCAAGGATTGGTCTTTGCCAGCTTCGCAAACTAGTGAAAGCTTTAGGAATAGGTTGTTTCAGGATATACAAAAGTCCCTCAAGTATTCAATTGCCACAAAAATAGTTCGGCTCGCACTATTTATGCCTCTTGAAGTGTTTGTAGATTTCTTCTTCGATGAGCAAATAAGAACTACCACAACAATGTTCATTTGCAAGTCTGAGAGCTGTTTGGACTTTTTAAATGATAATTGGGATAGGAAACAGTCATAGGGCAAAATTTGTATTCTGCAAAAGAAGTTCATAATTTGCAAGTTTATTATAATCTCTCAAAATTTCATAGTGTTGTTTTACTATTTTAGATATCATGTTCTTAGTGGGCAGCTTATTCCACTCGACCAAGATACGGAGTCTAGCCTCGAGAACAAATCTTTATCAATGGAGCTCTAGTTTCAAGACAGTCTACTTACTGTGATGGAGACAATGTCAATCACAACTATTGCACATCTCAGGGTAGATCTTACATGTGAAGAACTTCCACTTTTGCCAAAATTTGTATCCACTCAGTCTCAACAATAGAAATGTGCTTACTAAATGAATGAATTTTGATTGTCTTTAATACATTGAGACATAGAATCTAACTCTTTCTTCTTCTTAGATTTCAAGACACAAGGAGAAAACAACAATGTGCAAGGAGTCCCTCTCAAATACACTTCACTTGACTGCTTCCATCGGAAGATAGGTCACATACATTGTGCACACAATGAGCTTTGATGCCATGCAAACCATGATGTACTCTTCAAAATGACTAATACAGAGACATTTTGTTCCTCTCAAACAATATTTAACAAATGTACACTTTTCATTGTCTCAAAACTTTACAAATTGTGTTGTTTCTATCAAGATGTATACAAAGAGAGGTAGTTATTGCTCCCTTCCCCTGCTACTGCTCCCCTGTCCTCTCCCCCGGTTGGTGCCACTGGTCCCCTATCCTCTCCCTTGGTTGGTGCCACTGGTCCCCTACCCTCTTTCCCCGTTGATGCCACTGCTCCCTTGTCCTCTTCCCCAGTTGTTGCTGCTTCTTCTCCCTTAGGGGACGCTGGTCCCGGGCATCCTTTCGCGTTGTCCAAAATCATGGGCCTCTTCCATGTGCATCTTGCATTTGTGAAGCTTCCCTCTGTTCTTGCTCTTGCTGCTGATGTGTAGCCTATTCCTCTACTTCTGTGGCATCCACATAATATTGATTGATTGATTCTTGCATATTTCAAACTTCCTCTTGAGTCTGCGTCATTTTGTCAATGCAAGCCTGTTTGAACTCCTCAGTTGTTGTCCCTTCCTCTCTTGTACGTCTGTTTACCGAGATTATAATATGCTGGATGGCCATTACAGAAAAATGTTGCACATCATTGGGGGTGTAATTATGTAATTGAAGTTCCCGTAGAAGCGTAATAATAAGAAAGTAAGTAAAGATAACACCATATTAGAGAGTTTGAGACTTTAGATCCAATTTGGGAATCACCAATGTCCTGAAGGTATGGCCATAAGGACAAATCTCAAACTAGTTTTTAAGTCCAAAGACTTCCATAAGGTAGTACTTGAAAAGCTCTTCTAAGCTATGCTCCCAAAACTTTGGGTAAGATTTGGACATGTGGTCAAATCTTAAGCTTTTTTTTTTTAAGTGGATATTGGGAAATTCCCAAATTCACTAATATGGTGTTAGATGTTGCTTCTTTTAATACAAACGTTGCAGCAAACAAACAATGAAACAACACGATTACTTACGTTTGGTGCATCAAAAATTTGACTGAGGAGCAACAAGGCATTCAAACAAGTTTGCCAGCCACATCTATTGTCATCAACCTGCGAGGGCACGGTGACCCGTTCGTGTTGGATGTAGTCCCTAGATCATGTTCCAACAAAACATGCTCTACACAACATACAATTTTTTTTGCGGCACTACATACGTAACCACTTGAGTCAGTAACACATTACAAAGAGATACTACTTCAAAATGTATCCAAATGTGCCTTACGTTTTTACACGACCCCGTGAAACAACCTGCTTTGCCCAGAGTTTGCGTAGTAGAAAATCTTATGTTTGAGGTCAAATAACAACAGACTCCAATGATCACTATACCAAACCATCAAAGATGAGGACAACGATCCTAAATCTAACATGGTTTTTACAAGGTAAGAAGAAACTCAGGATTGATTGTATGCAGTAACCAAAAAACACCCTAGATCAAAATTGACTCTGCTGAACTAGCCCAACAGAGCCAAAAAAGAAATTTCGTTGTTCTGTAGCATAGGCGAGATTAGTGGATCTATTACGTATATTTTGTTATGAACATCGGCGGACAGTAGCGAGATAGCGTTCCTAACATGAATCAATGGTAGAGACTAGACTTTAGATATTTCGACGGGCTGTCACTGCTACAAACACATGAGTCAATACCGAGCAATTGGGGCACCTATCAAATTCCATAAGCCGTCGACTCGCTTGGTATTGACCCATGTCTTAGTGGTAGTGAGCCATCTAATGAACCAAGCGTGACTTATAAAATACCGAGTGAGTGGTATAACTATTTAATTCCATAAGCCACTGACTCGCTTGGTATTGACCCATGTATTAATGGTAGTGATCCATCTAATGAATCAAGCATGACTTATAAAGAAAATCTTGAGACGTAACACATAGCAATGTTGACGACTACCACTAAGACATGGGTTAATACAGAACGAGTGGTATAACTATTCAATTCCATAAGCCATTGAATCGCTTGGTATTGACCCATGTCTTAGAGGAAGTAAGCCATTTAATGAACCAAGCGTTACTTATAAAGAGCTTGAGAAGTACCACATAGCAATGTTGACGACCGCATTCGTTGTGTTGGAGTTGGAGAAACTGTGTATGCACAGGAAGTCTTGTTGATTGAGGTTGAAAATGCAGGCCTCCTCTGACCTTCGAGGCAGCAGTATCTGTGCATGCAGAGGTGCTGTGCTGATCAGAACTTGCAACTCCTCTTCATTTTCTTTTTTGATTTGCTCTAAAATAATCAACTCCTCTGATAAAGGCTCCTCATTCGATGGCCCTTGTGAAGCAGAGCCTTTCTCTTGCCTTTCTTGAGCTTTATCCGTGGCTGCCTCATTCTCCTCCCTTTCTGGCACAGGCTTCTCCCTTATTAGCACAGGATCCTCCGTAACTGGCTCCGGATCCTCCATGCCTTGCTCATTTTGCTTCATAACTCATTTCTCCATAACTGTCTCTGTTTCTTCAATGACTACCTCAGGGTCCACCCTGGCCTGCTCATGCCCCTCATTGACTGGCTCAGCCTGCCCATTTGTGTCATTTCTCTCGACCCGTGATCATGTCCCTCTGCTGATTAATTCATCCCTAGAAGGCTATGTCTGTCGTGCACTAGGATGGAGAGGGGGGATGTTAAGAATATCCATTGTTCTACTATCTCGGATAAGTACTCCCTGAAGCAACCCATCGTAGTGGAAGTGGAGCCTCCGAAGAGTGTCAAAATCGTGCGGCATGATAGTAACACGGTGTGCATGGGCAGCCAGGATATATCCATCGCTGAAGAGTTCAGCGAGGTAGTCTTCTAAAATTTCTTGAAGGTAGAGAAGTGCACTGCTGGCCCATCGCATGACCACTCTCCAATGCTCACAAATCTCTCACACTACTCGCTATAAAGGAAGATGTGGAATGGCCGATTGCATGTGTTGTTTGATCCATGTAGCTCTTGCAAGACACCTCTGTGCATCTCATATCGGCGCCTTCTTGCTTGAGCATGCAAAGAGTCACCTGTTGCCCTTCTAGGTGTGGCCTTTGCACGAGATATATCTACAAATAGCATAATAGAAAACGACATGTCATTTGTTGTACAAGAGACTTAAGATTTCTAGGGTCAGCACAAAGCAAAGAAGTGTACCAAATACGGTTGTATTGCCTCTACTCACTTGGTACTGACCTCAAAAAAGTATAATAGCAAACATCATTAATAAGGACAATGGTCAGTACCAAGTGAACAGTTGCAATGAATAGAGTTTTCTTCCCTTATTCGCTTGGTACCGACCTCAGAAAAGTATAATAGCAAACATCATTAATAAAGACGATGGTCAGTACCAAGCGAACAGTTGCAACGAACAGTGTTTGCCTTCCATTATTCTCTTGGTATTGACCTCACAAAATACAAGTGCACAAAAGTGTAGTAGCATACCTCTTCATTGCAAAAAGGAGGAGCGCTAGAGAGTAAGATGAGGATACACAAAAAGGGTTGGGAGCACAAAAGAGATGGTTTGCTTGCTGCATAGCGTCAACGAGGGCAGAGTTAAAACGCTCGGTAGTAGAGGATGTGAAAAGAGGTAGAAGAGCTCTCAAGCTCTTATTGTTTTCTCACTCAACGAGGGCGGCATTAATGTTGAAATTAGGGTTGCAGAGAAACGCACACAGCTTGGAGAAGACGAAGGAAGCTCAAGGCACACAATAGAGAGTTTATTACTTAGTGTGCAATGGAAAGATAGATAGCCCTAGAGTGATGGGCGTATATACAATGCACGGGGGAAAAAACCTCCTAAAGAGGGAAAAAATGCCCCGGTGGTCCTAGTGTGTTCACACACATCACTACCACATGTATATGGTAACAAATCCCCCCTGGAGTGATGCGGTGAACGAGAGCTAGCACATGAGTAAAGGGAAGTTCCATGCCCTAAGGACATGATAAGTCCACAAAGGGGAGTAAGCCCAAAGCTTTGCGGAAAGCTTCAAGCTTCTGACAAGACAATGCCTTTGTGAAAAGATCTGCAAGGTTGTCCTGTGTTGGCACATAAGCCAAGCTACTCTCTCCTGCTGAGAGCCTCTCCCTGACATAGGTAATGCACCTGAATGTGCTTTGTGCGAGCATGAAAAACTGGGTTCCTCGCAACTGCCAATACGCTCTGACTGTCAGTGTAGATAGTGTTGGCAGTGTCCTGTCCAACACCCAAATCAGCCATAAGGCGTCTGAGCCATACACACTCAACCGTAGCTGTGAAGATTGCCCTGTACTCAGCCTCACAACTCGAAGTGGCCACAGTAGGTTGCTTCTTGCTCAACCATGATATACATGAACTGCCAAGCATGAAACAAAAACCACTTGTGGACACTCTCGTGTCAAAACAACCAGCCCAATCTGATCCGAAAAAGCATGTAAGTCTGGTGGCAATGATCCACCCTTGGGATAAAATAAGCCAAGATGTAAAGTGCCACTAAGGTAGCAAAAAATCCTCTTGATAGCCTGCCAATGCTTAGACCCTTGGCTATGCATAAATCTGCGGACCTGTGAGACTACAAACTGAATATCTAGCCTCGTGTTGCATACATAACTGAGGCAGCCAACATCAGTTTGGTAAAGAGTGAAATCAATAGGATCACTAGCATCATGTAGACTCAACTTCAAACCTGTTTCCATGGGAGTGGCAATAGGTTTGCAATCTTCAAGTCCAAACTTACATAGCAATGTCTCTATGTAACTTTTCTGACACAAGGCAATACCACCATCACACTGCTTAAACTATATACCCAAGTAATGATGCAACAGCCCCAACTCTTTCATCTTGAAAGTAGCATTCAAATCAGCCTTAAATTCAGTAATATGTCTCTCATTTGGTCCAGTGATGAGCAAATCATTGACATAAAGAACCACAATGAGAAGTACATCACCCTCACGCTTTACATACAATGTGCTTTCTGTTGGACTGTTACGCAAGCCTTGTTTGACCAAATGAGTGTCAGCTTTCTCATACCAAGCACAAGGATATTGCTTCAACCCATACAAAGCCTTGTTACATTTGCACACTTTGTCCTCTTGTCCTTTTATGACAAAACCACGAGGCTGCGTTACATAAACTTCCTCAAATATGTCACCATTTAAGAAAGCAGTAACAATGTCTGATTGATGTACATCCCCACCAAAATGAGCTGCCAAATGCACATAGAAAACGCATAGTAGTCATACGACAAGTGGGAGCAAAAGTCTCTTCATAATCTATGCCGTTTTGCTGTGCATAACCCTTTGCAACAAGTCGAGCCTTACGGCGATCAATCTCACCATCCGTCTTGCGTTTCAACTTGTAAACCCACTTTGTACCAATGGCCTTTTTGCCAGGAGGCAAATCACATAAAGTCCATGTGTCATTTTCTATGAGTGCATCATATTCTGATTGCATAACAGCCATCCAATTTTCTGAATTCTGTGCTTCATCAAAAGACGGAGGCTCCTCAACATCATGTAAGCTAGACACAACCAAAGCATAACAATCTGATGCATAAGATGCATGGCGAGAGCCTGAACGAGTACGACTAGAGAAAGGTGCATCCAATTTACTGTCACGCAAAGTGTGCACTAGCCATTTTGGCATACCTCTAGCTTGCTCATTTTCAGCCCTTTCCTCATCAAGTACATCATGTACATCTGCATCAGTAATAGGATGATCTAGAACATTTTCAGAAACCCCCATAGGTTGTACATTTGCCTCATTGGAACTTACATTCGTATTTCCACCACTGAAAAGAGGCAACAAAGTGTCATAAATGTCCTGTGAGCTTACATTACTGTCTCTAGTACATGACAGCAAGGGCTGAACAGAATCTTCCACAAACACTACATCCCATGAAACCAGAATATGTTTTGTTTGCGAATGATACAACCTGTAACCTTTGCTTTCAGCACTATAACCAACAAAAATACATTTGATAGCCTTATCATCCAATTTTCTGTGCTGCACTTGTGGCACCAAAGCATATGCCAAACAACCAAAAACACGCAAGTGCTCAATAGAAGGCTTTCTATCATGCCATGCTTCATATGGAGTAATAGACTGCAAAGCTTTCATAGGACACCTGTTAAGTACATAAGTGGCACACATGATGGCCTCAAGCCAAAAAGAATGCGATAAAGCTTGACTTTTGACCATACATCGTGCCATTTCCGTAAGTGACCTGTTTTTCCTCTCAGCAACACCATTTTTCTGAGGTGTATAAGGCACTGTACGTTGGTGTTTTATCCCACAACTAGCCAGAAATACATTGAATTCATGAGACATATACTCCCCCCCTCGATCAGAACGGAGGGTGCCCATAGTACATTTCGAGACATTTTCAGCCATAGCCAAAAATTGTTTAAGGCACATCAAAACTTTGGACTTCGCTTTAAGCGGAAATATCCATGCATGCCTGGAGTAATTACAATGAAAGTCACGAAGTATAGGTAATTGCCCAAGGACAGAGTTTGCATGGGCCCACAAACATCACTATGCACAAACTGCAACCTGCATGTGGTCCGAACTGAACCATCCTTTGGAAACTTAGAACGCTGCATCTTACCCAAAATACAGCCTTCACAAACATGTTTGACAGGTGCTTCAAGAGGCGGCAAAGAAGCAACCATATCAGATTTCTGCAAACGCAGCAAACTGGCAAAATTCAGATGACCAAAACGTGCATGCCAATGTTTTGCATCTGAAATAGCCCTTGAATCTGCAAAACAGCATTTGCAAAATTTTGTCCACACTTGTCATACAAAGTGAGCTTATACAGCCCATGACACAAAAGGCCAGATGCAACAATTTCATCACCAAAACTGAGATCATGAATTGTACATCTGTCATCCACAAATTTGACTACAAGTCCAAGTCTAGCAAGTGCGGATACAGACAAGAGATTCTTCTTGATCCTAGGTACATAAAGTGCATCAAAAAGTGTGAAAGAACTGCCATTAGCAGCAATAAGCACAATCTTTCCAACTCCCTGAACTGAATAAGAGGCATTGTTGGCACAAGTGACTGAATTCTCATGAGGGACCGACTCGAGAGAGGTAAACAATTCACGATGTGAGGTAATGTGCTTTGTAGCACCACTGTCGAAATACCACACATGTGAATCAACTGACAAGCATGCATCATGGACAGCAGGATTGTAAGTGCACTCTGCGCTAAAAGCCCATTCTGCATCAACATCAGCATTACAGTCTCCTTTCACAGAAGACTCAACAATGGCTGCATTTGTAGTGGAACCAGCATTTGCAGTGGAACCACCCTCTTTCTTCTTAGACTCATTTGCCTTCAGCTTAGGACACTGCTTGATCAAGTGATCATTAGCTTCACAATAATGGCAACGCATCTTCTTTTTGTCCTTATCACCAGAATTGCCAGACGAAGTGCTACCAGCAGAAGCATTAGGAACATTATTTTTGCCTCTCGCCAGCAGAACCATAAGAAGTGGCTCCATTATTGTTACCACCCTTTCTTTGAGAAGCAATAAAAGCCTGTTCAACTGCACGCTGCCTAGTCCTGTTTTTTCTAGAAAGTGACTCTTGCAACAACAATGTGCATAATGCATCAAACTTGACGACTTCAGGATTTCCTTGGGTCATCAGTCTCCAAGTACTAGCAAAAGTCTGGTAGGAATCTGGTAAGGCATCAAGAACAGTTTGCACAAGGGAACTGTCTGAAATGACTTCACCTGCAGAAATAAGTTGCTCATTTATATCCTTGACACTAGCAAGGAAAGTGTCCATATCATCTTCCTCATGCATAATCTTCGACTCCAATTCTTTACGCAACAAATAAATTTTAGCCTCATTGAGACTTGCATAAAGACCAGCCAAGATATCCCAAGCATGTTTTGCAGATTTTGCTGAACGGATGTGAGGAACAATGGTGCGCTTCACATACAATGCAATCAATGCATGAGCCTGCGCATCCTTAACATCCCAACGAGCTTGTTCTACCATAGGCAAACAACTCTAACAACAGCAATCCTTGCAGCAAGACCTGCAACATCCTCAACATCGCCTACATCCTCTGAACCAGGACGTACATCAATGCCCTACACAATGTTCCAGACGCCCTTTGACACAAGTACATGTTGCATTATATAAGCCCACATAGGGTAGTTGTCCCCATCCAACTTGTCCTCATCAGCAAACATCTTGAACACATCTGTGTTGTTGCTGTCAGCCATGGTAAATGCTGCACCTGATGTGAAAACTACTCGAAAATAGGAGAAATGGAGCGAGAACAACACGTGCTATATAGCACAAACCGTAGAAGACTATAAGGAACTTGTTATGGAGAAAATGGCATTGACAGAAATTCTACACAAAATGACGAAATAGCCTGTGCAGTACTGCCTGTAGTGGAAACGGAGGTTGAAATGAGCCCGAATAAAAATCTGAGCAGACCGAGATCTACGAGCTCACCGAAAGTATTTGTCGACCTGCGAATGCTCGCCAAAGCTCACTGAAATCGAAGAAAGTGAGCAGGCGTGTACTGGAGCAGCTGGCGTCTAAGCCCGTGAGGACGCAAATTGATCTGATACCAATTGTTGGAATTAGGGTTGCAAAGAAACGCACACAGCTTGGAGAAGACGAAGGAAGCTCAAGGCACACAATAGAGAGTGTATTACTTAGTGTGCAATGGAAAGATAGATAGCCCTAGAGTGATGGGCGTATCTACAATGCAGGGGGAAAAAACCTCCTAAAGAGGGAAAAAATACCCCGGCGGTCCTAGTGTGTTCACACACATCACTACCACATGTATATGGTAACATTTAAAACACTCGGTAGTAGAGGATGCAAAAAGAGGCAGAACAACGCTCATCCTGGGCAATATAGTTAAAATGTTTGGTGGGAATAACGCCTCTGAACTTAGTATGCTTACCTCGGCGAGGGTGACAACTTCACTTATGTGCATGATTAAACCCGAGATTGTGGTTGGTAGATCATATTGCATGGGAATCTAAGCCCGCTTATTACTCCCAAACTGGTTGTCCTTGTCAGCACAACCCACGTGCCTTTTTCGAGTGACTGTTTAGAGTCAGATGCCGATCGCCATTGCAATCGCCATCTCCATCTCCAAGTAGAACAAACATACCGCCCTTGCCTTCTTCTTTTTTGTGCTCTTCCCCTTGGACACCTCTTGCGATCCTGCATTGAGCGACCTCCACTGGTTTGAGTCCATTGCTGCCGTGTTGCCATTGCCCTTGCCTTTGCCTTTTTTTCCTCTTCCTCCTAGCCACCTTCTGGTTCTTGCCGACCTACGACATCACCATCCAACTCGGCGCCATTGGATATTGCAGAGACACGTTCTCTCTCTCTCTCTCTCTCTCTCTCTCTCTCTCTCTCTCTCTCTCTCTCCCTCCCCTGCCTGTGTGTTGTTAACTGTGTGCGCACTGAAGCCACTACGTTACGGGGTTAGGGCACAAGGGAAACAACACTCCAAGGGCAAAGAGTGGTCGTTAGGGCAAGATTAGAAGTCTCGCAACCTCAAGATTGACATAGTTACAAATCATACGTATTAGTTGAGATTCTCCATGCACCGCATGGTTGGAATAATTAATCCTTATGTGTCTGTGCTTGAGTTGTTATTCAATGCTATGTCTGGGCATAGTGAGTGATTAGGCCTATATATATTTTACTGATAGCAGTAAATGCTTTGTTCCAAGACACCTATTTCAAATGGACATGGGTACAACATAAATACAACTTGGGTCAAAACCAAGAAAATAGGGCCCTTTGGAGATTCTTGGGGCCACTATTCGCCTGGTTCTGACCCTAGTCACGTCACTTATTATGACATGAGTGCATGCGACAAAACCAAGTGAATAGAGACCTTGAGGGATACTCCAGGCCCAATATTTGCTTGGTTATGACACCAAATACAGACCAATTTTCAAAAGTACTTTTGGCTTGCTTTTTCTTTTAGACATGGGGATCATAGTCTTGGAGACAAATGATGTGGGTGAGGATATAGAGCGTTTACTAATAACATTAAATGCTTTGTTCCAATCCACCTGTTTCGAATGGATGTGGGTACAACGTAAATTCAACTTGGGTCAAAACCAAGGAAATAGGACCCTTCGGAGATTCTTGGGGCCCCTATTTTCCTAGTTCTGACTCTATCACGTCACCTATTATGACATTAGCGCACGGGACAAAACCAAGCGAATGGAGACCTTGAGGGATACTCCAATCTCAATATTCGCTTAGTTATGACACCAAATACATACCAATATTGAATAGTAGTTTTGGATTGCTTTTTCTTTCAGTCATGGGATCATAATCCTGGAGACAGACGATGTGGGCGAGGATACATGTGAAGTAAAACTATTCACGTTCTTATACAACTCCCGTGCTCATCACCGTGCACCAAAACTATCAAGAATGTTTGATGTAGAGTTTTCTATACAGAGGATCATAGATTGCTTATTTGAGTACCTACAAACCCATTTGCAACAGTATGAGGTAGTCATTTGTGACAATTCCATGACAATTGATGGCATGAGATATGTGCACCCAGGGGATCTTGACCCTGACAAGAGTGCGGCAAGGAGACTGAATTGCTATCTAGAAAAATGTCCCTCCAATGCATTGCTTGTACAAGACAGGTATATGAAGCAAAAATTTGTTTTGACTTCACAGTTTTGTTCCTTGCATGTTTTTATGCATCTATGATTGTTCAAAAATTGATTTGAAGCAAATTGGACCAAAATTGTCAGCATTTCAAACTAAAGGACATTTCAAAGAAAATTCTGACAAATCTGCTAACTTTACACTCTATTCACTAAACATGAGCCATGTAAGCATCAGAGAGGGCCAAGAAGAACTCAACCAAAAGGAGAAGTTGCAGGAACTGCCCGCATATCAACTAGACCCAGATTTAGTCAAAGTAGCCAAGGTAGCATACCTCTCCACTACAGCTAGAAGAGCATCACACTATAGTCTTCACCGGCAGATTCAAGAGTGAAGAGGGGCATCAAGTGGAGTTGCAACTCCTACCCAAAGAAGTATATGATGTTGCCGCCAAGCCTGAGACCAAAGAAGCCAACCGCAGGCTTGGACTCTGAGACTTCTGTCCCTTAGTGGAATTCAACCACGGGTTTGTCTATTACTTGTACTTGCAGAGAGATGGTGAATCAGAGACTTCCCAGTCAAAAAATTTCGGTAGTTTTTCATTGTGGCACCGTAGGAAGAGGTAGAGGATGTGGAGGTGCACTTTGACCCAGAAGAAGAGCGGGTAGCGGTATTAAAGGAAACATTTGATGCGGGCTTAACTCTTGCTTCTCTTGCGGATGCAGCATTAGGGTGCAAGCAAGAAAGCCCAAATAAGGAAGTGTCTTTGCCTCTAAATTGTGCTCTCAGCTTTGCTATGGCGGGCGACACCCACTACATTCTACTCATAGATATCATGCATGAGCTGAATATACGGGAGGACTACTGCCTAGCTGCAATTGTGAGTTTTTGTGAGGCAGACATGGGATTTGTGGATGATGATGGAGTGGACCAACATCTTATTGCTGACATAGCTGTCCATGACTCACAGTTCACTTCAGGGTGGAAACTGATGAAAGATACTTCAATGAAGCGAAGTCCGGAGAGGCCAATTTTCCAATAGATGAGCAGTTTCAATCGATAACAAAACAACTCAACTTGGAAAACATGGGTAGGCCCGGGGCACCCAGAGATCAGGTAATGAATAGTCAGTCTACTCACTTGTGGGGAAGGTCGATGCTAGAAATGATCGAGAATCAGATGGTAATTTTTAAAGGCATTTAGGTGGTATTAGAGATGGCCCAGTGATGAAATATCATGATCAATCTTTTTGTTGACAGGTACTAGTATATGACGATAGTTTCCTTAGAAGAGTGGGAGGCTCACGGTAAGGGCTTGTCATTGGAGTACAAGGCAAGGATGCAGCTACATCGAGGTTTCAACCACAAAAAGGTTTGTAGAAACAATTTAAGTACTTGGCAATTGTACTTATCTTACTCACGTCCCATAAATGTTTTAATATTGTTTTGTAGATTATAATATACCGCAATGAATATTCCAAGGACAATGCAAAGTTCTCACTATTTGCAATGAAAGTTATTACAAGATTGTGTGGTGGGAACCCCCTCCCACTAAACGTAGAAAGACTAATTCTAATTGCGAAACAATTTGCTCTACGTGTCTTTGGCCTTGGGTATGGGTGCCAAGAACTCAGAGCCCCATATTTAATGTCCTACACAGATCAAGCTCTGGCTACAGGGATTGAAGACCCGAAGAGCTTAGATCCATACAACAAGCGGCTGTTTATGAGGGAAAGAAGACGCTTGATGCCTGTGGGGATGCTTCCATCAATACAGGAACGAGCTCATCTATAGAGCTTGCACATCGAAGAGGTACAAAGTGAGGAAGAAGGAGGTGCATTGAAGAGGATAAAAACGACGGGTTCAAGTCCATCTTCTCCCTCAAGTCCATCTTCTCCCGCTCCTGACTCGTGGACTGGCATCACATTAGGAAATTTCAGAGGTCATTTGGAGGGCCATATGAAGAGAGAGAAAAATAGAGCGCGTCCAATGAGCATGAAGGCTACGTTACGTAGGAAAGTACGTGGAAAGACTCAAAAAATAGGAAAATAGCATAAAACTTTCACGAAACTAGGATTGTAGCATAGTAATTTCCTTCCTTTTACCGAGCTTTTAGGTGCTTGCATGTGGTCCCACTTCTGATATTCTCTTATGGTCATTAACGTACTGGAGGGTGACCATTAAGCCCGCACAAGATATTGGAATTCTAAAACACTTTCCCTCCATTAGAATGCTTTCAAAGTGAATCTCCCTCCACTAAAGCTTTTCTCTGAGAGTTATGGCGTCCACGTCTTCTCACCCAAGAGCCTCCAGGTGTTTACTGTCTCTCACACCAACAACCAACAACTGCACTTTGCCTAGAAGGCCAAGTAGTAGCATATCCTCAATTACAATACCAGCTTCAATAAGTGCAGAGAACCAATGGGTTGGACAAAGGATAAACAAAGGTTCATGGGTCCTCATGCAACCAAGAAGACCCAAGAGGTCTAGTGGTATCAACGTTTACCGCTCAGCATGGAAGGCCCTGGTGTTGGATTTCAAAGTTGAAATCGGCAAAAGATCTGTAAAGGAAGTTCTTGTTCAGCATGTGTTTACCCATCCAGAGGTGATAGCAAACGGTGGAAATGTATCAGATATACATCAACCACGTTGCAATTGTAAGTACTCTTGACATGTGAACTTACTGATACTCTCATTATAACTTTTCTTATATATTTTGCAATGTTTCTCCCGCTTGTTATGAGTAATGTCTCCATTCTTCACAGCTCAATTACATTAGATTTTTCATTTGTACTTATTGATACTCTTAGTTTAACTCTTCTTATATATATTGCAGATGTTTATCCCTCTTCTTATGAGCAATGGGAACCTGTGGAGTGCATAATAGGCCTCTTCCATGTTGTTCATGCCCACATTGGTTCTCTACAGTACTCATAGAGGAGCAGCAAAAGACTGGCTGATGAGGGAATCTTTTTTTATGACCACTTTTACCAACTCAGCTCAGGGAATAAGAATGGCATGTTGGTGAAAGTGCCTCTACCAACCGATTGGAACACTGTGGACTGGCCAGTTCCCGAGGAAACAATGGTGGAGGCAATGCGAAGTAAGCTCTACAAGGATATACAAAGGTCTCTACATAGCTCTATTCCTACCAAACTGGTTAGAATTGCAAACTTTTGTCCTGTTGCACTCTTCATAGAGCTGTTTCATAGCTACAACATCCGAGTTACAAAAACTATGTTCATGTGCAAGTCATTTCAGCAGTCATCCTGTGACAAACTTCTTGACAAAGGATGGTATGCAAAGGAAGAGATTGGTTTACGGTGCGAGGTCGTGCTTGATACTCTAGTTGTCAAGTACATGATTGCAAGCCAATCACTGTTACTCTCATTTTGGTATATGCGATCACAAATGCTAAACGGTAAGTACATTCCTATGGACCAGGTTTCTGCAGGTTTGGAAGATAATCCTACTATGGATGTGGAAGTGATTGATAAAGAGCATGGCCTACTATTGGTGGTTACAATAAGGGAGCTATGCAGTCTTCAGCATTTGCGAAATGACATCATTGAAGAGTCAATGGACAAGGACCTATCAGATTTTTCCTTTTTCTTAGCTGGCCGTAAGGTGATGCGGCGAAGGGAAAAAGATATTTTGTGCAAAGAGTTGGATGGTCGGGTTGAAGTAGTGTCAATGTAACAGATATTCTTGTGAACCCAAGTGTATACAAATGACTTTCAAGACATGAAGTTTATTGATCTCATTTTTCAATTGTGCCCTGTGAAAAAGTGTGCTTGAAATACATTTCTTTACCACGTCAAATCTCTCTCTCTCTCTCTCTCTCTCTCTCTATATATATATATATATATATATATATATGTTAGACAAGACAAAGACATGATAGAAGAATCATCTTAATTCATTAGAAAGTACAAACTCGTCCGTGAACAATGGACTGAGATACAATTTTTGTAAGTATGGAATCAGAATGTCTTCAAGGTAAAAATCGAAGGAATGCCCCTCGAAAGAAGGTGGTGAGATAGTTGTTCCCGGCATATTTAGTTCTCCCTTTTCAGGAGTATCATCAATTAGTAGTGTATTAGTTGCATCAAAGGGTACACCGATTTGGCTAAACGGTTTGTACAAAAGAGGTAAGCCTGGTTTTTTAGGGTGGTAGTGGCCCTCAACGGTAACGCATTTTCTTTGATCATACAAAAAGGCAAAATCTGACGTGTGAGCTTGGCATAGACTGCAAACTATTGCAACTAGTGGCGACAAGTTTTGCCTTTGCATTGAAGACCGTATGGCAACTCTGAAGCGCGGAAGAAGAAACTGAATAAATTCCTTGGTTCCTGGACGAACCACGACTCGACAAGTTCCCATCCGAAACGTTTGCAAATCCTCAAAGGGTCCTCTGTCACTGAGAGGCACCCGCATCAGCAGCAATACATTGACGTCCAAGATAATCAACCTCTGTAAAAGTTGACAAGTACATATAAGTAGTTAGAAGCTCAACATATTTTTCCATACTTGAATAGACATTACCGGAACAACCGTATCTACAGGTAGCAAGGGTCCATACTGGGTCTCTGTAGTGTTCATGTTGTTGTTGCTCTCCTCTGCTTTATATTCATAGTCATCATTCATATCTTCATCAGGGGTTTCCCCCATGGCTCTTTCTGCCTCATTCAAGGTGTATTCCAAGGTCTTTTCGTCTCCCTCGGTTGATCGGCTTGCCTCATACATCCTTGCCTGATCCATATCATTTTGCTCATCCCTAGGCCTGCTTTCCTCATCCATATAATTTTGCTCATCTATAGGCCTGCTTTCCTCATCTTGGGTTTCAGCCATAGGCTCTTTTGGCTCCTCCACTGGCTGACTTGGCTCTTTCATTGTCTCTTCCGGTTGAACCTTAGCACCTTCCATATGCTCATTTGACCTTTCCTCATGCTCGGCTCTTTCATCTTCTGCTGAGACCCCCTTGGCCCGTTGCGATTCCACTGTATCGGATGTAGGGGTTTGTCGTGGTGGCACGTCATGTTTTGTAAGATCAATAGTGCGCTCATCCAAGCCGCTATCTTCAAGCTCTATAGGGCTAGACATAGTAAGCAGGTGTTGTATTAAACTTACCCGGTATCTTTGCAAATAATCATATGTGTAGTTTTTTAAAGCACTCTGCAAAATTGAAAGACCACATGGTGAGAATTCTTTTATAGACTAAACCAAAACTAACTGAATGCATTGCCAAATGGGTACCTTAGTCATGAAAGGTTTTAATGCAAAGTAGCTTTGCAGGACATATTCTGCATGGAGAAGACATCTCCAGCCGCAAGAATTCCCATCGGTTTGATTTGGGACAGGTACTTCTTTGATTGGGGCCTTGTATAGTTCATACCTTCCACATAGCTTGCCATAGGCAAGCAACAACCTCTTTATACAACTGCACAAAGCAATGTCAAGATGTTAGCATGAGGCTTCAAATTTACATGGATATCTATAAGAAACACTTTCTGATACAAAACACTTACAGCCTAATTTCAGGGTGGGTTCCTTTTATTGAATTGAACACCCACACTGCTGGTTGGTCAACATCAAGGCATATGAGACTCCAGTGATGGTTGTTCTCATATGGAAAGATGATCACAATAACTTCTAGCATAGCACAGTGGAGAAACCAACTCTCAAAGGTCCCAGATGGACTGTTCTTTTGTCTAATAATTACTGACATTTGTGGATCAAGGAGAAACACCTCTGTGTGAGTGTGCAGTGGGAGTTGACTTTTGATCAGGCTGCAGAGACTCTACCTGAGTTAGCAAACCTATTATCTGAGTTTTCAAAGCTAGCAAGATAGTAACACTTACTTAAGACAAGCATAGATAATTGTGTCTGAAATCTGAGCATCTGGATTCTGCAATAAATCAATGTCCACTTTTTCCAGAGCTAGCTTTCTGGCTCCATCTACAAATGGTATCTCTGCAAGCAAACCATTCTTCATTGAAAGTAGAGTTTCTTGATTGCTTGCCTCTATAGACAGGGTCACATTGCACTCTGTTTGCCTCTGGGACTCCACTGCTACTTTTGCTTTCTCCTTAAGCTCTGCTTCCCTCATGTCCTCTGTTTGGCGAGCAATAGTCTCTGCCCTTGCCCTTGTATTCACATCATGTGTGACATCTACAACTGTGAGTTGTGGCACTAGCTCCGGGGGGTATAACAAAATTTCCCTCATTTTCTTATCCTTGCAGACATTGGGGACCAGCAGTTTGTCATACCTCCACCTTATTCTTTTCAGTGTCTCACTATCTTTGTCCATTATAGTAACCCTGTGGGCATGGGCTGCAACAATGGTCCTGTCACTGAAGTACTCCAGTAGGAAGTCCTCTGCTGCTTCCTGTAGATCCATTAATGCCACCACCTTCCACCTTTTGGTGCCCCAGGTAGCTTCATCACATATGGACCTCACCATCCTCTGGAAGGGCAGCTTTGGTATGCATAAATCTACACATTTCTGTGCCTTTCTGATTTCTCTGAAAAGTCCCATGCAGGTTTGCAGCTTCTTCATCCTTGGCCCTTTCAGAATTTTATTTGGTTTTCCAGGTCTTTTCTTTGGGGTTGCAGATTTGCTACTTGCTTTAGATGCTAATCCTGGTCCCTTGCCTGCCTTCCTTGCAGTGGCTTTTGTTCTAGCCATCTCACTGTACACCAAAAGAAGAGTCTCAATCCCCTTCTCTCTTTCTATGACTCTCTCTCTCTCTCTCTCTCTCTCTCTCTCTCTCTCTCTCTCTCTCTCTCCTTTCTATAGCTTAGCATATCTAAATAGAGAGAGAGAGAGAGACAGAGAGAGTGCGCATTACTAAAGGCGCGCGTGGAGCACGTTTTTACCTCCACAAACACTTCCGCGCGCCGTTAGTATAGGGTAAAATAATACACACATACTCTCTCTCTCTCTCTCTCTCTCTCTCTCTCTCTCTCTCTCTCTCTCTCTCTCTTTGGTCAATGCATTGTACTAACGGCGCGCATAGAGACATGCACTACGGGTATGCCTCTCTACGCGCGCCTTTGGTATAGAGAGAGAGAGAGAGAGAGAGAGAGAGAGAGTATGTGTGTGTGTGTGTGTGTGTGTGTGTGTGTGTGTTTGTATTTTAAAGATGTGTGTCTGTGTGTAAGTGAGTGTGTTTGTGAGTGTGTGTGTGTGTGTGTGTGTTTGTATTTTAAAGATGTGTGTCTGTGTGTAAGTGAGTGTGTTTGTGAGTGTGTGTGTGTGTGTGTGTGTGTGTGTTTGTGAGTGTGTGTGTGTGTGGGTGTGTATGTGTGTGTCTGTGTGTGTGTGTGTGTGTTTGTATTTTAAAGATGTGTGTCTGTGTGTTTGTGAGTGTGTTTGTGAGTGTGTGTGTGTGTGTTTGTGTGTGTGGGTGTGTGTGTGTGTGTTTGTGAGTGTGTGTGTGTGGGTGACAGAAACAGAGATAGAGAGATAGAGGCAAAGGCAGAGGGAGAGGCAGACCTTCGTTATGTCGAAGGGTGGTCTTGCTGTCGGAGACGCAGACGACGGCTCTTGCACTCTCTCTCTCTCTCACTCTCTCTCTCACTCACTCTCTTTCACGAGGTGTGGTTTTTCTCTCTCTTGACCTCTTTATATGACGTACAAAAGTATACGGTCTCAATAATGACCACACGTGTGACATCATGCAAATATACTATAATTTATAGTGACACGTGGGGCGCCGCCGTGTGTATCCGTTATAAGTGTGATTTTGAGAGAGAGAAAGAGAGAGAACAATAGAGAGAGAGAGAGAGAGAGAGAGAGAGAGAGAGAGAGAGAGAGAGAGAGAGAGAGAGAGAGAGAGAGAGAGAGAGAGAGAGAGAGAGAGAGAAAGAGTGATCAGATTGTCACAGAGATAGAGAGAGGGAGAGACACAGATTGAGAGAGAGATAGAGAGAGGGAGTCCTTACTCTCAGAGAGAGAGAGAGAGAGGGAGAGAGAGAGAGACAGAGTCAGTTTGACACACAGCAAAGCAATGGAGGAGACACCTCCCTTGGAGTTCCTGCAAACCCCACCAACAAAAGGTGATCTCTCACTCTTTCTCTCTGTATTTCCAACAGTTGGTACAAATTGTGTGTGTGTGTGTCTAAACAAAGAAAAACCCAGACTGTTGTTCAACACACACACCTCAATACCCATACTTCCATAGACAGAGACAGAGACACACATACACACAGACACACACAGAGATATATATACATTGTCTCTTTCCCTACCCTCTCTGTACACGTCACTAACGGTGCGTAGCCAACCAAATATTGGCTCCAGCTCTCTCCGCGCGCCGTTAGTATTGTTATGACTCTCTCAGTTGTACTTAAGGCACGCGGAGAGAGTTTCAAAACGCACTTTTCCTTCCTCGCGCGCCTTTAGTCAAATAGAAAAATACAAAGAGAGAGAGAGAGAGAGAGAGAGAGAGAGAGAGAGAGAGAGAGAGAGAGAGAGAGAGAGAGAGAGAGAGAGAGAGAGAGAGAGAGACTAGGTGTGTTTTTGTTTGTGCTTTGGTGAGAGACAGATATATATATATATATATATATTTATATCTATCAGGAGAGAGAGAGAGAGAGAGAGAGAGAGAGAGAGAGAGAGAGAGAGAGAGAGAGAGAGAGAGAGAGAGAGAGAGAGAGAGAGAGAGAGAGAGAGAGAGAGAGAGAGAGAGAGAGAGATCATGATGGTTTGGTTTTGGCAGAGTTGTCATGTTTCCTGATGGTTTTGACTTGTCATGTTTCCTGCTGAATAGGATTAAGGTCTAGTAGGCAGAAGAGGCTGAAACCTGATCCAGAGCTTGTGCCAGGATTTCAACCCTTGCAGGCTCAGTTGCTTAATGTATCTGCCAAAAGAACTGCTGACTTTTGTCAGGACATATCTGAAGAAAAGTCAATTGGTGAAGATCAATCAGAGAGGTCACCAGGGCAAGAGGATCCCTCACCCTACAAGACTGTGGTGCCCTCTACAATACTTCTGAACAGAAATACAAGAAAGAGGAATATAGACTTCTCAGATGATACAGATGTGCTAGAAGGAAGTCCCTGTGCAACTAAATGTAAAGACAAAGAGGATGTGTCTTCTCTGGAAGACCCAGCTGCAACTGATGAGAGGCTGTTTGATTTTGCAGCATCTTGTGGTGCTGGGGACAAGTATGATCTAGTTCATTCTATGTTTAATCCAAAGTTTGACATTGAAGACCTGTTAGCTCAGCACAGTAATTTCTTGCAGTCCTATAGAGATAAGTTTGAAGTGATGGTGCAGGTAGGAAGGGTTGTTCTGCCTACTATGACTCTTGTGCATTTAAATGACTGTGGTGGAAAGGGACAGGGAGTGAAGAAGTATAGGGAATTACCACCCTCTTGCTGACATTCAGCCTGCCCTTTGCATAAAAAAGAATGCAAACTCATTCAGGAAGCCTTTGGCTTTATGATTTACCTGAACAGCCTCTTTGGATTCCTCATGCAGAATCCTGATGAGGTGTTAGAGGAGCAGGATGCAGCACCAGATGAGGAATGCGAGGAGACAACTCATATGCAAGAAGTCGAGGAGGTTGAAGACACAGTCGACCTTGAGGTTGAGGCAATTGAAGTACAAAGAAGTAAGATGCTCTCTATGAAAACCACAGAAATCAAACTTCCATTGGATGTCAGTAACTTCACTGAGAAGCATGCTCAGATGATGTTGCCTGCTGTGCCTGACTTCAGGATCGGAGACAGGACCTATATCTTCTTACATGATGTGCAAAGTGTGTTTTATTTAAGGGAGGATTTCTCCCTGGCTATTATTTCCAGAGTCCAAGAGGAGAGGAGTGGATTTGTTTCAGAGGATAGTAGTGATGATGAGGCAATGGAAACATCTAGCAATCCAATGGAATGCCTTTGAAGATGCTTTGAGAAAGCTGAAAAATACAAGGAGACACTACCTGATGAAGCCACCTTCCAAGCAATAAGACAAAGCCTAAGACCATCGAAAAGTAACAAAGAAGTGGAGGATTGGTTTAACCATTCAGGTCAGGGGTCAACTACATCTGTAGACCTGTGGCAAGAAAACCTCTTTCTGCAGGATGAGAGCTTCATGGTAACTCTCTCTCTCTCTCTCTCTCTCTCTCTCTCTCTCTCTCTCTCTCTCTCTCTCTCTCTCTCTCTCTCTCTCTCTCTCTCTTTGTGTCATTTCTGACATTGTATGTGCAGTCTTGGATTGCTGACAAGGATGACTTCCTTCGGCGCCGGCGGACAAGAGAGTATCGAGGAAGGGATGCGGCCCTAGCACAATACCTTTCAAAGCTTTGCGAGTCGCCGATAGTAGTTTTTCACAATTCCATGTCACAAGAGGGCTCAATAGCAACTTACACATTCAAGACACTATCACGCTTCTTGGGTGGACCGGTGCTGCCCAAAAGTGCAGATAAAGTCATTCTTGTGGACAAAGTGTTTGCTAGAGATTGTTTTGGTTACTGCCCAGGCTATACAGGTGGTCGGGCAGCGTATTACTACACCTACACAGCAATGGCACTAGCTCTTGGTAGACAAAACCCAGATGAACTTTTAGAGTATGGCAAACATCTCATGATTCGTTACAAGGGTGACGTGCCAAAAAAGAAAATTGAACCTGCAAAATCTTGATACACTTCAAGTAGCAATTGTATAAGATCATGTATTACATAAATTTTGTACAATGTCATCCACTCAGATTATCTTTCTCCACTTGTGATTCACATACACCATTGTCTCTCTCCACCTTCGTTGACTTTCACGAGCTCCGGAGTTGTTGTATGCCATTGATCTTTTAGCTTTTTGTTGTTGTAAATGTCTGATGGCTTGTGCTGTTATTTGCCAAGACTTCTTTTGACTGCATTCGATGAATGATTCTACGATAGAACCATTCAAATAGTTCTCTCAAACTGTTAGCCTTGATTCGAGAGCCACCATGTCGTGTGTGCCTGAAATAAGCATTTCTTGCCATGTAATGAGACTTTTCCATCCCTTGGGTATTCCATATTGCCGGGTTCCCATACTTCTGTATAAAATATGGCAAATGATTGAAGATGATGTGCTGGATATGAAAACAGATTAGTTAGAATGTTTTACAGTCACATATTTGCACATGAGAGAGAAAGAAATACATTATAATACCATGTAGTGAGTAATCTGGGTGTCTATCCATGCTGTCTTGAATGATTTTTTCAGAAGGTTGAGATTTTCCTTGAACTTGTTCATATCACCTTGTGACCAGTCATCTTTGTCGCACATCAAAAATAGGATGTCTATTGATCGCCAAACCTCAGCCTTCGCGTTACGAGTAGTTGGTTTGTGGTCTTTGACTGCAATATGTAGCTTTTTCCAGCTCTGATACTCTACCTTGCTAACATAAGATGTGTTATATATTTTTCCATGTTTTGTTAGCTTTGGATCTCTTGTACCTTGGGGCTTAGATAAAAACCTATGTGCCTTCACCCCACCGATGATGGTTTGCATGGGACATCCTTCTCAGCAGTTGATCTCTTTTCATCCCGCTGGATTTTCACATTGCCACCATGAAGCCCCATATCCGACAGTACCATTTCTAAGCACTGCAGGGCTACTTGTCGTTCTGCGGAGTTCTTAATCTTCCAAGCAAACCCGATGTATAAGTAGACCAATTTCTCCACAATTCTACAAAGGGCATGCATTGTAAAAATGTGGACATTCACAAGTGGTATTTTCAAAACGGGTCGAAAAGCAGGATCCTCAATGTGACGTGTTGGAGCTTTTCTCCACCACTTTGGGTCCATGACCTTTGCAGGCTCCATGCAGAACAAACACGGTGACTTTGCCATTGCACCCATTCCACAATTATACATGCACTTTAATGTTTTAAGGTCACCTGCAAGATGCCACTGAACTTGAAAGTCTCCCCTTCCATCTAGACGTAGTACCTCTCCCTGGTTAGTCTGTCGATCAATCACCTCCGGAATATTAGTTTGATGGAACACCCAATATAGAATCTCATGATCTTCTTTCTTTACCTGCAACACAAAATAAATGAGACTTAAGTAGATCTGAACATTTGAGCTTACTTGAGAATATCGCTTACCTCAAACGCACCAAGCCACCATATGTTAGATTCTGATTGAACACTAAAATATAAAGGATCATCACTGGGACACTTTGAGAGGGCTCTATTCATTAAAGTAATAGTAACACGCTCTAGCTTTTTCTCTTTAACAAGCTCACACTCATCCAGTTTTAACACAAAATGTAATAGCCCACGTGACTCTTCAAATGTGATGTTGTAAAACTCCACCATTCTCTTCTGTAGTATCCGCAGGTCCATAAAAATATTGTTGAACTCATCATATGCCATGTTCGCTCCATGGCCACTGTAAGTTGCTTTAATATGAAAGGGCTGTCCAAGATAGTCTCCCTGTGCCTCGTTAAGCTGAAGCCTCTCTTTCCAAACACTTGAGGCTAATGGTAGAAGTTTGGATTTTATACCCTTCCTAACAAAGATGGATGAGACAGACTTTTGGATAGCCGAATATCCTCTTTTGCTTACACCAAGTGAATCAAGTGTGCCTTGTATCTCTTTTGCAGGCACTGAGTTCTCTGAAATAAAGCGGTCCACTACATTTCTTTGTAGAACCTTAAACTTCTTGTCATGTACTATATCTGCTGCCAGGCTTCTACTTATAAGTGGCTTCAATCTCTTTCCTATATTGGCTTTGGGGTCAATGTTTTCCTTGTCAGGATAGATTGAATCTCTACATGAAGACAATGCATAAGTAAATAACAGAAAATTTGCTTCACTAACACTATTTAGGCACATGAAAACAATGCATAACAAGAAAAAACAAAAAGATTACTTAACTAAGACAATGTAGCCAACCAAGAAGCATCACCTTAATGCTCGGATTCTTTTCTTGAGACCTCCTAATGCAACATGCAATGTTTCAAGATTGCGCAATTTCTTCTTTCGGATACGACCACCCAAGATGGTGTCCTTCATTTGACAACTTCGCACCTTTCCTTTCAGTTCTTGTACCTCTGTTTTATGTTGCAAAATGGTAACCTGATCTGTAGAATGTAAATGTGAAAGGCGAACAATCTCACATTGTTGAGCTTGGAGAATGCTCTTGTAAGTTTCAGCTTCTCTTGTAAGTGATTTACAATAACCCAGAAGGCCCTTTTCTCCATCACCAGCAAAGGTCAATAAGCTTGTAGGATTGACAAACGGTGGAGACGCATTAGTTATTGGATTCTTAGGGTAGAGAGAGCCTCTCGTCCAGATATCTATGTGTTTAGCTCCTTGAGCTCTGAGCGTGTCTATGGAAGCGGGAGGTATATGTGTGTTTGTTTTACTGCGCTTAATCAATGGTTGGTACTCATTGTCCAAATCAATGTGAAGGTGATATTTGGCTCGTTTCTGGGTAACATTTGTGCCATTTGAGGAGTGCGCCATTAGCCAAATGTGCAGGTTTAATGGAAAGTGAATAGCGGTTGCGGATTCGTCCCTCCATGTTAGCCTCCTTCCCTCCATATTGACGTTGTTCATTCAATGCAACTGAAAAGAGGATTATCCCTCAATCACTACGAACGAATGTTCAGAAGAGTAAGGAATCTACTTAAAGTACACTTTTTGAAGTTTTACTATGAAAGACCCAGCTCTTTTATTTGCCATTTTTTCTAGAGAGAGAGTGCAAAAAATACATTTTCTTAGAAGGCCCTCCAAATGACCTCCGAAATTTCCTAATGCCTCGCATGGCGCTCCCCTGCATGTGAATTTCCCTAAGCCATCTATTTCTTCTCTTTGCGGATGTGTTGTAAAGACTATGTAATTTCTGAACTCTTTAGAAGCTCCTTCTGCCTTGCTCTATGAATAAGTTTCCCACCTTGCCCATGTGTGATATGTTGCCCACCCCACCCTATATGGTAAGCCTTCTTACAATCCAGCAAGGCTGCTTGAAATGATGTGAGCTTACTTTGGTCCCAAGAATGTTGCTCAACGTAGTGGAAGATTTTATCTAGTGATTTCCACACGTTCGCCTTGTGATTTTGGATTGCCCCACCACCAGCATTAACCACTTTATGTAACTGTTTCCATTTTTTGAATAGGTTTCTCCTCTCTTCTCTATCTGAATCTTTGAGGCTAAACCCATGAAACCTTCTGGACTTCACACCCCTATCGATTCTTTCCTAGGTACCTTGTAACAACTTTGAGACATCTTAGGGTCCTCTTCGATTTTGACATTGCCTCCATGCAAACCAATGTCTGAGAGCACTCCCTCTAATGCTTTGATCACTCTTTGCAACTCACTCTCTGGCTTTAATGTCCATCCAAAACATATGTATAAATGAACCACCTTTTCAATTATTCAACCGAGTGCATGAAGTGTATAGACGTGGACTCTACTTAGAGGAATATCAAGAACTGGCCTGAAAGTTTTATCTTAAAGATGTCTATTGGGAGCTCTATTCCATCGAACACTCTCAGAGATTTTGCATCATCCATGCAATATAAGCATGGACTTGCCACAACTGCTCCGTGTGTTATGTTGTACATACACTTAAGAGTCTTTAAGTCACCTGCCATGTGCCATTTCACTGTATAGTCACCAAATCCTTCCACTGAAAGAATGACTCCGTTTCTTTGTTCAGTGATGATAGAAGGAATTTGGGTTTGACTTAAAACCCAATCGAGGATTTCAAAATCTTCCTTATCAACCTGCAACGAAAAATGAAAACAGAAAATCAACCAAATACTCAATATTTTTGTTATTATAGAGTGAACTAAGTATACCTGAAATGATCCTAGAATTAGAATGTTGTTTTTGGATTTCACACTGAAGTATCGTGGATCCTCTTTCGTTATTGATGGATCCATAGCTCTGTTCATAAGGATAATAGTGACTCTCTCCAGCTTCTTCTTCTTCAGGACCTCGCACTCGTCGAGTTTCAAAAAAAACTTGAGAACCCCACAACACTCCTCTCGATTGATGTCAAAGAAGTGAACTGCATACCTTTGCAATGCTTCAAGATCAACGAAGAGGTTGTTGTGCTTGTTAAACTGTACCTCCCTGCCACCCTTGCCTAAGAACGTTGCTTGAATATGGAATGGTGAGCCCAAGTTTCTGAAACACCTCATCGTTTACGTGCCGGCGAGCAGCCTTTACATGTAATGGCTTTGGCAGCAATGATCCGCTTTGTAGTTTATTTTTAGACTTTGAAGAGTGCCCTGTATCCCATCTGCGAGATGCCACTCTCATCAAGTATTGCATGCACTTCCATTGGTTCTAGCTGATTCTTGTTCATGAAGGAGGTAAGGAGCCTCCCTTTCAACTTACAATTTTTTTTCTGAGTTATCATCTCTTCAACTACTTCTTTTGGAACTAGATGGCTGTAATGCACTTCGGCATTGAAGCCTACACCGTTTGAGTCTGGATACAGTAAAGACCTGCCAAAAAATCACCATGCGTTATGATCATGTATAGGAAAGTGTATCCGTTTCTTAGTGAAGCACATTGAAGATAGAAAAGAAAAAAAAAACTTCGAGTTACCTTAAAGCTCGTATTTGTTTTTTCATGCCACCATTACCAATCTTCATGTTCTCAATGTTTCACAAATCTTGTTTTCTTTTCCGACTACCAAGCACGGTGTCTTTCTCTCGCAAACTTGTGATCTTCTTCTCAAGGCTTTGGATTGTCTCTTTGTTTGATGAAATCTTCCGAGAGCATGCTTCATTAAGTTTATTCAGCTGCATGTTCTCCATCGCCAAGAGGTTTCTTTGACTTTCCACATTCAATCCTCTTAATTCCAAATGTTCGATGTATCCCAATAGCCCATACTTGCCATCGCCTGTGAAATGTAAGAGGTAGTAATAGTAGCAAAGGGAGGTGGCACATTTGTCGTAGGATCCTTTAGTTAAATAGACCCATCGGTCCATAAATCCAAATGATGTTCCTTGTTTTTCCTTCTAAGTTATTTCTCCCATTGAGATAAGAAAGACTCCCTCCTACGTTTCTGCAACAATGCGTACTCTTGCAATACATCACATGAAGATTATGTGTGTTCTTTCTTTGGGTAAGTGTTGAAGATGAAGGGGTTGAGAATTACAAGTTCAAATTGGTGTTTTCATCAGAAAAAGAAGCGTTCTCCATTCCTAGAGTTGATAGAGAAATAGACAGACACTCGAAACTCATGAAATATCTCAGGTTTAGGGAGGGAAGGCTATATTCTCATGTTTAGAGTTGATAAAGTTCGTGTGGCTTATGTTTCTGGAGGGAACGCTTGTAAGTTGGCATTTCAAATCATTAGTCATACGGTAAGTTGGATTCCTGACAAGAGAATGAAGGATAAGAATGATAAAGATGGCGGCTACCTACCAAAGAATGTCATTTTGGCTTTTTGTTGGTGGTGAAAAAAAGTATCACATAAAATGCACAATTTAACATTTTGATTTTCTCTCTCTAAGCCGACATGGAACTTCTTATAGGACAAAGTTTCAAACAAAGCCTTCAAAAGAAATGCTTGTAGATGTCATCCTTGCACATCAGTGGGTTAGACCAACACAAGGTTTACATTAAAGATACAATGTTGATACTCTCTTACCCAAGTGTTAGCAAGCAACAAATATAAATACCATTAATTCTAGATTTAGAGTTGCAAAAGTCACAAGAATCAACGACAAATCTTGTGAACAAATGTAAAGTCAAACTGGACCTTCCACTGATTAGCACGAAAGGTGTGACAAGCTTTCAAAACTTCCAGTCAATTGCTGACCAAGCTGAAACCTCTAGGAAGACACCCAAAAAAACAAAGACATTTCAGCCAAAGTATTCAAGAAAGCAAAATATAGTCAAGCAAGTGTTTATTTCGAGCAGTTTAGTCAAAGTCAATGATCCGATTTGGATTAAAGACAAGAAATCAACACAAAAAAACAAACACAAGGGATGGATAGAATCACAATGGAGCTTAAAGGAGCAGGTGTACTATAAAGGTAACAGATAGATATGGGTGCCAAAACTGTAGGTAAGGGCATATAAAGTAACATCAAGTCCCTCCCAAGGAAGAAGGCTCACAAGAAGGTATCAAACTAGACAATATCCTAGGATACCTAAGAAGCAGGTATACAAAAGAACAACATCATAAGATGCTAAAGTTTACCACAATTCTCAAGAGGATCTCAAAGAATATTTCTCTTAGATAAGAATTCTACACAGGTTATACAAATATTTGGCTACCAGTCAACCACAAGCCAATTTCAACTACACCAGACCTGCATGAAGATCTCAAGAGCTCAACAAGACCTTGAGCTAAGAAAAATCAACAAAGGAGTTACAAAGGTCCTCAAGAGATTTGGATCCCTAAGTCTTCCAATGAACCAAGTCAAAAGCCAAATTTCGATAGCCAACAAAGGCCGACAATAACCTCAAGACTCCTTACAACATGCCCAATTGGAGGATCACATGAACAATAGAGTCTTCATAGTGAAAGAAGGACAACCCAACCAACAAAGATTTTGATTCAAAGATGATTAAACAGGTATGGAAAAAAAAACCTTCAATGCCAACTTGGTTCTTCACTAATCCTCTTTTTGATGATTCAAGCTTACTTTTACCTGAAGAAATGTTTGTAGTAAGCACAAGAATGTAAAAAGTCATTTCAAGGGTGCAAAAAACACTCTTTGGCATAGTCAGAATCAGGTTGCTAAGCCATAAAATGAGCAAACCATTAGCCCCAAAGCTTCAAGTCGTAATAAACTCTGTGCTAAGAGTCGTAGTTATTAGGCTTGAAGTCGCGGAGCGGAGCGTGGGTCGACTCTCTCTCTCACACACACACACAACTTACACAGTACACAGTACGCAGAGATCTGTTAGAAGGGTTATCTCTCAATTCCTTAGTATTCACAAAGAATATATTAGTATATACAAAGAGTTAGAGGTAAGTGAGTTAGGCGGGCGGCCGGCCATATCCGCATAAGAGGCCACTTGGGCTTTAATCCCAACAACCTCCCACTTAAAGCCCAAGTGGCCTCTTATGCGGATATGGCCGGCCGCCCGCCTAACTCACTTACCTCTAACTCTTTGTATATACTAATATATTCTTTGTGAATACTAAGGAATTGAGAGATAACCCTTCTAACAGATCTCTGCGTACTGTGTACTGTGTAAGCTGTGTGTGTGTGTGTGAGAGAGAGAGTCGACCCACGCTCCGCTCCGCGACTTCAATTGGTATCAGAGCGTTGGTTCAGTGCGGATTTGCGCAATCGCGCGCGCGCGCACTTTTCCGGCAGATTCTGGATCCGGAGTTCGAAAATTCACACTCGGCGTTCCGGGAGCGTTTCCACCAGGCGACCTGGCAGGCGACCTGGGGTTTTACCCCCCTTTCGAAGCCGTTTATGCCCTCAGAATTTCGTTCTGAGCACTACAGCAGAAGAGAGATTTCAGCCACAAAGAAATCCGTCTTGTGTAGATTGGCAAGCAGGAGGTGGTCGACATCAATATCGACATCGACATACATCACCTATTCGTCTTCAGAGCATCATCTATAGACCAGGTACACATATATATCATCAGATATATATATTGCAGTTTGCATTGCTACTTCTTGTGCTTGCCAGGTTCCAGGGGAGGTGTGGTCATACGACGGCTTGACACCACTGGCATGTATTGCAGATTGATGTACTGTGATTGTGGGTCTGCTAGTTGTGAGTCACGCTAGCAGACAGACCGCCGCAGCGGTCATAGGACAGTGATTGGTCTATTATAGGATGTATGCTAGTTCTGGGCAGTTTGCTGAGCCATCTGAGAGGGTCGTGTGTGAGGTTTTTTGAAGCCAAGCACTGGGGGCTGGGTTACCCAGTGTGAGGTGGATTAGGTTGCTGGAGTTCCCCTCTACACGCATCCTCAACGGCCTGACGCATAAGATGCAATCCAGTGTCTACACAAAGTCATACATCCTAAGGGATAGTTTCTGCCAGTGTCAGCATGATTGTGGAACAAGCTAACTCGTCAAGCTCTTCCCACTCATCTTGAGCCATAAATTCTGGTCTCTCCCCTTTGAGCTTCAGTGGCTTCACTTGTTTTTTCTGCACCAAAACCTGCCAAATCTGCTTCTTCCAGAATGGAAAGTTTGTGCCATCCAGCTTCTTTATGTTGTAAAGAGTCTCACTGTGAGAAGATGCCATATCTACCAAACTGTTTACTCCTGAGAAAAATCCGGCAGAGTTTCCCCTGTAAACTGGCCTCTGTACACAGTAAACAAGCTATAATCAACAAGCTGAACACCTCTCCTCAGGAACTGTCAGTATTTTTGAAAATTTTTGACAGAGTCTCCCCTGTAAACTGAGCTCTGGGAACCAAAAGATAGCTCAAAAAACAATCATAAATAGCTGACCAGTGACAAATCCTGTAAGCATACACTGTCTCCTCTCTGGGCGATGACAGAACCTGTATCTGTCTCAAGACTGAACTCTGAACAATGCCTCAACGGCCTGACGCATAAGATGCAATCCAGTGTCTACACAAAGTCATACATCCTAAGGGATAAAAGTCGCCGAAGAGGATGCGTGTAGAGGGGAACTCCAGAAACCTAATCCACCTCACACTGGGTAACCCAGCCCCCAGTGCTTGGCTTCAAAAAACCTCACACACGACCCTCTCAGATGGCTCAGCAAACTGCCCAGAACTAGCATACATCCTATATTAGACCAATCACTGTCCTATGACCGCTGCGGCGGTCTGTCTGCTAGCGTGACTCACAACTAGCAGACCCACAATCACAGTACATCAATCTGCAATACATGCCAGTGGTGTCAAGCCGTCGTATGACCACACCTCCCCTGAAACCTGGCAAGCACAAGAAGTAGCAATGCAGACTGCAATATATATATCTGATGATATATATGTGTACCTGGTCTATAGATGATGCTCTGAAGACGAATAGGTGATGTATGTCGATGTCGATATTGATGTCGACCACCTCCTGCTTGCCAATCTACACAAAACGGATTTCTTTGTGGCTGAAATCTATCTTCTGCTGTAGTGCTCAGAACGAAATTCTGAGGGCATAAACGGCTTCGAAAGGGGGGTAAAACTCCAGGTCACCTGCTGGTAACGCTCCCGGAACGCCGAGTGTGAATTTTCGAACTCCGGATCCAGAATCTGTCGGAAAAGTGCGCGCGCGCGATTGCGCAAATCCGCACTGAACCAAGGCTCTGATACCAATTGAAGTCGCGGAGCGGAGCGTGGGTCGACTCTCTCTCTCACACACACACACAGCTTACACAGTACACAGTACGCAGAGATCTGTTAGAAGGGTTATCTCTCAATTCCTTAGTATTCACAAAGAATATATTAGTATATACAAAGAGTTAGAGGTAAGTGAGTTAGGCGGGCGGGCAGCCATATCCGCATAAGAGGCCACTTGGGCTTTAATCCCAACAAGGCTTACGCTCAAGTTGAAAGAGTTTAACATAACTAAGTCAGGTCGCTCATGCTGGGAGATGAGCATAAGAGTCAAAGTCTATTAACTTACAATTGGTGGAGTGTCGTAGAGTCCAACGCTCACGTACAGTGCACAGTAAGATAAGAGCACATATCCTCAACAACAGAAACCATTCTTAAAGGGGTATCATCTTGCAAAGCCATGTCATATGCTTTTATAGCTACACCATCTTTTTGAAGAACCCCTCAAAATATTTCTTGCACAGCATATTGTTTCCCATGCATTTCTATGTATGCATATAGGATGTCCCATCATTGGACATATGCATTAGGCACTCTTTTTTGCTTCCACCTATGCATCTTGAGTGGACTACAATAGGCAAACCAATTTTCCATCATGCTACCTTCATATATTTTTTGTCCTCTTATTTTAATATCTATCAGCAAATAATCCCTTCAGTACTTTATTAATACTTCTCATGCTAATCAGTACTTCATAATGCGCTTATCTTCAAGGAATTTTTTTCCCACTGGGTTATTCCCCTTTGGTCATCCAGGTATTAGACCCTAATTTAGATCCTCATCATTCTACTTCTCTTTTACATATCATAATAAATAAACAACAGCCTCGCCATTATGCTACTACAATGGACAAATGTGACATCATCTCTCACATCAAAAACAACTTCGGACCAATGAAGGTGTTGCTAGCAAATTGAGCCTCATCAACAAATTCAACACCAGATGAAGACAATCAGCTCATCAACAACCAATCAAAACCTTCCATTGCCTCCATGGACACTTCTCAATAGTGCCCAAGGATGGGCACTAAAATTGAAAGGGAGGAATGTTAACTGAGGCGACGTCAGTTAACAAGAGTTGCTAAAACTTGAAGCCTTATGAATGCACATCAAAGATGAATATGAAGAAGCAGTGAAGATTGGAGTTACACACTTTTCACATTTTTTCAAAATGGCCACGTATTGTAATTTCCTGATTTATTTAATCATTGTGATAATTGTAACGTGTTACAAGCTCAATAAGAGTTCCAAGATGTAAAGAACAAGGCAGCTAGTGTACCTAGGTTGCACATACAATAAGTTGTGGAGCCTCAAAGGTCTTGGGTGCCGAGACATTACACATTTTAAACCTTCTGAAGTGTTTGGTGACTCACTTCTTTCTCTTTCCTTCGGTGGGGACTCTACATTTGAAGCATGCGCTCTCCTTTTGAATGAGGTGCATCCTCAAGTGTACGTTGAGGCCCTTTGTATGTAACTTCCTCTCTCTCACTGGAGAGAGCCTTTGTTTGGAAGTCCCAACAAGAGACCTCACAAGTACTCTCTCTTCTTGGGGAGTTTGGAGAATCCCATGGGTGCGAAGTTGTTGGTAAACTTCACCTTGTCGGGCAAGGTTTCCCATAGCTTGTTTTTGCCTAGGGACAAGAGAACTCAAAAGCATAGTGGCATCATTAGTAGCATCTTCATGTGAAAAATCCAAGTTATTAATACTCATTATACTCTCTTTATTTTTACAACCATGCTAAAAGAATTTATGTGTATTTTAACTTAATCACTGGCAACTTCAAAGCCCTAGTTGCTACTCCTCTTAGCTCTTGAAAATTATCACTCAAGCATCCACATCATGGACAACATAAGGACCTCTCTTCTTAAGCAAGAAAATAGAAACTAATGTAACAAAATTAAGCTAATAAATTCGAGTGTAGCTGAAATAGATTATCCATAGTGAGCATTTCATTAAGACGATTCCTAATGAAGATAGAGAGAGTTCTAGGTTGAAGATAGCAACAATTTACATACTCCTAATTAACATTCCATGAGCAATAACTTGCAAAAGAGAGAGAAATAGAGAATCTGACAACAGTTGAGGACCACATTTACTTGGAATCGGTTCCCCCTCCAATAGGCTTTTGTATTATAGGCTCTCCCATGAATAGAAACTTGATACAATACAATCTTTGTGTTCCTTAAGACCTCTTTGGTGTCATGAAGATGGAAAGCTTCATGCACCAAACTTATGCTTAAAACAACAATTGATCTACTTGCAATACACAAAAACTTGTCCTTGGCCTCAATCCCAAGGCCTCAAACACCATCAAAGGGGGAGAGATCTAGCAAGGAGTGATAAAGATGAAGAGAAGAAGATACATATCTGTGAGAAAGAAGTAGTCTCCTCACATATAATCACTCTTAGATCATAGATTAGCATAGTGATAATGAAGATAAGCATTGCTTTGAGAATAAACCTTGGTTGGATTTGCTTTCCATAGACAGGGGTGTTGGTGTAGTCTCTCTACTTCTCAAGCTTGGAGAAGGAGATGACTTTTGTGTACAACACACAATGGGGGAGAGTGTGTGTGGCTTGTGGAGTATATGAGAGAGAGAGAGAGAGGGAGAGAGGGAGAGAGAGGAAGAGAGAGAGAGAGAGAGAGAGAGAGAGAGGGAGAGAGAGAGGGAGAGGAATCGATTTTGCTACTTAACTCTTGCTACAAGCCTATTGGCTCAAGCCTTGGGCTAGCCAATAAATGGCTCTAGTCATAACAAGCAAGGGGTGTAGCATTTGGACAAGTGTCCTTCTTCCCACCTTTGAGAGAAAGATCTTAATTATTTAATTATAGCATTTGGACAAGTGTCCTCATTTCCCCCTTAGAAAGATCTTAATTATTTAATTGTAGCATTTGGACAAATGTCCTCCTTCCCCCTTTGAGAGAAGATCTTATTTATTTAATTGAATCTCAATTTGCATTGGACCTCCCTATAGGTCATCCAATAGAATTCACGCACATTATGAAGGCAATATTTCTAGGGTCCTGACATGTGTCCTTTATGCCCGTTGTGGCTTGGGTGTCTCTTGGTGTCTATGTGGGGTGTAGCATTTGGACAAGTGTCCTCCTTTATGGGAAACATGTTGACTCAAGCTCCTCAAGCACCTTAGTCAATAGGCACCTCAAGCACCTTAGTCAATAGGCACTTCAAGAATCTTAGTCGCCTAAAGCACCTAAAGCACCTTAGTCACCTGAAGCACCTTTTTTAGTACCTCAATCTCAGTCCTAGCTTGCCTAAAGTCTAAAGTACCTAATGGTCCTAGGTCTAAGGAATTTTTTTTTTCAAAACTCACAATTGATCAACCCAAAAAATTACAAGGTCTTGTCATGCTCGTGCTGAGCCATGACATCTTTCAGGGACCATAATTACATCGGCTATCAGGGCAGCCACCCCTACCAACTTGCCCCCTTATCCTTGATACACAAGGTCCATTATCATGTACTTCTAAGATCTTTTAATTATCGATGGCCAAGATTTCCCCCCGTCCTAGGCATGCCATCTGCTGACAACAAGGCACAAGTAGTCCTAGACCAATCCTCCGAGTGTTGATTGCGCTCAAGCGTCCATATTAGCACTTTGCTTTCTTGTATAATTTTTGCGAAGCTTGCCACCTCAATGGTCCTAGGTCTAAGGACTTTTAACAATAACCTTTGGAGACTTTAATTAAGCTAACCCTAAGGTCTTCTAAGCTCCATTGGATGCACATTTCTCTTTGATAGACTATTTCCCTTTGGACCCCTATTGAGGTGTAACAATCTCTCCTCTAGGTCCCCTACTGAGATAAGTCCAAAAGCACTT